>NW_024063098.1:0-497500 GCF_006381635.1 Hibiscus syriacus | reverse complement strand
AATTTGAATTAACCTGGTCTTTATCTGCTCTAGACCTAAATTGTTTTGAACTGAACAAACATTTATCCGAACTGAAAGTAACTCGAACTGTACCTGGTGTCAAATCAACTTGAAAATGACCCGACCTGATTTGACCTGGACCCGACCCGATCCGCGTCGAGGTATCAAATTTACCTGACTTGACATGTATCTGATTTTACCTGAACTGACAAGATCCGACTGAAACCTGAACGATTACCCGATGTTACATCCCTAATAATGATAAGTTTTACTTTAGCTTTACCAATCCAATGTGTGTTTTTTTAACTTTGAGCCTGAATCAATCATCTATCTACCCAACACGTAGGATGGGCATTGGACCCGAATCGACGGGTTTCAACTCGACCTGACTCGATCAAGTCAGTTTTTTTTTAAATTCGGGTTTGGGTCGGGTTGAGTCGGGTTCGGGTTCAGGGTGAAAAATACCCAACCTGGAAAAAATAATTTTTCCTTATATATTTAGAAATAATTATAATAAACATTTCTATATATTATTTTTTTCAATCAAATCATTGTTTTTATTGAATAAAAATAATATTTTTTATTATTTCGGGTCGGGTCGGGTTCGAGTCAGGTGAAGGGTATATATTATGCGGTTTGGGTCGGATTTCGGGTGGAGGATTCATTGTTCTCGGGTCGGGTGGACCAAAAATCCGACCCAACCCGACCCATGCTCATCCCTACCCACACGGAGCTCCATAAATCAACAAAAGAGGCATTAATAGAGCAGGTATGTTATACAAATTCATTTATAGACACAACACCAATGATACAATTAACCACTTTGCATAGCCACAATCAGCATTATACCACAAAGTATATAATGTTACAATCAGTCGGCCAGTCAATAAACAGTACACCCCCTATAAGATAGGCTTAACTTATTCTCACAACCATCATTCTCACAACCATCATTCTCACAACCAAAGCAACTCTTATGTGAATGATTGAGTTAATATCCCTATTTAGAGATTTTCATTTTCAGACTCATTTGATGGTTCCAGTGATAAAAAAATATTTTTTTAAAGATTATGAGTTCGAGCAATTGTATCTATAGAATATGTGTACATTGTCAATTAATTAAGAAACTTCTGAACATATACTATTTATAATCACTTCCAATTATTAAAAATAAAAAAATAAATTTCCATTTTCCCTTCTCTATCTTTACAACATGTAAGATCAAAAAAGGTGTGATAATGGATAAAAAGCCGGTGGGAAGTGAATAAAGCATGAAGAAACAATACTGAGCTATGTGCCATGTGCACCAAACCCTTTTCTTTGATCGATCAAATCAATAATCTTTTTTTTTTACCCTCCTTTATTTGTCTTTGGTCTTTCCTTTTTGGCTAATCAATGCCCTAATAATTGCTCCATTGCCTTCTCAAGTCTCAACAGTGCCATAGAAAGCAAATGAAATGCATAGAGACAATAAAGTTAAATATTGCAACGGTTTTGAGGTTTTGGATATAGTCATCATTGTCTCCTACTAAGCCTAGTAAAACCTTCAAACTTCACCTATTGTAGAGTTATGAATTCAATTCAAGATAATATATTTCACAATGTTCGTACGGGAAGTTATCATGAAGAAATAGGTAATATGTACACTCGAAGTAGTCCATTAGTTCATATGAAGAATAATAATTAATGCATAACAATTATCTCTTAATTAATTAAGATAAAGATTAGTTATAGAGCTTATATTATGCATGTGCGTTAGGTGAAAAATTAATTCTCGAAACGGTTTTTCGAAAAGGAAAAAGGGGTCTCGCTTCAAATAATTTGGTGATCTTTTAATGACAAAACGTGGTTCAAGCAGTCACCATCAATATTTGATTAGGGTGTGATTGAGCACCCAAAAATTATTTGTCACTTTAAAAAAACCATTCATTTTAATTAAAACAACAAATTTGCAGTATACGTTATCAAAATTTGAGTTTGGGAGTCTGTTACGTGTGGGGAAGGATTAGCACCCCCACAGAGCCTAAATCAGTACGTAGTCGATTAATTAGTTGTCTTTGCAATGAAATTTACGAGTTCGAGTCTAATTTAATTTAAGATCCCCTACAAATAATATTATTTTGAATTTCAGGACGAAACACACTAATATTTAATTATTTCTTATCGAGAAGAATCAATCTCTAATACCTTAAAGCAATCGATTTTTACTCCAATCGAAATAAAGAAATATTTAAAATTCATTCTAAAGTTCATTAATAATACAAGATAACAACACCCAAAATAATTTTAAGAGAGAAAACGATATTATCTAATTATTTCCAATCGAGAATAAATGACCTTTCATGCCTTAAAATAGTTATTTATTACCCCAATTGAAACGAAGAGATATCACTATTTCATCTTAAAATTGAATATTGATTTGAGTGGAAACGATAATATCTAACGATTTCCGATCGAGAATAAATGACCTCTCATGCCTTAAATTAATCATTTATTACTCCAATCGAAATGAGAGATGTCACTATTCTGTTTTAAAATCAATATTGACTCGAGAGAAAACGGTAATATGTTATTATTTCCAATATAGAATAATTGACATCTCATGCCTTAAAGCAGTCATTCATTACTTTGATCAAAATGACGCGATATTACTATTTTCAATATCGACTCAAGTGTTACTATTTTGAAATCCTATGTAAAAACACATGCAAAAATAAAACAAATTAAAAACATACATCAAGCAAATACAATAATTATTTTGATTTGACTTTCTTATATGTTAAAAGAGTCATTTTACAACAATATTAAAATGAACGAATATTGCCCTTAGTCAATTTATTTCGATTGAGTCAAGAGATGCTTATGAGGGTATCATGTAAAATTAATTAATGACTAAAATGAACTAACATGCAAGCAACATGCAAAAATTAAAATAAAATAAAATGAAAATAAGACTAAAATATAAACAATCAAACCATCATGTCAAATTAAAATAAAATAAGGTACAAAATTGACTAAAATGAGTATTTTTAATATTTAGTGCTAAAATTAAAAAGAATAAAAATAAATAAAACATGGGGACTAAATTAAAATAAACTAAAATTGCATGGATAAATTAAAATAAATAAAAAATAGATTCTGGTTTGAAATATAGACATGCAGAAACTACAGGGGCTATTTCCTAATTATTCCCTTTTTAACCTAAAACATGCATTTGAATAAAAAGGGTAAATTACTAAATCAATCCAGAAGTATTTAAAAAAAATTATATCATCACTATGCATGACTAAACTTGAAAAACACGCTAAACATGGAGGGATTAAAATGCAAATAACCCTAAAATCTACAACATACATAAAAGTGGGTAAATTATAGAATCGATCCCTACAAGTGACTAACATGCAAAAACACACTAAAGTTAGCAGGACTAAATAACAATTATACCAAAAAATATATAACATGCATGCAAATTGGTAAATTACAAAACATGCTCCTATAGGTGACTACTTCGCAAAAACACGCGCAAGTTAGGGGGACCTAAGTGTGATTTCCCCTAATTTCTTCTATATATAAAACTTCATTATTTTTTTCATTTTAAACCGATTTTTTAAAAAAAATTCCAAAACTCTCCCGTCCTCTCTTCAGTCGCCCCACTGCTAATCGCCTTACTCCGCCCCCGACCACCATTGATTTATCCTCCTTACTCTAAAATACTCATCTCCGAATTGAACCCAAAAACCTCCCAAAGCTCAAATCTATCCTCTAGACATTGATCTAAGCTAAAACTCACTGAAAAATCCCTAAAAGCCCTTCTCGACCCTTCGGCTTTCTCACCCTCCAGCTACCTCCGACGAAGACGAAACGACATTCCCCCAGTTTGACTCCCCTAAATAAGGTAGATCTAATCCTTTTCTATTTATTTTCGGTAACATGCAAAGGTTTGAAAGTTTGAGTACTTTATTTTTTTTGAAACTAAGAAAAATAATAACAAAATACCTTGACTGCTTTTGACTTTTTTTGTATTTGCTATCGTCAAAATCGAAAACCGAGAGGTAATAAAAACCCTCTTTAAATAGTTCATTTGGGGTTTTATAACCCTGATTTTACAACTTTTTTTCTTTATTTTTTTAATAAAACGAAATGATTACGAAATTATCATGATTGTGATTTTGTGTGGAGTATTTGTTGCTTGCTGATTTGGGTGTACTGTCATGGCAGAGGGCTTGGTTGGTGACAGAGACGGTGGTAGACAATTGATGGAGACAGGCGGTGGGTGATCTTTATTGGGGTGAAAACCCTAATCTGGGCTTGATTAAGACCGTTGATCTAAGAGCAATCGAATGACTCAGAACGGGCTGTGCAAAGAGGGGTTTCAACCCTTAACTGTTGATGCATGTGAACCGTTGGATCTCCTACAGATCCAACGGCTGATGGTAAGTGACACCAAATACTAAGGATAAAACCCTAGCTTCTTTGGGTTTCATCTTGGGGTTCTGGTTATTGGGCTAGACCCAAAGTGGGTACCTGCAGATGGGCCACTGATTTTGGCAGCTGAGACTTGTATTTTGGGCTTATATTAGATCTGTAAAATATAAAAACATAGTATATGTTAGTATTTTATTTATAATAATAATAATAATTAATAATAATAAATACTCATAATAATAACAACAACAACAACAACAACAACAACAACAACAACAACAACAACAACAATAATAATAATAATATGGGATAAAAACGAGTGTCAACAACTACCCCTCTTTGCCTAGTTTTATATTAAAAAGAATATGGCAAAGACGAAAAGACAATGAGTTTTCGTTCGATCGACTCCATGCTTTGAAATCTGATAATGGATATGCTCTAATGTTTCTTAAGGGTAGAGAAGATCGAGAAACGTTGATTTATTCCACTGTTCTTCAGGGAAGATTGAATCGAGGTAGACTTGTTCCACTACTACTCAAGGAGGATCAAATACGAAAAAGAGAAAGATCTATTCCTCTACTTATTGAGGAAAAATCAGATCTAGAAATGTTGATTCATTCACTGTTCTTTAGGAAAGATTGAATCGAGTCAGACTTGTTCCACTGTTCTATAGGGAAGATCAAATTTGGAAAAAGGAGGGACCTGTTCCACTGCTTTTTGAGGGAAAATCAAATTTGGAAATGTTGATTCATTCCACTGTTATTCAAGGAAGATTGAATCGAGGTAGACTTGTTCCACTTTTCTTCAGGGAAGATTGAATCGAGGAAGACTTGTTCCATTGTTCCTCAGGGAAGATCAAATCTGGAAAAATAGGGAATCTGTTCCACAACTTTTTGAGGGAAAATCAAATATGTAAATATTGATTCATTCAATTGTTCTTCAGGGAAGATTGAATTGAGGTAGACTTGTTTGAATACTACTCAGGGAAGATCAAATCTGGAAAGAGAGAGGATATGTTCCACTATTTCTTCAGGGAAAATCAGATCTGGAAATGTTGATTCATTCCCCTATTCATCAGCGAAGGTTGAATCGAGTTCGATTTGCTTCTCTTGTCTTTAAGAATATCAAATATGAAAATTAAACATTAACCATTGTTAGTATGTGTTTTGAGAATTTGAAAACATCGTACCTGAAAGTCTTGGGATGATAATCTTTGGAAAGTGATTTTTTTTGTGGGAGATTGTCTTGCTGCCACCAAACATGGGGATCTGAATTGATTACTTTTAAATTGGGTCTCTACATCTCCATCATTTCCTTTTGAAGAACATGTGAGTACTCAATAACATTTATTATTATCACGCATTTTATGTCATGATCCTATTTATGCCTAAAATGTGTGCAACGGTGCAAAATTTTTTAGGGTATTTTATTTCAAATGATAACTCTCTTTCGATGACAACCTTGTAATTCAGTTAAATTTTGGGCATGAAAATCAGTAGTTCACCCTGATTGACAAATCTAGTAGGACACTCTTTGGTTAGACATGACTTTTGATTGTCTTTACTCTTGAACCCAGGTACTACTCATGACCAATTACTTGATCAGTGACAAACCTCTTGGATCATCCCACATTGCTGAGCTTTTACATGTAGCCGAAGGCTTTAACTTTCTTTAGCCCATCATCAGGTAAGTCTCATGGTAAAGCCATTTTCAACTTCGGAAATATCTACATTTTCCCAAAAAATTTTGTATAATAATACACAATGATATCAGGTTTCCCAAGTTATTCTACATGTTTTTATTTTCAAATTAAGATGCTTGCAACATGGTTTTAATAAAAAAAAAGACTTATTTTTATTTATAAATGTAAAGAGTTTTTGGGTAAATACATGGAAAACTTTTAACTCGATAAATTAAAAGAAAATATAGTAGGCATCCTCAGATATCAATAGTACGAATCATTTTGAACTGGCACGCAGTAGAAACTCGAGTGTAGCTTCTGTCAAAGGAATCTTGAGGAATGTGAAAATGCGCAAGGGTGTGTCTAATACCCTAAACATCGGGTCCGTGACTAAAGTGTTAGAATTTAAAATTTTGTGGTTTAATTTGAATAAATTGAAAAGGTCAAGGACTGATTTTGGGAATTTTTGTCCAGGACTTGTAATCAAATATTGAAGAATGGAAGGGTATTATTGTCTTTTAGCAGGAAATGAATTTAAAAATCATTTTTAAATAGATTTAAGCATGCGAGGATCAGAAAATGGAAGAAATATTTGGAAGCTTTGGTTATTTTCTCTTTTTCTTCTCTCACAACATAAACTCCATTGCCAAGGTGAGTTCTTTTAAAGTTGGTTATTCCTTTCATTTTTGTGTTGGTTTTGAATCTTTTGTTGGTATAGAAGACTAAGGAAGCTTAAAGATGAAGAGAAACTAAGTGATTAAGGAATTAATAGTGAATTAGTAAAATGTGTTTTTAAGTGAAAGGATGAAATTTGGTTAGTAATGAGAGTATAAAGGCATATTTGACTTGTCAAAGGTCAAATTAAGGTATTTGAAGCATTAGAAATGATTGAGAACATTTTTGAATATTTGGTATGATTTTTAGTTCTAAGTGTTCCATAAAGAAATTTGGATGTTAAAAGGTAATTATTGGATATAAGTTGGTTGTGATAAATGTTAGTAAGTTTAAGGGCTTGATTGGAGCTAAAAGTATGATATTTAGGTGAATTGTGGGAAAAATTCAAAATGAAATAGGTAAATTATGGGAAAGGGTATCGGTACAGGAAGAATAATACCAATCCTATAAGGTTAAATTAAAGGAAAGAGTATGAATTAGATGAATAGTATTGATACTGATTGAAGTAATATCGATACTGATATGGAGGTATCGATACAAAGAGGAAGGTATCGATACCATAATTGAAATGAAATTCCAGAATGCCAAAATAGTATCTATACTGAAGGGGGCATCGCTACTATAAAAGAGAAGTATCGGTACTGTACGAAGAGTATCGATACTATTCAGCCTAAAATGTGAAATTAGGGTTTTATTTCTATTGAATACATTTTGACGTTTCGATATAACAAAGTAAGTTAAATGAATTTTAAGATTTTACAAATAATTTTCTAAGTATATTCGATATAATTATTCGAATATCAAAATATTACTCCAAGTCTTTCAAAGTTTAATTTCAATCCTTACTAAAGTGTAAAATTGTGTTTTGTACTCGAAATATTTTTGAAACAATTTTCACAAAGTGTTTCGAACCAAAAACGAGCCAAAAATTAAATTCTAAAGAATGTACCAATGCATTATGACATGCATCGATGCACTCCTAATTAAATTGAATTTTGAATGCATTTAGTGTACCTATGTGTAAGCCATGCATCGATGCACCTCAGCTATTTTTAAACATGGAATGTATTTTATGCATCGATGCACATGCCATGCATCGATGCACTCCAGGCTTGTTTGAAACGTCAAATGCAATTTATTCATCGATGCACCCTTAGTGCACTGATGCACTAAGTGTTCCAATGGTCGAAATATTTGATTTTACACTTGATGCATCGATGCACCTTGATAATTTTTTTCACACACTAACGGCTCCATTAACTCCACTAATGATCCCCAACATTCAGAATCAATTGAAGGAGTATTTAAACAAGCTTAGAAGCCATTGATCAACAACAAGAAACAAGAATCAAGAGAGAATCAAAGAGAAAGCATCAAACCTCAAGTTTGAGCAATTTCAAGCCAAATTTCATTCAATATTCATCCTAGCTTTCAATAACACTTATTGTGCTCAATTGTATTATTCCTGAGTATTCTTTCTTTGTTTTAAAATTATGCAAATATCTTTCTTTGTGAGGATTTTCTTGTAAGTTTGCAAAATTTGTATTGTTCTCTTTGGGAGAGAGTGTTCTCAACAATTTGGGGTATAATTCTTGAGGGATTTGTATGGTTACTCTTTTTCCTCAAAAGAAAGACAAATTAGTGAATTTGTGGAAAATCTTTAGTGTGGATAGCTAAGGTAGTGGACGTAGACTTTGGTTGAGAAAGTCGAATCACTCTAAATCGCTGTGCAAATACTTTCAATTTTCTGTAAAAGCTTCCACCGAAATTTTAATTGTCAATTCATCCCCTCTTGGCTATATTTCTTCGATCGATTAACTCAACAATTGGTATCATAGCCTCACTCATTTGAAGGTTTAATCGCCTCTTGAGTTGATTCGGGAAGATTTATATCGATAATCAAGTTATCAATAGGCTCCACTTCAAACTTCGACTTCGGTCTTGATTCATTGCCCGTCAACAAGCCTCCTTTCTTCAATGGAGTTAATTATGCTTATTTTAAGAATATGATGACAATTTCATTCAAGCAAGTGACATGGGAGCATGGAATATTATAGAAGATGGATACATCAAGCCTTCCACTCATCCAAGATTGTGGAGTGAATGAGAGACAAGAATGTTCCAGCTTAATTCTAAAGCTATCCATATTTTATTTTGTGCTCTTGGACCGGATGAATATGGGAGAATTTCATCTTGTACTACCGCCAAGGAAATATGGGACAAACTACAAGTCACTCATGAAGGCACAAACGAGGTAAAAGAATATAAAATTAGTCTTCTAACTCATAGCTATGAAAATTTCAGGATGAAACCGATAAAGATGTCAAAGCTATGACGGATAGATTCTCCACGATTGTCAATAGTCTCAAATCATATGGAGAAATTATTCCAAATGATAAGCTTGTAAGGAAGTTAGTTTACTCTCTTCCAAAAGCTTGGCAATCAAAGAAGACGACGATCATTGAGGCTAAGAACTTAAAATCCTTGACCCTCGATAAGCTTATTGGCTCTCTTCTCACACATGAAATGATGCTTAAAGATGAGGAAGACCTCAAGAAAAGAGACGAGCCAAAGAAGGAGATGGAGAAGAAGAAAAATGTTGAAGTTGCTCTCAAATCAACAAAAGGTGAGAGTGATTCAGATGAAGATGATGATGGCGAGGAGATGGAATTGTTTTCCAAACGGTTCAGAAAAATGATGAGGCCAAACCGAAAAAGAAAATTCAAATGAAATGAAGGCTTCAAGAATGAACCAAAAGAGAAGGACCCGATCATTTGTTATGAATGCAAAAAACCAGGTCATGTCAAATATGATTGCCCACAATTCAAGAAAAATGGTCAATCAAAGAATAAGCACAAGGCTCACGTGGCTACATGGAGCGATGAAGAAGGTTACGATGAAGAGGAACAAGAAGTTGCAAACTTGTGCTTGATGGCTATTGGGGAAAACTCTCAGGTAACCTCTAACTCATTTGATTTAGATGATTTATCTATGATGAGTTATTAGAGGAATATACTGGGTTGGCTTTGGATTATGCAAAATTGTTTTTAAAATATAAAAATGATATTTCAAAATTGAAAAATGAAAATAATCTCATATCCAATAATAATGATCTTGAAAGTAAAATAAAAAATTTGCAAATCAAACTAGAAGAGTTTGAAAAGAAAAATTCTGATTTGCATAATTTACTTTCAAAGGTCAATGATGATCATCAAAAGAAAATTGATGATCTTAAAGCTTCTTTTGATAAAGTTAGAACAAAACGTTTTGGAAATGGAGAAAACTCAAAATCCAACTTTGTTAGAAAAAGCTTTAAAAACTACAATCATAGAGGTCCTCAACGAACCTTAAATGCAAAAATCATTAGAAGTATGTGGGTTCCTAAAGAACTCATTACTACTAAAGATAAGGATATCCTACACAAATGGATACCTAAGGGGACTAGAATTTTGGAAACTAATAAATATAGACCCAAAAGAATTTGGGTACCAAAAATAAATAATTAATCTATGTTTGTTGGGAAATGAGCATTGGTACAAGGCACGAGAAACAAATTCAAATTCATGGTACCTTGACAGTGAATGCTCAAGACATATGAACGGAGACAAGAGCCGGTTCATAGAGCTCAACGCCAAAAATGGAGGAGAGGTGACTTTTGGTGATAACTCAAAAGGTCACATTGAAGGTATAGGTACTATAGGTAATACCCCTTCCATACAAATTAAAAATGTTTTATATGTGACTGGATTAAAGCATAATCTATTGAGTATTTGTCAATTTTGTGATAAAGGATTCAATGTTATGTTTGAAACTAATGGTTGTAAAGTCATTGACATTGCATCAAATCGGATTATGCTTGTTGGTCATAGAATAGGAAACATTTATTGGTACATTTAGATTCTATAGATATGACTAATTTATGCCTAATTACTAAGGATGAGCATGATAGTTGGTTTTGGCATAGAAGACTAGGACATGCTAGTATGAGTGTGTTGCAACGATTGATTCAAGGAGATTTAGTTCGAGGGTTGCCTAAGCTTAAATTTGATAATGAAAAAATCTGTGATGCTTGTGCTAAATGAAAACAAAAGTGAGTTTCTTTTGAATCCATTAATGATGTATCAACTAGTAGAGTATTACAATTGAAGAAAGGGGTAACAACTCAAACTTCTCTTAGAATTATTTGTAATTATGTTGCATTTATCTCATGCATAGAGCCCAAGAATATTAAAGAATCATTAAATGATGAATATTAGATTATGGCTATGCAAGAAGAGTTAAATCAATTTGAGAGAAGTAAAGTATATACATTAGTTAAAGGCCTAATAATATATCTACAGTAGGTACTAGATGGGTATTTAGGAATAAGCTTGATGAAAGTGGTAATATAGTGAGAAACAAGGCTAGACTTGTTTCACAATGCTATACTCAAGAAGAAGGCATAGACTATGATGAAACATATGCTCCCGTAGCTAGGATGGAAGCAATTAGAATGTTATTAGCATTTGAATATTTCAATGAATTTAAATTATATCAAATGGATGTTAAAAGTGCATTCTAAAATGGTTTTATAAAAGGAGTGTATGTGAACCAACCTCCTATTTTTGAAGATTCAAAATTTCCAAATCATGTTCTTAAATTGAAAAAAGCACTTTATGGTTTAAAACATGCTCCTAGAGCTTGGTATGAAAGATTGTCAAACTTTTTAATCGAAAAAGGTTTTTCAAAAGGGAAGGTTGACAATACATTGTTTTTAAAGCATAAAGGTAAAGATTTATTAGTAGTTCAAATTTATGTTGATGATATAATATTTAGTTATACTAATCGTGTTCTTTGCCAAGAATTTTCTAAGTTAATGCAAAGTGAATTCGAGATGAGCATGATGGGGAAGCTCTCATTTTTCTTGGGACTCCAAATCAAGCAAAGAAAAGATGGCATCTTCATCAATCAAGCTAAGTACGTCAAGGATATGCTCAAGAAGTTTGGATTGGAAAATGAGAAACCTCATACCAGTCCAATGAGTTCTTCTACAAAGCTTGACATATATGAAGGAGGTAAATGTGTGGATGTTAAATTATATAGGTTAATGATTGGCTCTTTGCTTTATCTAACTGCAAGTAGACCAGACATTATGTTTAGTGTTTGCTTATGTGCTAGATTTCAATCATGCCCTAAGGAATCACATTTACTAGTTGTTAAGAGAATCTTTAGATACCTTAGGGACACTCCTAATTTAGGGCTTTGGTATCCTAGAGACTTTAGTTTTAGCTTGCATGCCTTCACTGATGCGGATTATGGAGGATGTAAATTAGATAGAAAAAGTACCTCCGGTACTTGTCAATTCCTTGGAAATATGTTGATTTCTTGGTTTTTAAATAAACAAAATTGTGTTGCATTATCTACCAATGAAGCTGTATACATTTCAGCCGGCAGTTGTTGTGCACAAGTTTTATGGATGAAACAACAACTTTTTGACAATGCTAGTGCTATTTGTCTCACTAAAAATCCCATCCAACACTCTAGAACTAAGCATATTGAAATTAAACATCATTTCATTAGAGATTAAGTCACTAAAGAAGATGTAGTTCTAGAATTTGTTGATACTTTGCACCAATTAGGGGATATCTTTACAAAACCTTTAGACAAAGAAAGATTTTGGACACTTAGGAGAGAATTAGGTTTAACTGATATATCTTCACTTAGTGTTTAAAATGATCTTAGCTTTTTTTAAATTAGATTTGAAAATGCTTATAAAATAATTTTTTTAATGCATTTCATGCTAATAGTTAGGGGGAGTGTATGATCTTTGGTGAGAATTAATTATATGTTCAAATAATGTTTAAATATAGATTTGATTGATTGAACATGATTAATTTTCAATATATGAGTTGCCAATACCACTAGAGCTAATTAAATTAGCATTTTGAGTGTTTAAAACGGATTTTTGACATTTTTGTGCATATTGCATCGATACACTAAATAGTGCATCGATGCATCCCTTTGAATGTGCATCGATACATCATGAAGATGCATCGATGCACTCCTTGAATGTGCATCGATGCACTAGTCTATGCATCGATACATTCGTCGGGTTTTGGGTATAAAATGCTTATTTTCTTTATTTTTTTCAAAAACCCTATTCCCAAAACCTTCGTCGTTCGCCCCTCTCTCACCCTAAACTCTCAAAATTGCTTCAAAACCAACTTTTTTTTATCAGAATCTTCAAGTATTACATCTCCAAATCCTGCTAATATCATTAAATCGTGGAAAACAACATCTCATTCTCACAAATCTGAATTTTTCAAGGTATTTTTCTAAAAACCCCTATTTTATCAAATTTTAATTTTAGAACTAGTTTAGATTAGTTATAGGATGAAATTATATTGGGCATTGATTATATTATGATTCTAAACTATATTTTACAATTAATTTCGTAAAAAACACTCAATTTTTCAATTGATTTTTGAATTTTCGAAATTTAAAAGAAATCGAAAATTATTGATGTTTTTGATTTAATTGTATTGATTTCATGAAATCTATACATATTATAATATTCAAATATTATTTTATATAGTTTTCAAAATCTTGCCCATTAGGATTCGATTTAGAGAACCTTGAATTATTGCAGACTCAATTGAGTTTTGGGATTGATTATATTGCATACATGTTTTAAAACTTGCAGGTTGCCCATCCTATTCCAATTTCTTATACCATGTCAAATTATAAACACCCTAGGACCTCCTCAAGTCGTTCAAATCGTCCACTCATTCCACCTCCACCTAAAAATCCAAACGATCCAAATATGACCATTCTAAACTCTTGTTTTAATGTTCCTGGTCGTCGTAGAGAAGAATTCTTACATCGATACCATGATAACTTTGAGTCTTACAAAATTAGGGAAAAGCGTATTTCTTCCCTTCAAGCCATTCTTGGTATAGATTTCGAATATCTTCCAGTCCTTCGCTCTTGGAAGTTTGATAAACTTTGTCATCTTCAACCCATTTTCTATCACCAATTAGTCCGTATTTTTTACTCTAATGCGGTAAGTGTCCAAAACAAGCGTCAAACTGGAACTATAGGAATTAGATCCTACCTTTTAGAAATATTTGTTTATATTGACTCTGAGACTATTGCTAAACAGTTTGGACTAGATGACGATGGTTTATATAATGAGAAACAATTGTGGCATATCCCTATCTTCCTAATGCTAGTGTTAGTACTTTACGATCTCATCACGATCGATTTCTTCATTTGATGATATCTTGGTGGTTTAGACCATCCCGAGGTAGGTACTAGACTCTTCATATCAGAGATTTATGGTGGATACATTGTATTCATCATAATAGATAGATAAATTTGCAAGAAATCATTTTTAGTGAACTAGTAGATACCATAAATATCGTCCCATCCAAACATGTAGAAATTTAGTTTATGGGTGTCTACATAGTAATCTTTTTATCAAAATCAGTCTTAGAGTTTCTCTTGATATATCCATTCCTCTTCAAAACAAAATCAATCTCACTTCCTTGAAGAAATCTGATTGGAAATAGGATGAGGAAACTGGCCAATGGGTTTTTCGACCGAATAAGCAAACTCTAGGAGTCAGTTCTTCAAAAGTTCCTTTTGCACCTAACTCTTCTCATGCTCCTCCTCCGGAATCAGCTGCTTACGATGATCCAGAGCTTCAATAGCTTATAAGATATTGACGATCACGTACCAGATGATGAGCCAGCACCAGAATCAGCACAGCAAGAGGACCAAATGCCTCCATATTTTCATTCATTTATGGAGTCATTTGATCTGAGGTTTGCTTCCATAGAATCTCAACTGAATGAGATTCAACAGGAAATACGTGAATGTATGAATGCTCTCACATTTGAAGTATGAGAACATTATCCTCCTCCTGATCCTCCTATGGACGACTAGACCCTACCATGCTTTTGCTTTCGTGAATTTAGAACTTATTGTTTCAACATTTTGAATGTTTGTGGATTGTTTATGTTGTTTGGATGTTTAACTTTGAATGCTTGAACTTATATTTATATATTTGGGTTTTGAACTTATATTGGTTTATTAGATCTTTGCATCATTTAGCATATGACCAATTTTACCATGTCACATTCGTTTAATATGAATATTGAATTATGAAACTAATCGCTAACTTTTCTCTTGATTGTGATCTTAGTAGCTTACGTTATATTTACAAATATCAATTAGCTATGTTTTTAAATAATTTTCTTTAAAAACATTTTATGGGTATTTTTGATTTAACAAAAGGGGGGGAGAAGTAAGATGCATTATAGTAAGGGGGAGTAATAAAAATTGATTTCAAAAATAATTTTCATAGAAAATCTTAAATTTACTCAAATGTTTTGTTATATAAAAAGGGGGAGTAATAAAATTTGATTTCGAACAAAAAATGAGCCAAATATTCAATTTTCTAAAGAATGTACCAATGCACCATGACATGCATTGATGCACTCCTAATTAAATTAAATTTTGAATGCATTTAGTGTACCGATGTATAAGCCATGCATCGATGCACCTCAGCTATTTTTAAACATCGAATGCATTTTATGCATCAATGCACATACCATGCATCGATGCACTCCAGGCTTGTTTGAAACATTGAAAGCAATTTATGCATCGATGCACCCTTAGTGCACTGATGAACTAAGTGTTCCAACGATCAAATATTTGAATTTTACACTTGATGCATCGATGCATCTTGACTTTGCATCGATGTACCCACGCTCCCAACATATTTTATTAATTTTTTTCACACACTAACGACTCCATTTACTCCACTAATGATCCCCAACATTCATAAATTGAAGGAGTATTTAAACAAGCTTATAAGCCATTGATCAACAACAAGAAATAAGAATCAAGAGAGAATCAAAGAAAAAGCATCAAACCTCAAGTTTGAGCAATTTCAAGCCAAATTTCATTCAATATTCATCCTTGCTTTCAAGAACACTTATTGTGCTCAATTGTATTATTCTTAAGTGTTCTTTATTTGTTATAGAATTGTGCAAACATCTTTCCTTGTGAGGATTTTCTTCTAAGTTTGCAAAATTTGTATTGTTCTCTTTGGGAGAGTGTGTTCTCAAGAATTTGGGGTATAATTCTTGAGGGATTTGTAAGGTTACTCTTGTCCTCAAAAGAAAGACAAATTAGTGAATTTGTGGAAAATCCTTAGTGTGGATAGCTAAGGTAGTGGATGTAGACTTTGGTTGAGAAAGTCGAACCACTCTAAATCGCTGTGCAAATACTTTCAATTTTATGCAAAAGCTTCCACCGAAATTTTAATTGCCAATTTACCCCCCTCTTGGCTATATTTCGTCGATCTTTTAACTCAACAATTTTATTTTTTAAATGTTAATTGGTTAGCCATTAATTGAGATTTGATATTTTCTTGGACATGTTGATGTGTAGATTTGGATAAAAAAGGTACCGAACAAGTCGACATGGTATGAGATTGAACGAAAGTTAAAAAGGATTACGATTAAGACTTAGTGAGGAAAAGGTGACCACAATTTATTTATTATATATTAGACATGAGGACATCTTGTGATAAGACAACCTCAAAGGTTTCTGATTGAAACCAATTTTATTTATTTTATGCAATATTTTATGATGTTTTATAATAATTGTATTTCTGAAGTATTGTTTTTGTTTTATCAGTATGTGAATCTGTTATATGTGAACATGTACCATGTGAAATTGCTCTATGATAATATGTCTGATTTGCATGTGTTTATATGAAGAAATGACACTTGGAATAATGCTATGCGAATAACTATAAGGTTACTGCCCAAGGTATATGCTATGAGAATTAGAGGTATATTTGGCATGCGATAACTTGAGGGTTCTACGTGGTCATTCGGGACAAATTCTACACGGTCATTCGAGACAAATCTTTGTGGCACTTCGGTGTGTATTCTACGTGGCACTTCGGTGCAAATTTTATGAACAATAGTGACTACAATTATAATACACAACCTTAATGTACTCACATACCTTGAGTTCTCACTGATATGCGTTGGGCTAATAAAACAAATTGATATACATTGAGCAATGTGTAACAATTTACATGGTTTTCATGAAGTGTGTATTATTTTCGGTATGTAAGTGTTTTAAATGTTTTGTATGCTCATTATTTCCTCACTAAGTCAACGACTTAGCATTTCACACGTAGGTTCAAAGAGGTCAGAGGATTAAAGCTGGGAAGGTACATCATAGACTTGAAGAAGATCATATCAGAACAATATGAACTGTAGGTTTATTATCATTTTGTAATTTTGTTGGCATGCATCATAAAGTTTTAAATTGTAATGCCCTAATTAGTTTTGTAATCATACTATTTTACATTTATGTAAATTATCAAGTATTTATTTTCATTGTGAACTATGAATTTTAAACAATAACCTTGTTATAAGGGTTTCACCACTTAAATACCATTAAAAGTTTAAATTTTCAATGAGTTTTCAAAAAGTCAACATTTTGAAAAGTTAATATGACACCTCAGATTCATATTCGGGTCAGGTACAGGTTGGGGGTGTTATATTTATTGGTATCAAGCTAAGGTTTATCTTATTTCAAGTTTGAAACGAAGCAATTTGTGTTTTTAAAAAGTGTACATGCCAACAAAATATTAAAAATTTATGATCTGATAGGGTGATTAGTATATTGTCCTTGCTAATAGAGTTAGTGATTATATCTTAATTGATGTCAGACTACGAGGGCTCCTGAAGTGCAGCGATAGATGGACATGAGGGAAGTAGTAATTCACCTTCCCCAGTTAGGTAAGGTGAAGAGCACGTGCCTCAAGGAGTGTCTGTCCAAGATCAGGGAGTCTTTTTCAGGACATTGGATGCGATTCTGACGCGTCTCCAACCATATGCTCCCCCAGCTCCTAAGATGAATATGGAGAAGCAGTTAAAAAGTTTAGGAGCACCTGAGTTTAGGGGATAAATTGATGAAGATTCCATTTCTGCGGATCTTTGGCTCAACGATATAATGATTATGCTTGAGGGTCTTCATTATTCTGAAATAGAGAAGCTGGATGGAGTAGTCTCATTGCTACGATGTCAAGCGTGTATATGGTGGACTAATGTGTTGATGAGAGCTCTTAGAGACCAAGTAACATGGTCGTTCTTTCTAGAAGATTTCAAGAATAAGTATATCGGTGATCAGTTCATCCAAAAAATGAAACAAGAATTCATGAATTTAAAGAAAGGGAATCGCACTGTGTATGATTACGAGTGTGAGTTTAATAAGTTGAGCATATTTGCAGCTAAACTGGTCCCTATGGAAAAATACTCATGTAATTAGTTTGTGGAGGGGTTGCGCCCCATATTGAATGAATTATTGATAGCGTTGAACCTTTCTACATTCCAAGAGGTGGTAAATCAAGAGCTTTAGAGCGAGCTCATAATGAAATATATGGGTAGTAGAAGACCGAGTTAACCATGAGAGCGGATGCCTCGTCGAGTGCATCACAATCGAAGAAAAGTCAACGTTTGGGTTTTCGACCTTAGTCTAGATCTGAATTAGTTGCATCCTCAGATAAAAGATCAAACCTAATGAGAGCTAAGAAGAATCATTCTACTGAACCAAGAGCTGGAAGGCCAAGTCAATGTCAGCATTGTGGAAAAATCATAGTGTCATATGTCGAATGGTCTACAGAGCATGTTTTAAATGTGGGAATACATGACATTTTATCTGCGATTGTTCTTTAATGACCGGAGAGCCTACACAGTTTGAGAGATTTGATATGTACCTCATAGAGGTAGATGACGAGGCAGAAGAACGAATCATTATGAGTCAGCCACTCAACCTGAAATGTGCTCGACTGCTAGGGTCTACAACCTTAAGACTAATGAATTTCGCGATGATCCGAAGATCATTGCAGGTACTTTTTAATTAGTTGATAAATATGTTTTGGTTTTGATTGACTTGGGATCATCTTATTCTTATATTAGTAGTAAATTGGTGAGAGAATTGAAAATCCAATTAGAAGCCACTAGTAATGATGTTATCGTTACTAACCCGTTAAGGCATAGTGCTCGGGTGAATCAATTACGTCGAGGGTGTCCCATAAGGATTCAAGGAGTTGAATTCCCTGTTAATCTGATGGAATTACCCTTTGATGAGTTCGAGGTTATCTTGGGAATGGATTAGTTGTATCATTATCATGCCAATATCGCCTACCAATTGAAAAAAATAGTGTTGAGAAGTTCTGATGGATTAGAAGTAATAGAGGTCAGTGAAAGATTTAATCTATTTGCTAATCTGATATCGGTAATGTTAGCTAAGAAGCTATTTTTTCAAGGATATCATGCTTTCATTTCTAATGTGATTGATATTAAAACCAAGGAGATGAGATTGGACGACATTTCGACGGTCCGATAATTTCCAGATGTGTTTCCAGATGAGTTATCAAGATTACCTCTAGATAGAGAAGTTGAGTTTCAAATTGAGGTAATGCCTAGAACAACACCAATTTCGATGGCTCCTTACAGAATGGCCCCAAAAGAACTGTGTGAGTTAAAGGATCAGTTACAAGAGTTATAGGATAAGGGATTCTTTAGACCCAGTATGTCACCTTGGCGTGCAACAGTGTTTTTTGTAAAAAGTAAAGATGGTTCAATGCATCTTTGTATTGATAATCGATAGTTCAACAAAGTGACTATAAACAATAAGTATTCTTTCCCTAGAATCGAAGATTTATTTGATCAACTCAAGGGAGCTTCAGTGTTTTCCAAAATTGATTTATACTCTAGCTATCATTAATTGAAGATAAAAGAAAAGGATATTCAAAAAATGACTTTTAGGACTCAGTATGACCATTATGAATTAATAATAATGCCGTTTGGATTAACCAATGCACCTGCAACATTTATGGATCTCATGAATAGAGTATCTCAACCGTATTGCGATCAGTTCGTGGCAGTCTTCATAGACAATATTTTGGTTTATTTAAAGACAAATGAGGAGCATGATGCACACCTTAGAGTGATTCTTCAAACACTACGAGGCAAGAAGCTTTATGCTAAGTTGTCTAAGTGCAAGTTTTGGTTAACCGAAGTGGCATTCTTTGGACATGTGATATCTATAGAAGGGATTCGGGTGGATCCTCAGAGGATTAAAGCTATATTAGATTTGGAAGTTCCAAGAAATGTTTCCGAAGTACGAAGTTTCTTGGGATTGGCTGGATATTATCAAAGGTTCGTAAAGGACGTTTTGATGATTTTCTCCCATTTGACAAAGTTGTTAAAGAAATCTGTGCCATTCATTTGGACGAATAGATGCCAAGAGAGTTTTGAATCTTTAAAGGAGGTTCTAACGGATGCTACAGTGCTAGTGCAACCAGAATCGGGTAAGGATTATACAACTTATAGTGACGCTTCCCATAATGGTTTGGGATGTGTTTTAATGCAAGATAGATAAGTAGTAGACTAAGCTTCGAGATAGCTTAAGCTACATGAGAAGAACTATTCGACACACGATCTTGAGTTAGCAGCGGTGGTGTTTGCACTAGAAATTTGGTGCCACTATTTATATGGTGAGTGTTGTTAAATTTACACGGATCACAAAAGTTTAAAGAATTTGCTGACTCAAAAGGATCTTAATCTGAGACAAAGGAGATGCATCGAGCTACTTAAAGACTATGATGCAATCATATATTATTAACCCGAGAAAGCTAACATTAAAGCTGATGCGCTTAGCCGAAAGACTTTTGTAGCTTTACGTATGTTAGATGCCCGTATTATTAAAGGAAAATGTGCTCTGATGGCTGAATTATAGTTAAGACCTCTATTGTTGGAGAGACTAAAGGAGTCGCAAAGGAGAGATGATAAGTGTTTAACACTATTGATACAAGTAGAAAAAGGTGAAAGCAAAGACTTTGAAGTAAAGTCAGATGGATGTTTATATTTCAGAGACCGTGTTTATGTTCCAAATGATGAAGAATTGAAGAGAGATATACTTTTTGAAGGGTATTGTAGTCCATCGACTGTGCATCTAGGAGAAAACAAGATGTATCAAGACTTTAAAGGGTGATATTGGTGGCCAGGAATGAAAATAGCTATTACACAGTTTGTTTCAAAGTGTTTAACTTGCCAACAAGTGAAAACTGAACATCAATTACCTTCAGGACTTTTACAACCGATCTATATTCCTCAATGGAAATGGGAAAGAGTTACGATGGATTTTATAACTGGGTTACCTTTGACGCCAAACAAAAAGGACTCAATTTGGATAATTATGGATCGTTTAACAAAGACCACATATTTTATTCCTATTCAAGTGATTTTTCAATGAATAAGTATATCGAATTATACCTCAAGGAGATACTTCGACTTCATAGAGTGCTAGTTTTAATAGTATCTGATAGAGATCCAAAGTTCACTTTGAGGTTTTGGAAGTCTTTACATGGAGAATTAGGTACCTGATTGAACTTTACCACGACTTTTCGCCCATAGATAGATGGTTAATCAGAGTGGAAAATTCAGGTTCTGGATGATATGTTAAGGGCTTGTGTAATTAGTTTCCATGGATCTTTGGAAAAGTATCTAGCACTTGTAGAGTTTTCTTATAACAAAAGTTATCAATCGAGTATCAAGATGGCGCCCTATGAAGCTTTATATGGAACAAAATGACGAACACCATTAAATTGGTTTTAAATAAAAGATAGGAATGTAATGAGCCCTGATTTGATTATAGAAGTAGAAGAAAAAGTCCAGATGATTTGTATAACATTAAAGTAGTAGTAGACAAACAAAAGTCCTACGTGGATTTGAAAAAAAGGAGATTGAGTATCAGGTAGGAGATAAAGTATTTTTTAAAGTCTCTCATTGGAAGAAAATGCTTAGGTTTGGTCAAAAAGGAAAGCTCAGTCCTAGATTCATTGAACAATATGAAATTATAAAGAGAGTGGGAACCCTAGCTTATCAGTTAGGACTGCCACTAGAAATGGAGAAGATCCACAACATTTTCCATGTTTATATGCTTATAAGATATCGATCAGATTCTTCTTATATTATATCGCATGAAGAAATAGAAGTTCAGTCTCACCTGACTGGTGAGGAAGAACCAGTGCAGATCTTTGCACAATAAGTCAAACAACTAAGGAATAAGATGATTCCCTTAGTAAAAGCTCTGTGGAGAAATCACAAAGTAGAAGAGACGACATAAGAGCGTGAAGAGGATATGAGAAGACAGTTTCCTCATCTCTTTGTACAGTGAAAATTCGAGGATGAATTTTCTTTAAGGGAGAATTGTAATACCCCAAACATCAGGTCAGTGACTAAAGTCTTTCAAATTTGGTGGTTTAATTTGAATAAATTAAAAAGTTCAAGGATTGATTTTGAAAATTGTTGTCTAGGACTTGTAATCAAATATTGATAAATGGAAGGGCATTATGATATTTTAGCAGTAAATGAATTTAAAATTCGTTTTTAAAAAGATTTAAGCATGTGAGGATTAGAAAAGGGAAAAATATCTGGAAGCTTTGGTTATTTTCTCTTCTTTTTCTCTCACACCGTAAACCCCATTGCCAAGGTGAGTTATTTTAAAGTTGGTTATTCCTTTCATTTTTGGGTTGGTTTTGAATATTTGGTTAGTATAGAAGACTAAGGAAGTGTAACACCCCTAAACTGTATCTAACTCAGATACGAATCTAAGGTGTCACATTGACTTTTCGAAATAGATGTAATTAACAAATAAGAACAATTTGAAATTTGTTGATCAAAATAAAAAGGTATAAACCTTATTTAAATAAGATAATAACTTCACATTTATATTTACATAAAAGCTTTGATAATTTACATAGATACAAAATATATGAGTTTACAACATCGATCAGAGAATTTCAAATTAAGTGTATAATACATGCTAACGGTTTACAAAATTTACAAAAACCTACATTTATTGTCCTGATCTGATCTTCAAGTGGTATGCTATCCTCAACCAATAAGTCTTCCGCTTTCTTCAAACCTACGCGTGAGGAAAAATCACACACTAAGTCGAATACTTAGTGAGGCAAATACTAGAGTACTAACTTAGTAACCGAAATCTTATTTGTTTTTATTAGAACATTTTATAAAGAACTCTCATTATTTTCCATATAAAAAAGATATACTTATGTATATTATTCACTTTGTATAACTTTGTTTCAAATGCCCAATGTATACTACTGAGAACTCTAGGTATTTGAGTACATTTAGGTCATGCACTAATGTTGTCACCACAACTCGTAATTTGTATCGAAGTGCCACATAATTATCCCGAAGGACCACATAGGTTTACACCAAAGTGCCACATAGGTTTGCACTGAAGTGCCACATAATTGTCCCGAAAGACCACATAATTGTCTCAAATGACCACATAAACCCTCGACTCTTGGCATGCCAACTATACCTCTAATCCTCATACATATACCTTGGGCTACTAATCACATAATTATTGTCGATCATTATTCGAAGTGTCTCTTATTCACATAGTTACTTTCACATAGAGTCTTTTCTCATAAAGGAAATTAAATATTGTAATGTAACATAAAGGAAATTGTAAAATTTTCGATCAAAAACAATGAGGTTGGCTTATCACAAGCCTTCCGCATTTCTGTTACAAAACTGAAAGTTGCACTCACCTTTGCCTCATTGAAGTCCTAAATGACATCTTTAGCACTTTTGAATTGGTACAGAATACGTCGAGATGACCGAAAGTTGATTATATTCAACAACTACACAAAACAATCGATAATCAATACCGTACTTTGAAACACTTATACTCAATCATGATAACTTATGATGCAAGAAACACTTAATTTCCATTTCATGCCTAGAAGTATCGGTACTACGACTATAGTACCGATACTTACCTACAGGAGTATCGATGCCTCCTAACGGTACCGATACCATTCCGAGGTTCTGGAATTGTATCTTGAAAATGGTATCGATACCATACCAATGTTATTGATACTAGCAACTCAGTATCGATACCCTCTTCAATGGTATGGATACTACCCTTAGAAATACACAAATTTAACCTTGAAGTTTATGTACTATTCTAATGGTATCGATACTTCATGCTCAGAATGGCTATTTTCACTTTGAAAATAAAACAAAATCTTCTTAAATCTCTTATATTTAACACACATTAAGCCTCTAAGCTCACCCTTATACATCCAAACCAACTTGTACTCATTTACTACTCTTAATTATCCAAAATATTATGTAAACACTTTAATCTAAAAATCTTGCCAAACTTTCAAACATGTTCTTAATTATTTCCAATACTCCTACCTTATTAATTTAATCATTGACAAGTCAAATATTCAAATAAAACTCCAAAAGCTACACTATATAACAATTCATCTTAACACCCATTTTATAATTTCATCTCTAATATACTCTTATTGTTGTTGTAATCCTATATAAGCTTTCCTTAAGCTTATATAACACCCAAACTTTCATTATCAAACCAAAAATTAAAAAAAACCAACAAATTTTATCAAACTTACCTTTGAATGGAGGAGTCCACGGCAAGAAGAAGAAGAGAGAAAGAAAGGATTCCAGATAACTCCAAAACATGTGTTTATCTCCTAATAAAGGATATATTTATCCTTTAACATGAAAAGGCCATTTTTCCCTCTCCATGATTACAAAATTGCTATCATCCCTACAAGAAATTCCACCAAAAATCATTAGATTTATCAATTTCTTCTAATTCAACCATTGAGTTTAACATTTTTACATTCTGTTCACTAGTTCGATGATTGGGATGTTACAAATCTCCCCCTTAAGAAAATTCATCCTCGAATTTTCATTGCACAAAGAGGTTTGGATATTGATTCCTCATATCTTCTTCACGCTCCCACGTAACTTCTTCTACTTTATGGTTTCTCCAAAAGACCTTAACTAGTGGAATCATATTATTCCGCAACTGCTTGATATTAAACGCTAAGATTTGAACTTGTTCTTCCTCATATGTCAAATCAGATTAAACTTCTATTTCATCTGGAGTTATGATGTGTGCAGGATCTGATCGATATCACCGAAGCATATATACATGGAAGACATGTGGATCTTTTCCATCTTTGGTGGCAACGCTAATTGATAGGCTGCTGGTCCAACTCTTTTCAGAACTTTATAAGGTCCAATGAACCTAGGACTCAGTTTTCCTTTATGCCCAAAGTGAAGTACTTTCTTCCAAGGTGATACTTTTATGAATACCTTATCACCTACTTGAAATTCAATCTCCTTTCTTTTTAAAGCGGAGTATGACTTTTGTTTGTCTGATGCCACTTTTAAATTATACTGAATCACTTGAACCTTTTCCTCCATTTCTTTATTCAAGTTTGGGCCATGAACTTCCTGATCCCTTAGTTCATACCAATTAAGTGGCGTTTTGAACTTCCTTCCATATAATGCTTTATACGGTGCCATATCGATGATGGATTGATAGCTGTTATTATAGGCAAATTCCACAAGCGGCAAATACTTTTCCTAGGATCCAGTAAAATCAATCACACACGCTCGCAACATATCTTCTAGAATCTGAATTGTTCACTCTGATAGACCATCAGTCTGAGGATGAAAAGCAGTGCTAAATTCAATCGGGTACCCAAAGCTCCTTGCAAACACTTTCGAAATTTCGAAATGAATCTAGGATCCCTATAAAAACTATTGAAATTGGAACACCATGAACTCTCACTATCTTCTTAATATACAATTCTGCATCTTCTTTCATATAGAAATCCGTTCGCATAGGAATAAAATGCGCAGTCTTTGTAAGGCGATTCACAATTACCCAAATCGAATCCTTTTTGCTCAGTGATAAGGGTAAACCTATTACAAAATCTATCGTAATGCTTTCCCATTTCCACTGAGGAATTCAGATCGGTTGCAACAATCCTGGGTACTTGATGTTTAGCCTTTACTTGTTGACAATTTAAGCATTTTAATATAAATTCCGTAATATCTCTTTTCATACATGGCCACCAAAAACGCTCTTTCAAATATTGATACATCTTGTTTCCTCCTCGGTGCATCGTTAAAGAACTACAATGTGCTTCATACAAAATATCTCATTTCAACTCATATTCATTAGGAACACAAACTCGTTTTTTGAAATATAAATACATATCCAACTTTACTTCATAGTCCTTGAGTTTGCCTTTCTCTACATATTCGAACCATGCTAAACACTTATCATCCTTCCTTTGTAATTCCTTAATCCGCTCTAATAATAATGGTTTCAACATTAACTCATCCATCAATGCACCATTTTCCTTTAACATGATTCGAGTATTCAAACTACGCAAAGCGGTAAAAGTATTCCGACTAAGAGCATCTCCTACTTTGTTGGCTTTCCCGGGATAATAATCAATGATTGCATCATAGTCTTTCAGCAACTCCATCCACCTTCCTTGCCTCAAATTTAACTCCTTTTGCATCAACAAATACTTCAAACTTTTATGATTAGTGAAGATGTAGCAACGCTCACAATACAAATAGTGATGTCAAATTTTCAATGCAAAAACCACAGCTGCTAACTCCAGGTCATGCGTCGGATAATTCTTTTCATAAGTCTTAAGTTGTCTTGAAGCATAAGCAACTACCTTTCCATCTTGCATTAAAACACATCCTAAACCATTATGGGAAGCATCGCTAAAAATTGTGAAATCCTTGTTTCATTATGGTTGCACCAACACCGGAGTTTCCGTCAAAACTTTCTTCAATGCTTCAAAATTATTCTGACAATTAGAAGTCCACTAAAATTGCACATATTTTCTTAATAATTTGGTTAAAGGAAGAGATATCATCGAAAAGTTTTTGAAAAACCTTTGAAAATATCCTGCAAGACTCAAGAAACTTCAAACTTCCGACACATTCTTCGGGATCTCCCACTCTAACTCAACTTTAACTTTCTGATGATCTACATGAATTCCTTCAACATAAACCACATGTCCAAGGAATGCACTTTTGTTAGCCAGAACTCACACTTAGAAAATTTTGCATAAAGCTTCATATCTTGCAACGTTTGAAAAACCACACGAAGATGGACATCATGTTCTTCCTTTGACTTTGAATACACCAAGATGTCATCAATAAAGACAACCACAAATTGATCAAGGTACAGTTGGAAAACTCTATTCATCAGGTCCATAAATGCTGCAAGTGCATTAGTTAACCCAAATGATATTACTACAAATTCGTAATGACCATACCGAGTCCTAAACACCATTTTTGGAACATATTTTTCTTGTATCCTCAACTGATGATACCCTGAGCATAAATCAATCTTTGAAAACACTGCAACTCCCTTGAGTTGATAAAAAGTCGTCGATCCTTGGAAGATGATACTTGTTCTTTGTGGTCACCTTGTTAAGCTGACGATAATCAATACGAAGGCGCATCAAACTGTCTTTCTTTTTTACGAATAACACTGGAGTACCCCAAGGTGACACACTGGGTCTAATAAATCCTTTATCTAAAAGCTCCTACAACTGAACTTTTAACTCTTTCAATTCTTTTGGGGCCATCCTGTAAGGAACCATAGAAATTGGTGTTAATTCTGACATCACTTCAATCTGAAACTCAACCTCCCTATCTGGAGGTAAACCAGGTAATTCTTCCAGAAATACTTCTGGAAACTCTTTGACTGTCGGAATATCTTTAAGCTTCTTTTCTTTGGCTCTCGTATCAATTGCATTAGCAATATACGTTTAGCATCCTTGCGGTAATAACTTTTGAGTCGACATCAATGATATCACATTAATAAAGGAATTTATTCTTTCGCTAACCACACTAACCTCCAATCCATCCAGATTTATTAACATAAATTACTTAAGTCGGCAGTCCACGTTAGCATGATAATGGTACAACCAATCCATCCCTAAAATAACCTCAAACTTGTCAAAGGGTAATTTCATTAGATTAACAGGGAATTCAATTCCCTGAATCCATATGGGACACCCTCGACATATTTGTTTAACCTGAACACTATATCCTAATGGATTAGTCACAATCACCTCACTACGAACAGGTTTTAACGGAATTCTCATATCTTTAACCAGTTTACTACTAACATAGGAATAATTCGATCCCAGATCAATCAAAACTAAAACAGATTTACCAATTATCTGAAAAGTACCTGTAATGATTTCAGGATCATTACAATCTTCGCTGGTCTTCAATTGTACACCTTAGTGGTAGAGCGTACTTCAGGCTGAGCGGTCGATTCAGACTGATTCTTTCCTCTACCTCTACCTCTTCTTCACATAGGTTCAGCCGTGGATCTTTCAGTTTGGGCTGATTATCCCGTCATCAATGGGCAGTCTCAAATAAAATATCCTTCCTCCCCACACTTAAAACAAGCTCCAGAGACCCTTCGGCAAAAATCCACTATGGTTCTTCCCACAGTGCTGACATTGTTTTGACTTGTCCACTCCGGATTCCATTGAATAATTTTTTCTTGCTCTTCTCGATTTGATCCTATACCAGAGGATGTTGTGTATTCTGCTCTAGTCTAAGGTCGAGAACTCCAACCTCTACTCTTCTTTGATTGAGAAGCACTATACGAAGAACTACCTCTCTTATTCCACTATGATCTTTGCTCCACAAAACTCTCATTTTGAGCTCACTCTAGGGATTTAGCTCTATTCACAACCTCTTAAAAGTAAGAGAGGTTAAGTGTCAACACAACTCTTTCAGTCTAGGGCGTAAACCTTCCACAAACCAATCACAAGATTCCTTCTCTATAGGGACCAACTTTGCAGTAAATTGACTCAACTTGTTGAATTCGCACTCAAACTCATACATCGTGCAATTCACTTGTTTTAAACTCATAAGTTCTTTCTTTATCTGCTTGATGATTTGACCCCCTATATATTTTTTTCTTAAACTCCTCCAGAAAGAAGGGCCAAGTCACCTGATCCCTTGTAACTTGCATAGTCACCTTAGACCACCAAATTCTAGCTTGACCCCTCAATAAAGAAACTACATCGTCCAAATTCTCCATTTCAGAATAATGGAGATTCTCTAGCATAATCTTTAGGTCATTGGCCAAATATCGATAGCAACTGGACCTTTTTTAGTTTATCCCCTAAATTATGGTGCTTCAACATCTTCAAGAAGGTCCCCTGATCTTGTACAAGCACTCCTTATTGTGCTTAGTCCTCACCCTACCTTCTCGGGGCAAGTGAGTTTCTACTCTCTTTCATCCTATCTCCCGCTTCACTTCAGGAGCCCTCAAATTTTGACATCTACAATCAATTTTCTAACGTACTAGCAAAGATAACATACTAATCACCTTATCAGATCAGAAATACTTAATTAAAAACTTAGCATATATACTTTTTAAAACAAAAAAAACTTTATTTTGAACTTAAAACCAATTAATCCATAGCTCATATACCATTAAATGTAACACCCCTAACCCATACCCGACCCGGATACGAATCCGAGGTGTCACATTGACTTTTCAAAACAAATGTAATTAACAAATAAGAACAATTTAAAATTTGTTGATCAAAATAAAAAGGTATAAACCTTAACTTAAATAATATAATAATTTCACAGTTATATTTACATAAAAGCTTTTATAATTTACATAGATACAAAATATATGACTTTACAACATCGATCATAGAATTTCAAACTAAACATAAAATACATGCCAACAGTTTACAAAATTTACAAAAACCTACAATTAATTTGTCCTGATCAGATTTTCAAGTGGTATGCTATCCTCAACCAATCAGTCTTTCTCTTTCTTTTAACCTACGCGTGAGGAAAAATCACACGCTAAGTCGATGACTTAGTGAGACAAATACTAGAGTACTAACTTAGTAACTGAAATTGTATTTTTTTATCAGAAAATTTTATAAAGAACTCTCATTATTTTCCATATCAAAAAGGTATACTTATGTATATTATTCACTTTCTATAGCTTTGTTTCAAATGCCCAATGTATAATACTGAGAACTCTAGGTATTTGAGTACATTAAGGGTGCGTACTAATGCTGTCACTACAACACGTAATCTACACCGAAGTGCCACATAATTGACCTGAAGGACCACATAGGTTTGCACCGAAGTGCCTTATAGGTTTGCACTGAAGTGCCACATAATTATCCCGAAGGACCTTACAATTATCCCGAATGAACACATAAACCCTCGACTCTTGGCATGTCAACTATACCTCTAATCCATATACATATACCTTGGGCTATTAATCACATAATTATTTTCGATCATTATTCGAAGTGTCTCTTATTCACATAGTTACTTTCACATAGAGTCTTTTCTCATACACTTTTTCAAAGGTCACCTTTCCATAATCATATAATCATAAAACATAGCTTATATAATATAAATTAAATAAAACATTGTAATGTAACATAAAGTAATTTGTAAAGTTTTTGATCGAAAATAATGAGGTTGGCTTGTCGTAAGCCTTCCTCAATTCTGTTACAAAACTGAGAAGTTGCACTCACCTTTGCCTCACTAAAGTACAAAATATGTCGAGTTGACCGAAAATTGATTATATTCAACAACTACACAAAACAATCAAGAATCAATATCATACTTCGAATCACTTATACTCAATCATGATAACTAGTGATGCAAGAAACACTTAATTTCCATTTAATACCTAGAAGTATCGGTACTACCACTACAGTACCGATACTTCCCTACAGTGGTATCGATACCTCCTGACGGTACCAATATGATTTCGAGGTTCTGGAATTGTATCTTAAAAATGATATAGATACCATACCCATGGTATTGGTACTACCAACTCAGTATCGTTAGCCTCTTTGATCGGTATTGATACTACCCTTAGAAATTTATAAATATAACCTTGAAGTATTGGTACAGTTCTAACGGTACCGATACTCCATTCCCATAATGGCTATTTTCGCTTTGAAAATAAACCAAAATCTTCCTAAATCTCTTATATTTAACACATATTAAGCCTCTAAGCTCACCCTTATACATCCAAACCAACTTGTACTCATTTACTACTCTTAATTATCCAAAATCTTATGTAAACAATTCAATCTAAAATCATACCAAAATTTAAAACATGTTCTTAATCATTTCCAATACTCCTACCTTCTTAATTTAATCATTGACAAGTCAAATATTCAAATAAAACTCCAAAAACTACACTATATCAACAATTCATCTTAACCCCCATTTATAATTTCATCTCTAATATGCTCCTCTTGTTTTCTTAATCCTATATAAGCTTTCTTTAAGCTTATATAATACCCAAACTTTCATTATAAAACCAAAATTTGAAGAAACTAACAAATTTTATCAAACTTACCTTTGAATGGAGGAGTCCACAACAAGAAGAAGAAGAGAGAAAGAAAGGATTCCAAATAACTCCAAAACCCGTGTTTATCCCCTTAATAAAGGAGATACTTATCCTTTAGCATGAAAAGACCATTTTTTCCTCTCCATAATTCTAAAATTGCTATCAACCCTACACTGAATTTCCACCATAAATAATTAAATTTATCAATTTCTTCTAATTCAACCATTGAGTTTAACATTTTTACATTCTGGTCACTAATCCAATGATTGGAATGTTATAGGAAGCTTAAAGATGAAGAGAAACTAAGTGATTAAGGAATTAATGGTGAATTAGTAAAATGGGTTTTTAAGTGAAAGGATGAAATTTGGTTAGTAATGAGATTCTAAAGGCATATTTGACTTGTCAAAGGTCTAATTAAGTTATTTGAAGTATTAGAAATGATTGAGAACGTGTTTGAATATTTTGCATGATTTTTAATTCTAAGTGTTCCATAGATAAATTTGGACATTAAAAGGTAATTAATGAATATAAGTTGGTTGATAAATGGTAGTAAGTTTAAGGGCTTTTTTTGGAGCTAAAAGTATGAGATTTAGCTGAATTGTGTTAGAAATTTGAAGTGAAACAGGTAAATTATGGGCAAGGGTATCGGTACTGGAAGAATAATACCGATACTATAAGGTTAAATTGAAGGAAATAGTATGAATCAGATGAACATTATCAATATTGATTGAAGTAGTATCGATACTGGCATAGAGTTATCGATACCAAGAGGAAGGTATCGATACTGTAATTGAAATGAAATTCCAAAATGCCAAAATGGTATCGATACCGAAGGGGGTATCGAAACCATAAAAGAGAAATATCAGTATTATAGGAAGAGTACTGATACTATTTAGCCCGAATTTTAAATTATGTGTTTCATTTCATTTTTGTAAATGTTAATTGGTTAGCAATTAATTGAGATTTGATATTTATCTTGGACATGTTGATGTGTGATTTGGATAAAAAAGTATCGAACAAGTCGACATAGTAAGAGATTGAATGAAAGTTAAAAAAGATTTTGATTAAGACTTACGTGAGGCAAAGGTAAGTGCAATTTATTTATTGTATATTAGATATGATGACGACTTGCGATAAGCCAACCTCGAAGGTTTTCGATTGGAAACAGTTTTATTTATTTTATGTAATATTTTATGATGTTTTATCATAATTGTATTTCAGAAGTACTTTTTCTGTTTTATCCGTATGAGAATATGTTATATTTGAACATGTACCATGTGAAATTGCTCTATAAGAATATGTTCGATGTGCATGTGTTTATATGAAGAAATGGAACTTGGAATAATGTTATACGAAAAACTATAAAGTTAATGCCCAAGGTATATGTTGTGAGAATTAGAGGTATAGTTGGCATGCCAAGAGTCAAAGGTTCTACGAGGTCCTTCGGGACAAATTCTACGCGGTCCTTCAGGACAAATCTATGTGGCACTTCGATGCATATTTTACGTGACACTTCGGTGCAAATTTTATTAGCTATGGTGACTGCAATTTTAGTGCACAAGCTCAATGTACTCACATATCTTGAGTTCTCAGTGATATGCATTGGGCTAATAAAACAACTTGATATACATTGAGCAATGTGTAACAGTATACGTGGTTTTCATGAAGTGTGTATTGTTTTATGTATGCAAGTGTTTTCAAATGTTTTGTATGTTCATTATTGCCTCACTAAGTCAACGACTTAGCATTTGATTATTTCACACGACTTAGCTGTTTCACATCATACACTTGAAGAAAATCATATCATAACTATTTGAACTGTAGATTTATTATCATTTTGTAATTTTGTTGGCATGTATGATAAAGTTTTAAACTGTGATGCTTTGATTAGTTTTGTAATCATACAAATTTATATTTATGTAAATTATCAAGTATTAATTTTCATTGTGAATTAGGAATTTTCAATAGTAACCTTGTTATAATGATTTCACCACTTAAATACTAGTAAAAGTTTAAATTTTCAATGAGTTTTCAAAGAGTCGACATTTTGAAAATTCAATGTGACACCTCATATTTATATCCTGGTCGGGTACGGGTTGGGAGTGTTATAGTGTGAAGCTCCCCTGTAATTCCAAATTCCCTGAATATTGGTTTTCGTAAACCAATATTTGAATCTCATATGTTCTTCATTTATTTTATGATTATCCAAGCCTTTTCACACTCTAGTTCTAACCCTGACCACCAATTGGTTTCACTAATTAAGAAGCTCCACCATGCATGAATTATGAATTTGAAAAACTCTCAAGTCGCCCTTTTTGCTTTTTTTCTTTTTCATTTTTTCATTTTTGTTCTTTTTTTCATTTTCTTTCTTTCTGTTCTTTTTATTTTTTTTTTTTTCATTTTTCTTTCTTCAGGTGAAGTACTTCTTGACAATGTCGGAATTCACAGGGTTAGGTAACTCTGGTCCATCCATCTTGGTGAGGTTCAAAACTCCTCTAGAAAAGGCCTTCATTGCAACATAGGGCCCCCTGATTTGGCATCATTATACCTCTGAAATATTTTTGAATTGGCATAATCTTTCTAAGTACCATATCTCCTTACTGAATCTCTCGTGGGCGAACATTCTTGTTATGTTTCCTCATCAAAGATTTCTTGTACATTTGCCCATGACAGATAGCTTTTAATCTTTTCTCCTCAATCAAATTCAGCTGGTCATACCTAGCTTGTACCCATTCTTATTCATCCAACTTAACCTATGATAACACCCAAAGTGATGGAATTTTAACCTCGATGGGTAACACAGCTTCCATCCCATAGGCTAAAGAAAATGGAGTTGCCCTAGTTGATGTCCTTACTAAAGTTCGATAGGCTAACAGAGCAAATGGTAACTTCTCATGCCAGCCTTTATAATTCTTAGTCATTTTCTTGTTCTTATTGGTTGCCTCTACTGCCTTATTCATCTTTAGGAAATAAGTGGTGTAATTATGATGTTTTATCTGGAACTGTTTACATACTGATTTCATCATCTTATTGTTTAAATTCAAGGAATTATCGATAATGATTCTTTTGGGTAACATATTTCGGAAGATAATCTCTTTCTTTAAGAACTTCTCCAGATGTCTACTCTACTTAAGCTCGTTATCACTTTCCATAACTTCTCTTTTTAAACTCACCACTTCCCGTCTCTATTTAGCAGGAGACTTAGTTGAGCTAGTGGTTATCTAAACCTTGACCATTCGCTGGTAAAATTCCTAGAGATCATCAAAATCTAATTTGAGCTATTTTTTTTTACTTTTTCAATCTGATCAGCTCGACCCTTTTCTAGTACATCTCATCCTCCAATCTCTATAATGTCTCCTTCCACTATTTCCTTTCGGCCTCAAAATCAAGTCTGGCTAGTTCTAGTGGGGATGGTACCACTATGAGATATTCTTCTATCGACTGAGTATTTTCAGGATTGACCATCGGGATATTATCATTAACTATGTTACTTCTTCACTCCTTGTACTCTTGTGACAACCTTAAGTCAAAGGTAAAGATATTTGCTCTACGAGTATGCTTCCATATATAGGCAACACCTTTGACTTTATTCTTGTACTTCTCTTTTCTGAATGTGAACTCAGACCCAGATAAATCCCAAGTTACCAGAACGAACTGTCTCAACCCATACTGCCTAGAAACTAGTAAAAAAGCATACCCTACAGAACCCCATATACCTGGCAAACGAACCCAATCTATTTCTCCACACCTATACAGTATGTCTGAGAAAAAGTTCCATAAAGCACGCCGCACTATATCACTGTCTCAGATATCTTTGAAAATGACTATTCACTTCTCTTTAGTGAAACCCCCATGCTATTCTCGAGAAAGGAAATCCTTCAAAGGTAAAAATTATTCAAGAAAAACTCAACCAGGTGCTCTCTCGATGTGTTTGAAGTGACTGAGGACCCAGACGAGCAACAGCGGTGTACACCTTATGAAGCGTCCTTATCTTCTCATCTGCAAGAGTTCAAGGAATGAAACATTTATGGTAATATAGCCAAAATGGGATCCCCATATTTATCCAGTCTCTCGAACAAGTCAACCACAAATACATCAACGTGCCCATAACCTTCTGGAATATGACTAGCCATTAAATACCCAGAGCAAACATGTCAATCTTCTTTCTTCTCTCAGGATAATGGTCAATCACTTCTTTCATAGCTGTCCAGGGAATGTAATCACTATATCCCTTCTTATTGATGCCTCTTATGACCCAATCTTCACTCATGCGGGCATTAAAAGCAATTTCTTATTGAAGAAATGAGTGTTTGGTGGCTTGGTGTACACCTTGTCTTCTTGGAATATCGGACAACGAATAAAGGTGTGGTATTCCCCTATGGTGTGTGTCATGTCCACTCGGCCAAAAGTAAAACAACTGTAGGTGGGGTTCCAGAACTTCGCCAGAGCTCTCAACAGATTTTGGTTAATCAGAATGTCTAAGAGATACGAGATGTCACCATAGAGTAAATAAAACAACTGCTTATCGGATGCTTCCCATTTTCCCCAAATCTTATTCAGCTCGCTCGGGTCATTTTGATGGACATTGATGTGAGTGTACCCATTCAGATCTGACACGTACCCAGGCTATAAACTGTGTCTATTCATTAGCTGGACTGCTCGAACCATCTCACAACGTCTGAATTATCTTCTACCTCTTTTTGAATCTTTCATTCCATATTACTAGCCTTCTATATGGACATTGATCATGGATCAACACCATGGGATGAATAGTGCAATGCAAAATGAGAACAAAATAAAACAAAAGGAAAAAATAAAATTAGTCAATAATCATAAAAGAATTAATCGGACATAATATAATTTGTCGATAAAACCTACCCAATATGTTGGTTACCCAATCATGCTTTAGTAGATCAATCTTCTTTCTTTTGTCGGGATGATGGTCAATCACTTCTCTCATAGTGGTCCAAGTAATGTACTCACTATCTCTCTTCTTCTTGATGCCTCTTATGACCCAATCTTCACTCATGTCGGTCATTAAAAGCAATTTCTTCTTGAATAAAGGAGTGTTTGGCGGCTTGGTGTACACTTTATCTTCTTGGAATCTCAGACAACGAATAAAGGTGTGGTATTCCTCTATGATATGTGTCATGTCCACTCGGCCAAAAGTAAAACAGCTATAGATGGGTTTCTAGAACTTCACCAGAGCTCTAAACAGATTTTGGTTAATCAGAATGTCTAAGAGATATGAGATGTCCCTATAGAGTTGATAAACCAGCTTCTTATATGATGCTTCCCATTTTCCCCAAATCTCTTTCAGCTCGCTCAGGTCATTTTGATGGACATTGCTATGAGTGTACCCATTTAGATCTGACACGTACCCAGGCTATAAACTGTCTCTATTCATTAGTTGGACTGCTTGAACTATTTCAGAACGTCTGCATTGTCTTTTACCTCTTTTTGAAACCTTAGTTCCATATTACTAGCCTTCTATATGGACGTCGGCCATGGATCAACACCATGTGATGAATAGTGCAATGAAAAATGAGAACAAAATAAAACAAAAGGACAAGAGAAAATTAGTCAATAATCATAAAAGAATTAATCGGACGTAATATAATTTGTCGATAAAACCTACCCCACATGTTGGCTACCCAAATATGCTTTAGCAGATCCTACTCAAACATGATTTCTACCCACATGCTTTGTTTATAGAAAATCCTAATCTCGTGCCATCTAGTTCGCATGGTTGTTTGAAAAAAAATAAACCTAACCGAATGATTGCTATTTCACATACATTTATTCAAAAATTAAAATTATACTACAAAAAATAAAAGGCTTAAAAAGGATTTTCCTTGTGGACTTTCATCACGGGATTCTTATGATCTGGGTTCTAAGTTTACAATATGATGGGTTCAGCTCTAAAGTAAGAGGTCCTCAGATTATCTTTTTCAGTGCCCAAACCACATCCCAAATATATACTTAGGAGGACCTTGGAACATTAGTCAAATATGTACGGAATTGTTAAACCGAATATGACACATAAGGCATACACACTAAGTGTCTTGGGTATACACTCTAGTACTAAACTGAATATGATATATAAGCTCGTGCCTACCACCTACACTAAGTGTCCTGGGTATACGCTCTAGTGTTAAGCCATTTATGAGACATAACATATTCCCACCACCTACACTAAGTATCTTGGGTATACGCTCTATTGCTAAACCGGATATGTCGCATGCTGCAGGACTTTATGGCATGTCAACTATACCTCTGTCCCTCAATGACTTACTTGGTCATATAGTCTATTTTAATTCCTTGCATGGCAAAGTATACTAATATAATTTAACATTGGGCAGTTCAAACCCGGAATAACATTCGTAATACACATCATATACATATTCATGATAACATCATATATAATAACCAGTGATCAATGCATTTTATATTCAACCTTTGACATATTTAGGATATGTTAAATATATGATAAATGAAATAAATAACATGCCAATATAAATAAGGTAGACTTATCGTAAATCTCCCTAATGATGTATAAAATATACATGTCTAATATTATGCATGCATTGGAATCACATTAACACTTTATATACAAGTCAAAATATAGGCCTCACAATGATTTAAGGTTGATCATTTACTTTTGATTCGCTTCTATTACAAAGTTTATCACATTTTCATATTCTTTCAGTTTGCACTACTTTCAAAGAAATATTATTCGGTATTAACATACTCACTCAAAATTTATTCCATTTATACCATTGGAAACTATACTCGAATACAAATCTAACCATATAAGTAACTTTTCTAGTTCAATTTGTACATATTATAGTGAATTTCCAAAATTGACTTACAAAAGCTGTTTTGAGCAGAATCTGCTGCCCTATTTTATGACATATCCTCAATTAAAAAGTCATATCCTTTTTTATATTCCTTGAAATCAAATCCGTTTGTTTAAAAAAAATATACTGATATACAAATCCAAAGTTATAAAAATCATCCTCTAATCATATTTGTAAAATTTATGGTCATTTTCTAAACTTACTGTTTAGATCATAAATTATGCAGATTTCTCTAATTTTCATCTTTAGCTTATTCCATAATTCTATTAGCTTACCAAATGAGCATATATGCATGAATCCCAAAGTCACACAACATTAGTAGTCACTTCTTACCATAGTAATTACGTCAATGGCTCATCGCAAGCCAATATTTATTCGATATCATAAGTACAAATTAAGTATTCACACACCTGGTGTCCTTAGCTTGCAACATTCTTAGAAATTCACATTTCATCATTAAGTTTCTCCTTATCTTTAATATTTTTATATTGATGGCACCCATAATCTAAATGAACACCATTTACAAACATATACAATTCAACCCACATGTTAGAATCTTATTAACATTGGCACACATTAGAAAATAAATTTCTAAAAATCTTCCAATGCTCATTCGATACAAATTCCATGTCACAACATAATTGTTGACCTTAGCACTTCAAGTTAACCATTCAAGTTCCTTTTTATCCAAATTTATCCAAACTTCACATAACATTTTTACTTAGGTTCTGAACTTTTCCATATTTGTGATTTGATCCTCAACTTTACCAATCTTTCCAAAATGACCCAATTTCACATTATGACATCAATTTCAACATTCTAACATTAATTTATAGCATGGTGTAACAACTATTGAACAATTACACATTGATCCCATAATTTTCCATAAATGTAAAATGGGTCACCCAACTTTCACAAAATTACAAGTTGGTCCAAACAACATTCTAAAGCTTATAGAACCATCCAAACATCATTTCTAAGCAATGGAAAATTTTTACAAATTTTCCCTAATTATTTCCTTAGGGTTGAAACAACATTTAAAGGCTTCTACAATCAAACCCCTAACCTAATTTAACCAAATCATAACTTTTCCCCAAACCCTAGGTTAGACTGAATTCAATGGAAGCATTTCTAGGTGGTTTTAATCATCAATCCAGCTTTGAAATGATTCTGGAACACCAATAACCTCAAAATCCATAGTAAATTCATAAAACCCAAACATATTCATAAACTCTAAAATTTGGGAACTAATCATTCAAGAAAGATTAGCATGCAATATTGGTACCAAATGATAAAGCTCTTCAAATAAAACAATTTTCTATTTCATGCTTTAATCCAAAAACCGAAGGAAATTGCTTGAAAATGAAAAAATAAAATTTTCTCTTACCTTCTATGAAGATCACGCCCAAAGGTTGAAGAAGATCCATTTCTTATGAAATTTCTAGTTTATTTCATGTTAATTTGTCATTTATTAAGTTTAATTAAATTCATTTAATAGGAAATGACAATTCTACCATTAATAAAACTTGATAATTACATCCATACCAATGTTACTTATCATCTTTCCAAAGTCAAAGATGAACAAATTATTATGCCCCTTATAACTTTGCCCATGCACTTTTCCAAAAATTTCAATCTTTCCATTTTCATCCAACGGTCCAAATTGAACATGGAAATAAATTCTCAAATCCAATCATCTATTTAATTTTTCACCATTTCAACATGTGAAATAATAATCCTAAGCATAATTTAATATCCTTCAAATTTTCTCAAAATTTGTATTCAATACTATTTACCAAAATTTTACTGGACTTTAACACTTTATAGTTTTTAACACAAATTCTAGATCGAAAATCTAATTCCAATGAAAACGTCATTCTTGGGGTGAACTATTCATTAATGTAATATACTTTTTTTTTGAGAAAATTACCACTTTTTCCCTAAACTTCCCTAAATTTATAATTCAACCATTAAACTTTTAAAAGTTACATTTTGGTCACTAACCAAAATTTTGGGGTGTTACAACCTATGATTTTTTAGCCACAACAATTCGACCCATGACCTAGTTTGTAACACACATAATCCATATACATCTCCAAATACGAGTTAAAGATGTCACATTAAACATTCAAACACTCTTTGCATATAAACCTTAAAATTTTGTAACATTTCGAAAATATCAATTTAACGATTTATAACCAAATAGTTAATTGGGTAAAATCACAAAATAATAATTTATCATTCAATACAAAATCGATTTTAGGCATTTCAGTGTTCTTTCATAAACTATATAAAATCGCCTAAACATTGCTTAATTTGAAAAAAAAACCTTTAAACTTTTTTAAAAACATTACATCATATAAGTACTATTCATCCATACTTTCGAATATTACTAATAGTTTCCAAAATAAAATGGTCCTAATTTACTATTGCATACCATTCTAAATAAATCTGATAAAGCTAACAGACATATGTAATATACATGCCACTAAAAAGCGGAAAAGAGCATTATAGATGTCTTACTTATATTGATATTAGGTATGATTTTCTGAAAAGATGCTCGAGAGGCTCCTCACTTCACGTTGTTTTCTTTATTCGAACATACGCATGAAAATTATCACGCGTTAAGTAAACATTAGTGAGGCAGTAACACAATTAAGGTGAGATAAAACATAAAATATCATAAATACTTTAAAACATTAAACTAAAATTTAAATAAAATGATTGAACTTTCAAACCGAGCTATTCAAGCCATTTTTCTCTTCAGAAACCTGAAAATCGTCATCTCATGATTTTATCAAAATCATATAAATCAATATCATATATAACAATTATTTCGTAGTCCTTTTCATTCATATATATATATCAGAACTTTCATATTTCACTTTTATATTCTTTTCTTGTCAGATACTTTTCATAACTTTCCCATTACTTTTATAGCCAAATGTATATGTAAGAAAATGCAAGGTACGTGAGTCAAACATAATGTGCGCACTAAGCAGCAACGATGCCGTCATCACCATCATCATATGCACTCCAAGTGCAATCATAAAATTTGCACCAACAATGCCATACATAATGTAAATGAATGTACCATATCGGAATCGAACTTTACTTTACTCAACTTCATGGCATGCCAAGTGTACTTACGACTCTCAATGCAACATACAATGGGCTCTTAGAGAAAATCATATTCATTTATTATCATTCATTTCAAATCAGAGTCATTTTCATCTCATTAATATAAAAATTATAACTTGGGCAGTTCATTTCTGAAATCATTCATATTTTGAATACAAATATCATATAAAATACTTAGGCAGTTCATGCCAAAAAATCATTTTAAAAATTTCATTCCAATATCTTTTCAAAAGATATCATATATAGAAATATTGGGTAATTCACAATGTAAGCATTATGAAAATATTCCTTAATTATAAATCACAATTTAAAATCCTTACTGTAAAATTCATACTTTAAAATTATATAAGGTTGACTTATCGCAAGTCTTTTTCGATCAGAATAATTAAATAAATAAATTGTACTCACCTTTGCCTCACTATTGTACCTTTAATACGATATCTTTTTACTCAGGTTCTTTTCCATTCACTTTCGAGTCACTGGGATTTCAAGATTTGTCGTAATCTGTTAGTTCTCACATACATAACACCATTTTCAAACTATATGTTAGTATTCTACTAACACAATCTAATTATGATAAAATAAATTCCGTAAGGCATAATCTGTACTAAATCGATATAAAACTAAACCATCATAACTTCAAACTTTCCAAAATAGCTATATGTTAGTATTCTACTAACACAATCTAATTATGATAAAATAAATTCCGTAAGGCATAATCTGTACTAAATCGATATAAAACTAAACCATCATAACTTCAAACTTTCCAAAATAGCTATTCGATTCCATAAATGTTCATTTCCATCGTCAATCCTTTAACTTCACAAACTTTGCATTTAAATCACTATTTATGAATTTTATTTAGAATTCACATAAATATTTCCATTTAATTGAAAATGGTACTTCACCATTTTACTCATTCCAAACCAAACATTAAAAATTCCAGCATATAAATAATATTCTCAATTCAATACTTTAACAGTTGAAAGCTTGCAATTTCATCCTTAATTTTCCTTAACCTTTTCGAATTCAACCATTAATTTTACCAACTTGCAAATTGATCTCAAACATATACTTAAACTTGAAAATCAGCATTCAAGTAATAATTCCGAGCATAGTAATTTATATTCAAATAGTACCATCGCATTTACAAACTTCCAATTAAATCCCTAAATTTCATAACCATTCAAATTCTCCCTTGGAATCTCAACAAACTTGTACTTTAGTCCCAAATCAATATTCCATCTTAAATTTCAACATTAAATAATTAAACATTAACATTGAATACCCATAATTGCATGATTTCTCAACAATGTCTCATGATTTCTAAAACTTTCAAAATAGTACTTTTACTATCTCAAGGTTCCAAATTGATTCAATTCAATCTCCAAAGCTTGTAGAACACATATAATATTAATTCTTGACCATAAGAATTTTTTCAACAATTTCTCAATACTTTTCCCTTACGGTAGAATGTTATTAGTAAACTAGGGCTTGATTTCCATTCAATTTAAAGCATGAATTCAACCTCCTAACATTAAATTCATGCTATTCCAATCATCCTAACATCAAATTCAATCAAAATTAAATCAATCTTCAAAAACCCTATCTTGACCAAAAATTATATAAGCTTCTATACTTGATTTTATTCATCACTCATGCTTTAGATTAATCTACGACATCAATAACATAAAAATCGTTCATCAAATCTACAAAATTAAACATGTTCTTCAACAACCCAATACATGAATCTCAACATTTAAGCATGATTTCCATGTAATTTCTATACCAAATGATATGAAGAGGATTAATTCTCTATCTAATAGTTTAACCCAAAAATCAATCGAATAAGCCTAAAAATAAAATGAAAAACTTCCACATACATTCCTTGGAGTTCACAATTTTGGGCAAGAAGAAGAGCTAAATTTTTGTTTATTTTTCCACAATAATTATCACATTACACTTGGCTTAATTCTAATATAACTGGATTTAAAATTCAATTAATGAGAAATTTAACATTTTCCATTAATAAATCATGATAATTACCATTTTCCATTGAAATATATTCCATTAAAATATTCCATAGACAAATAAGAACCAAAATAAATTTGACTTTCTACTTTGGCCATGTAAATTTTCAAAAATTGCAATTTAGTCATCAAATTTTCACAATTTTGGCTAAATAGGGAAATTAACCGAACTTTTCGTGAAATTTTGGTTCAATTCGATTACCGAGTTCTAACCGAACTTTACCGCTTTATAACTTTTAATCCAAATCCCAATTAAAAATTATGATTCCCACAAAAAATTTTATTCAGCAGAAACTATACATTTACAGGCCAAAATATATAAAATTTTAAAATTATATTTTTGGTCCCTAAACTTTTACAAATTTACACTTTGGATGAGAAATTTTCAAAACTTGCATTTTAGTCATTTACTAAAAATTGGGGTATTAAAAATCTCATAAAAGGGGGTACCTATAAATCAGGTACCCACATTTTGGGTCAATGTTCCCGGTTAATATTTACTTTGTTTTACATTTTTAATTTATATTAATTATTTTAGAAAAAATCTACCTAGAATAAATATAAAATTTTAAAATTAAAAGTTTATAATACATAAATAAATATAAAATTTATAAATTCAAATTATTTAATATAAAAATAAAATATAAAAATATGAGACAAATTATAAAATTACAACTAAATTTAAAAAAATTTAAGATTAAAATAAATAACTTTAGAAATAATTTAAATATTAAGATGAAATAATTTGAAAAAAATAGAGATTCTGAATATTAGAGTAAATAATTTTGAAAGTAGAAATGGAAAATGTAATTTAAAAAAATAGTAATAAAATAAAAAATGGGAACTGGATCGATGCCCGTTAAAGGTAATTTTTTTACCTGAACCCGACCCGAAAAACTACAAAAAATAACGGGTCAGATATCAAACCTGTAAAATTGGGTATTTACCTCTAACATAGCCAATAATTTTATACCAGGTCAGTGGGTCAATAGGTTGTATAGATCGGATCGAATATTTTTTTAACACCCCTACCTTCAGATACTCAACATGATTGGGAGAACTCAGTTTGACACATATCTTAGTACAATTCCCACCGATTAACAACATAAATCGTCTGAATATCCCATATCAATCTATAAAAATCATATAGGTTATTTCATTGTAACATATGTCTCAATAAAATTATCGTTAATAACTCTGTGTCACCATAGCGATCAAGCCAATCATCATAGACATCCAACAATCATCATTACACATAATCAAACATGCATAAGTGTATATAAGCCATACACATCAGTCAATTTTTCATAAGTTAGTTCAATTATAGTAGTATCATTATTAAACAATAAAGTGAGGACATCTCCTCTCTTATCACTATGTAATATGTTATCTCATCTAGAGTAATATGTAAGAACTTATTAACTTAGGATATGATTGCATCACACATTATCATTAACCACTTGGTACATTATTGATAAATTCATTTCTCTTCGATGTATTTATTCATAGTGATCTATCATTCACATTTTTTTTATCACTCACCCTTCTTGTCATTTGACATTGAGGAGAGATTAATAGACTATTAAAAAAAATTTTTTACATCGGTACACTTTGGAACATTTACAAAATTTTACTTAGAGGTATTTTGGTTATTTATCATTATTAAGAGTATTTAGAAACAATAACACCTTTAAACCTCTCTCAGGTTAAATCCTTCAGTTACGACCCTTTTTTAAGTTAAATTTATGTAACACTAATCCCAAATATAGTATACCCGTAGACTCAGATGCTACATTTGGGTCACCAGATTAACAAAATAAATTTTCTAAGACTTTAAAATATATTTTTATATAAGAGAAACATCATCAAATAATTATCCTAAATTAGTATTAAAAGTAGTTACAAAAACCATGTGGAGCTCCATCATAAGTGTGTGTATGGTCAAATATCTCAAAATAATAAATGAGTAACATACCTCAAAATTCAAGTGGGACCCTATGGATACAATGTCCACTAATATATAAGGTACTACACTTTGAATACGATATGATGGAAGTCCTGTACTGATGATGCTCCTTAGACAAGAACAAAAGTCTACTCATCTGAAAATATAAATAATTCTAACATTGAGCTTTGCAAGCTCAGTGGTACACAAATAACCTATAATACTTTAAGAAATTCACAAATACGAGGATGCAATTCAAATGTATACATAGAAGCATGACATGAGTAACAAACAAATTAATCACAAGTCACCAAAAAATTCATAAAAAGATCACTTGCATATCAAACTTGTCAAATTGGTCATGTCATACCCTAATTTTGTCCGGACTTTTCAAATGGGGTGAGGACGGTCGAAGATTAGCAAGAGGTTCATACATTGACGTGAAACTAATCCAAGTGGCATTAAAGGCTTGCCTTAGCTTAGTTGAATTCATTTCAGGTTTGGTGACCATGTATTAGTTATAGAATTGGAAGTTAATATATAGTTTTAATATTTTTTAGTTAAACCAAATCCAAATAAATTCCATGTATATACCCAATATATTTCATCCCACATATATCAAAAAAAATGTTTGTTTAAAAAACCCAAGTCCATTTTTAAATTAAATCCAAGTTTCCATACGCATTACAAAGCCCAAATGTAACACCCTAAACCAGACTAAGCCTAAAGTGCCACAGTGGGCTACCAAGGCAACCCTTGACTTTTAAAAACCTGTTCAATATTTTTCAAACTTACTAAATGGTATCATAAATAAACATATTTAACTTTTATAAAACTAGAGCTCCTTGACACATAATTTAAAACATAAATAATGCAAACTCTGAGTTTAATAAATTGAATACATGAGTAAGGTTCGATGAATACATATGCCCACTAAGTTATGGTACAGTACTCTGAATGAGATGCTAGAAGTCATGTTGCGACAGTACTCTACAAACTACTCAAGCTACTGACATGCCAACAAAAAACATTTGAAGGCCGAGCTTACAAAGACGAACAATATAATCGCTAATCTAGAGAAACATAAGAATTTCAAAAACACTAGCATGCTGAAGACATGGTACTAAGGAATACGAACATACATGATCTAGATCAAGTGCTACCTACTTAAGGCTTAGTTGTTCTATCACTGAAGTAGATTGTAACACACCAAATTATGGGCTAAATTTTAGAAATTCTAAAGTATTGAATTTAATTAGTATTTTGGAAGAAATTGAGGATTAAATTATAAAATCGCAAAGTTAGCAAACCATTTTAAAAAGAGTAGGAAATTCAGGGACCCAGTCTCAAATTTACCCATTTTTCTTATATGTTGATTTATAAGTTCTTCCCCGTATGTTTCCTGCAGAAAGTTTCATTTTCTCTCATCCGGTCAACCCACTTTGAGCTCCAATCTATTCACCATCCGGCCACCAATCAACGGTCCAAAACCACCTTCGTGTTTGTTGTCGACCGATGAAAAAAACCCCTCAAACCTCTCGTCGTGAATCGACGCCGTTCATCATAAATATCAATTGGAAGTATCGTCGGTTTTAACTTAATTTTCATTGGTTTTCTATCGATTCAGGTCGATCCAGCCACCTGTTTTCGACACCTCCGACACCATATTGTTCCTTGTGTCATTTTGAGTCCACCAGTGTCTTTCGCGTCTCTGTCGTCACCGGTGCGTAAGGGAGGTGAGGAAGTCAAAGTTTCGAAATCGAACTCTCCGCCGTTCAAAATTGTGAACCGAGCATGGTAAGTGTCTCAAAATGCCATAAAATAATTTTAGGATTTTTTCGGACTCTCTATGGTGGCTCACGCGCCCCCACGTGACGCCCCTACACGTGGGGAAGTCTTGAAAAGGGGGTGGGCAGTTTGACCCAGTTTGGCCAGTCCGACCCAACTGCCTGAACCGACCCGTTGACCGTTTACTGCTGTTGACTATCGTTGATCAGACCTTTAACCGACGTTGATCGGCCGTTGACCGACGTCATGAGCTCGTTTTTGTGGTCCTTTTCATCGAATTCGAACCCAATAAGTTGTTTTTCACTAATTTATCACCCGATTTGATCTGTTTTTCGTAATTAAGTTCATTTTTTATGAAATTTCTATTGTTATGTATTTGAGGAATTATTGGAAGTTGAATTAAAGATCGAGGGTGTTCAAATGGAATTTAAATGGTCGATCAGTATGGCACAAAAATCGAGGTAATAGATTACTACTTTTTCATGCTTTATGAACATTTTGGTATTGGTAAATAAATGAATAAAAATGTTTGGTCTCATCTGTGCAATTAATTAAGTTCTACACTCGATTCAAATACGGCAAAAATTTGGTAACTTAATATAGATTAAATGACTAATATAAGAAATTGAAGGACAATTTGAATTCAATTACAAATTATGGGATTAAGTGATATAGGAATGAACACATGATGTGTAATTTATAATTTATCTCATTAAACGTACTTGGATGATAAAGTATGAAAATACTTCAATTAGGTAAAATTAAGAAAATACCCTTATGCTGTAAAAAAACAAGAATTGACCCTGGAAGATGGATGAGAAGTTTTTAAAGACATATTGATATGATGAAACTACTGATATATATAGAAAATACTAGTTTTTCTTAGAAAATATGGATAACCGATTTCTAAACCCAAGGTGACTTGTATAAATTACTATAAGTTTGATAAGGAATAATTTCAAGTTCTGAGATTATCCGGGAAAACAATTAACCTTAGGATATCCAAATTATATATTATCCTTGTTAAGAGTTTAACACCGAAATTATAAGGTTATAAAATTATGAAAATGCCCTTGAGAGGTAAAAATATTCTGAGTTGACCCTGAATGAGAAAGTACCCTGAGATTTTGTACCTAACCTGATAAATTACAGATTTAATTGTTAAGATCCTGTCTTTGTACAGAAAAATTCCTGATAACCTGTTTGTAACTTCTGAGAAGGCATTTGACCTGAAAATCTCTGAGTTAAAAATAAATCATCGAGGGTGCCCTTTTGTTAGAATTGTTCAAAAGGACTGGAAAAGATGATACATTTGAATTAAATAACAATATCAGATGGAAGGAAAGGATTGAAATACACTGGATCTGTAAAATGACTTTATTATATGACTAAATTGAACTGAAAGGAAGTACAATATGTATCTGAAATTCATAAACGTTTGAATTACTCTGGAAAACACTGAAGTAACCGGGATAGACTTGATTGCTAAATGAACTAAGTAACCTCAATGACTGAGGATTAAATAAATAATTTGGATGAGTTTGGAAACACTGTTGAACTTATATAATGAATTGTCCTTATGGGTCATGAACCATTAATCAAGTACGTCTGTATTTCCTGGTATTGTTGAAATGTGGATATGAAATAAAGACCGTTGGAAGATCTATTCAGCGATGATTACGAAGATGATTTATGGACAAGAATTGCTAGTATTAAAAAGTAAATACCCTGGAAAGGCAACAAATTGACAGGTTAACATGCATTAGTTCTGAGAGTTGTTTATTTTGAATTGTTTGATAAACCTATCGATCAACATGGATTGTAAATGCCATGAATCTCAGTTTCTCCTTTATTAGCTCAAATCACTCCAGTCATTCTTGAACACTTTTCTGATGCACATGAAAACATAGTGGGATTCTAAAGTATCAACCTTAAATGTCTAATTAGATCGGTTAGTAATTGATTCTCTTCAATAGGACCTTATTCCTGGAATCTGATCAAATTGCACAAGTTTCATGTTATCCATACTGATAACTACAAAATGCCTCTAAAAAATACTTAGATTCTCTAGTGTGTTCCCTATATATTACTAAATTGTTTTAATGTTTTAACATGTGGTACACTGAAATCTATGGTTAGTGTTTTATAGATGCACCGACTTAATGGTGATGGCTTATGGATTATGACTGCTATCTGATTATTAGTTTTCATTGGTATATGATTACCATGATTAAGGATTTATGGAATTGTATCACTGTATAAATTGTATCTTGGAGATACTGATTTATAAAGTACAACTCTGATCAAGCTAGAAATTTTTTATGGACCTAATGTGACTCTTAGGTAGGCTCTGCGGCACTGAGATGTGTTCTCAGGTAGGCCCCGTGGCCCCAAAACTTTCTTGGGTAGTCTCTCAGGCCCTAAGATGTTCCCTTAGGTTAACTTTTTATACGGTGGGTTTAAACTACGGGTTTAAAAAGCTAAAATACATTATGATTTATGAGATTTTACTGAACTATTATTTGATTAGTGTACCTATTATGATTTTATCGTACTGTTGGAACACACTAGACATCCTATTCAATCTCCTGAAAATGTTATACTAAGAATGCTTCCTATGATCTACGATCTTCATGGCTTTTACTCAATGAACTACCAATGGAACACCAGATTATCCAGAAAATCGGTATACATCTGATTCAATAAGGAAATAATATGGCTTTCCATTTATTTGCATGTCCTGTAGTATCATCTGGTAGTTATGTATTACTGAGCTTTCCGAAGCTCACTTTATTACTCATCACTGCAGATTAAAAGAATTGTACCAGTGCAGCTATCGACATCAATAAGGGAGTTATTCTGGCGTTGCTTACAGAGTATGGTATAAGTGATAAGGGGCATGTAATTGTATTTTGTTTTATATAGGAGTCTGAAAATCTATTTTATTTCTAAACACTGATAAATCATTTTATTAGTTACATGTTTTAGTAAAAGTTTTAAATTTTCGGAGATTTTTACAATGGGTCGCTCCGGTGGCCCTAATGTGACACCCCATATCGGATTAGGTTACCCACATCGGTCTGAGGGTGTTACATTTAGTGGTATCAGAGCTTTGGTTTGAGTCAAAATTTTCATGATAGACCGGCCGGTCGAATGTCAAAAGATGTCTGATCAGTACATGCCCCTAGACTATAATCGTACCTCTATGAGCCAGAACTCCAAGGTTGAGTCCCTACCTTTAACAAGAAAACCTAAGTTTTTATTCGTTAAGGCTATGCCATTGCATAAAGGAATACCAATAACATTTATTTGAATTCTGTAAAGTACCTCACGAGCCATGTGAGAGTTACTCATATGAGAAATCCCGATCCAACTCCAGAAATGAAATTGGGATATGTTACCGCTCTATGAGCATATTTTCGTAACCAAGGGTGAATTGATTCCACAAGGATAAATCTATTCTGATTATTTTATTGGAATGAAGGAGAGTTCTGATGAGAATGCATACTCAGCTGGTTAAAGATTAGTAAAGGAACTGATGGAATTTTTATTTCTGCAATTTTATGACATGATTGAATTTCAGGGGAGAATTGTAACACCCCAATTTAGGGGCTAAATTTTTAAAATTATAAAGTATTGAATTTAATTGGTATTTTGGAAGAAATTGAGGTTTAAATTGTAAAATCACAAAGTTGGCAAACCATTTTAAGAAGAGTAGGAAATTTAGGGAACCTTACCTGAATTTACCCATTTTCTTATTTGTTGATTTATAAGTTCTTCCCCGTATGTTTTATGCATAAATTTTCATTTTCCCTCCTCCGATCAACACACTCTGAGCTCCGATCTATTCACCGTCCGAGCACCGTTCGATGATCCGAAACCACCATCGTGTTCATTGTCAACTGATGAACACAACCCATCAAACCTCTCATCGTGAATAGGCATCATTCTTCGTAAATCTCAATTGGAAGTACTGTCGGTTTTAACTCAACTTCTGTTAGTTTTTCATCGATTCAGGTTGATCCGGCCACCTGTTTTTGACACCTCCCACACCATCATGTTCTTTGTGTCATTCCGAGTCCACCAGTATCTGTCGCGTCTCCATTGTCGCCATCGTTTGAGGGAGATGAGGAAGTCAAATTTTCCAACATTTCGAAATCGAGCTCTCCGCCATTCAAAATTATGATCCGATTTTGGTAAGTTTCTCAAAATGCCATAAAATAATTTTAGGAATTTTTCTGACTCTTTACGGTGGCTCATGACCCAGTTTGACCTGGTTTGGCCGGTCTGACTCAACCCGGTCCGACCCGAATGCCCGACCCGACCCATTGACATGTTGACCGACCGTTGACCATTGATCGTCGTTGACCGCCATTGATCGGACCTTTGATCAGCGTTGACCAGCTATTTACCGACCGTTGCCTTTTTCGGTTATACCTCTCCTACGTCTTTGACGTCCTGAGTCTGTTTCTGGGGTCTGTTTCACTAAATTCAAACTCAGTCCATTTTTCGTAATTAAGTTTCGTTTCTGATGAAATTTCTATTTTTATGTATTTGAGGAATTATTGGAAGTTGAATTAAAGATCGAAGGTGGTCGAATGGAATTTAAATAATCGATCAGTATGACATAAAAATAGAGGTAATGCATTAATACTTTTTCATGATTTATGGAACATGTTGGTATTGGTAAATGCATGAATGGAAATGTTTGGTCTCATCTGTGTAATTAATTAAGTTCTACACTCGATTCAAACACGGTAAAAATTCGGTAACTGAATGTAAATCAGATGACTAATATAAGAAATTAAAGGACATTTTGAATTTAATTACAAGTTATGGGATTAAGTGGTATAGGAATCAACACTGGATGTGTAATTTATAATTTATCTCATTAAACATACTTGGATGATAAAGTATGAAAATACTTTAATTAGGTAAAATTATGAAAATACCCTTATGTTGTAAAAAGATAAGAGTTGACCTGGGAAGTTGGATGCGAAGTTTTTAATGACATATTGATATGATTAAACTATCGATGTGTATAGAAAATACTAGTTTTGCTTAGAAAATCTGGATAACCGATTTCTAAACCCAAGGTGGCTTGTACAAATTACTATAAGTTTGATAAGGAATAATTTCAATTTCCGAGATTATCCGGGAAAACAATTAACCTTAGTATCTCCAAATTATATATTATCCTTGTTAAGAGTTTAACACTGAAATTATCTGGTTATGAAATTACAAAAATACCCTTGAGAGGTAAAAATAGTCCGAGTTGACCCTGAATGGGAAAGTACCCTGAGATTTTGTACCTAACCCGATAAATTACGGATTTAATTGTTAAGATCCTGTCTTTGTACAGAAAAATTCTTTATAACCTATTTGTAACTTCTGAGAAGGCAATTGACCTAAAAATCTCTAAGTTAAGAATAAATTATCGAGGGTGCTCTTTTGTCAGAATTGTTCGAAAGGACTGAAAAAGATGATACGTTTGAATTAAATAATAATATCAGATGGAAGGAAAGGATTGAAATACACTGGATCTGTAAAATGACTTTATTATATGACTAAATTGAACTGAAAGGAAGTACAATATGTATCCGAAATTCAGAAACGTCTGAATTACTCTGGAAAACACTGAAGTAACCGAGATAGACTTGATTGCTAAATGAACTAAGTAACCTCAATGACTGAGGATTAAATAAATGATTTGGATGAGTCTGGAAACACTGTTGAACTTACATAATGAATTGTCCTTATGGGTCATGAACCATTAATCAAGTACGTCCATATTTCCTAATATCCTTGAAACGTGGAAATGAAATAAAGACCTTTGGAAGATGTATTAAACGATGATTACAAAGATGATTTATGGCCTTTGGAAGATGTATTAAACGATGATTACAAAGATGATTTATGGACAATAATTGTTAGTATTAAAGAGTAAATACCCTGGAAAGACAACAAATTGACAGGTCAACATACATTAGTTCTGAGAGTTGTTCAGTTCAAATCGTTTGATAAACCTATCAATCAACATGGATTCTAAATGTCCTGAATCTCCGTTTCTCTTTTATTAGCTCAAATCACTCCGGTCATTCCTGAACACTTTCCTAATGCACATGAAAACATAGTGGGATTCTAAAGTATCAACCTTAAATGTCTGATTAGATCGATTAGTAATTGATTCTCTTCAATAAGACTTTGTTCCTGGAATCCGATCAAATTGCACAAGTTTCATGCTATCCATATTGATAACTACAAATTACCCCTGAAAAATAGTTGGATTCTCTAGTGTGTTCCTTATATATTACTGAATTGTTTTAATGTTTTAACATGTGGTATGCTGAAATCTATGGTTACTATTTTATGGATGCACTGAGTTAATGGTGATGGCTTATGGATTATGATTGCTATCTGATTATTGGTTTTCACTGGTATATGATTACCACGATTAAGGATTTATGGAATTGTATCATTGTATAAATTGTATCAATGTATAAATTGTATATTGGAGACACTGATTTGTAAAGTACAACTCTGAACAATCTAAAATTGTTTTATGGACCTAATATGACTCTTAGGTAGGCTTGTGGCCCTGAGATCATTCTCGGGTAAGCTCTGCAGCCCCGAGATGTGTTCTCAGGTAGGCCCCATGGCCCCGAAACTTTCTTGGGTAGACTCTCAGGCCTTAAGACGTTCCCTTAGGTTAACTCTTTATAGGATGGGTTTAAACTACGTGTTTAAAAAGCTAAACTACATTATAATTTATGAGATTTTACTGAACTATTTTTTGATTAGTGTACCTATTATGATTTTATCATACTGTTGGAACACACTAGAAATCCTATTCGATCTCCTGAAAATGTCATACTAAGAATCCTAGTCGATGAACTACCAATAGAACCCTAGACTATCATGAAAACTGATGTGCATCTAATTCAATAAGGAAATTATATGGCTTTCCATTTATCTCTGCATGTCCTATATCATCATCTGGTAGTTCTGTATTACTGATCTTTTTGAAGCTCACTCTATTACTCACCATTGCCGGTTAAAAAAATTGTACCAGTGTAGCTATCGACGTCAATAAGGAAGTTCTTCCGGCGTTGCTTGCAGAGTATGGTACATGTGATTAGGGGCATGTAATTATATTTTTTTTATATACGAGTTTGAAAATCTATTTTATTTTTTGAACACTGCTAAATCATTTTATTAGTTACATGTTTTGATAAAAGTTTTAAATTTATGAGATTTTTACATTGGGCCGCTCCGGTGGCCCTAATGTGACACTCCAGATCGGATTAGGTTACCCACAAAGGTCTGAGGGTGTTACATAGAGTGTCACACTTCTCCAAATCCTCTGTTAAGTCCATGGCCATGAGTACACCTCTAAAGAGTCTCTAACCCTACTAATTATATTTGATGTGCATTATCTAAATGCGATACTGATGCTCCTGTGCATTATCTAGATGCAATACTAACTCTGTTGTGTATTATTTGAATGCAACACTAACTATAATGTACATTATCTGAATGCAGCACTGACTCTACTATACATTATCTAACTGCAATATTGACTTTATTGTGCATTATCTGAATGCACTACTAGCCATATTGTACATTATCTAAATACAATATTGATACTATTATGCAATACACAAGCTGAAGTAGGCATCAGGATGTAGCTGAGAGGATGCATCTCAGAGCGTACACACCCATCTAGCCTACCTAAGATACCCCTTGGATGTTTGGGTGAGATCCAAAATAGCATTGGAAACATACACCCGACCCTTTGGATATATTGGGTGAGATTCAAAGCTACATCAGAAACGTACACCACGCCAACTTATTCTGTCGAGTCTTGGGGTATCTATACCCAACTGGCATATAAAGTACCTTGGCACTGACTGGTATATTCCTGAACATACTAACAAGCAAGACAATTGTCATACTGTCAAGGTAACTTGGGTGTCCTGACTGTTTCTCAAGTGTCACAGAAGGCTAGTTTTATGATACTTATCTTTTTAGTTATTTTAAGTTATTTTTGTTATCGATTACTATTCTCCTTAGCTGCTATCTCACTCGTTCTCTCATCTAGAACGTGGTGCGAGGGTTTATTAGTCTGTTATTACTGATAATCTACACTGATTTGGTCTTTCGCTACTTAAGGGCATTTTAGTCATTTTTAAACTCTAGAGAAATCTCTATGTATTTTGTGAATTCATGACAACTACTATGTTTGTTGTTTATTGACTGTAATCTAGCTATCCTAATATCTGACTCAGATTTATTTATGAGTAACGATACTCCATTCGCTATTACTACACTTTCTCTCAATTTGCCCTCGAATTAAAGGAATAATTGTACGGTAAACACCCTCGGTCGTTCTTGCGATAAACGACTCTACTATTTCATAATCTCATTATTCAGACACACTACTTATTAGAACACCCTGTGTAATGATCCTCCATCAATAGATATTTGTTACATATTCAATTGAATATACTTGGACCTGTTACACCTACTATGGTTACACTGGTTGTAACCCACTACTACGAGTTTCGCTGGGCCCTTTTTTTTATGTACCTCAGGAACTAAGTTCTATCCTTACGGACCATCCCTAGCTTTTACAAACCCTAACCGGGTAAAATCTGATATCTAAGTTGGTAGTATTGATACTCTGGGGTCAAGTATCGATACTCCTATGAGTATCAATACAAAAATACATTCTATGGTTGAAATGGGGGCTCAATATCGATACTCAGAGACAATATCGATACTATAGGGTAAATATCGATACTTTCCTAATAGTATCAATACTTCATGCCTGAAATCCCTAATTTTTTGTAATTAATCTAGTATCGATATTGATCATCCCAGTATCGATACACAACCATGAAATAATAATTTTAGTCTCAAGAAAAACCTAAAATCACTATAAAGGCCATGGTTTGATTCTACTACTAATGTTTTGGGTAGTTATTTAGGGTCTTAAAGTGTCATAAAAAACTTTCTTTACATCTAAAACATCATCTATGACATGGATCATGTTTGACTCCTAAAATGCTCAACTACACAAATCTTAGCAAATTCTTGAAATTTTTGAAAACTTAATACTCCAAAGGAATATAAATACACTACCTTAATGTTTGAATCCCTAAATGAAACTGATACATGCATGACCAAGCTCAAACTTCATTTATCTATGAAAGCATCCATGAAAACAAATGGAGTTGTCATTACCTTATCCATTTATTATTTATATGTTGTTTTCCTTATGTATGAGAAATATATTTATGATATAACTTGTTATAATCATACATTAATCATATATATTCATTCATATGAAATATTCATAATTTAGTTGCATGATATTAATCCACATATTTATGTTAATTGATGTACAATGTTATTTCAAGCATATATTTATGTTATATTAGTATTGCATTCATTTAAGTATGTTTCAATTCATTCATGAAATGGCATCATGCTTAATCATTCATTTTTTAGAGCATTTGCATTCAATTCAGCTCCTAACTTATATACATTAGTTCACCTATGTTATATCATCTTATACTCAGCTTATGACATGCATTCATAGCTCACAAGATCATACACATGCACAATATCAAGGAAATTGGTTCATTCCAGCTCAATTTCTTTGATTTACCTTATTTTTTTTTTGCACATGTTGGTACATGGAAGCAAGACACACATTGAGACAGCTTGTTGGAGTATTTGGAATTCATATGCAGCTTACAATTAGCTCAAGCTTCATGACAGCTCAAGGAACACAATGGCAAGCTCAAATCAGCTAGAGGAGCTCAAGGCTAGCTAAACTCAGCTAGGTGAACTATTTGAAGCTGAGTTGATGAACTTAATCAAGTATACAAGAGATGATAAGGAACCAAGGAGGACTTGATTGGAACAACAACTTGTAACAACCCCTTGCTTGCTAGATGCATGCAGCATATGCTAGCTTAAGGGAGAATTCACCCACATCCAAGGAGATGCACATGACGAGCCTTCATCCCATGCAAAAGGTTGCACCACAAGCATTCATAAAACTCCCATGTGTAAGCCATGTGATCATCAAGTGTGTGTAATGCGTGTGACTCCTCCTAGATACGCCAAACAACAAGAAGCATATCCATTCAGCCAAGGCTCTTAATGCTTCATTTAGGCACCAACTTGGAAGGGTTTAAACACCATGAGACATATCCCCTCCATTCAGCCAAATCATCATACCTTTTAATTCATGTATGTAATTAATTATTTATGTATTTTCAAAGAAACACAAGGGCTGGCCGAACCATTATGTTCCCATTCGGCTATGTCTCTTTAAAAACTATAAATAGGCTAGTCATATTCATTTGTAAACATATCTTTCATATTAATTAAAGTGAGATTATTCTATTTTCTCAAGTCCTTGTGACTTTTATCGATTTATCAAGTAAATCCTTACTTGTGGTGTCAACCTCTATTCCATTGATAGTTATAGATCCTATCTCTTTATAGATAGTGAGTCCAAGTCATTTTCTACCATCCCTTAGAGGGATTTGTAATGCTGGGTCTTTGCTCATTGTAGCATTGGTTCTTTCTTGGTCTTTATAGGATACTATCCTGACTAACCATCATTTCATTCATAAGCCATACCATAGCCAAATCAAACATACTTCCACTACCTATCTCTTATCATAAGTAACCCTTCATTTAACCTTTACATCAACTACCAAACCATTCGGTTTGAGCCATTCACTTATGCAGGTTGTTTTGCTTCCTTCCTAGATCCACAATCAATTAAGGTAGGAGTACCTTACATCAAGCAGTATTCAGAGCTTTGGTGGAAGAATCAACATGCAACAAGAAGAACAACAAAATACAAAAAGAAGTGCAAGTAAAGTGAAAGTGAAGAAATCAAAAAAATCAGCAAAGAAAATTGCAAAGCACTCAAGAAGAAGGAAAAAGGAAAGAAAATTGCAAAGTTGAAAGAACAAACAACAAGTTCATCACCAAGCAAGTCAAGTAAGTATTCAAAATTGATTGTGGTGATAGAAGGGTTGTAAAGTGACTTCGCTGTAAGTAACCCCTTTATTATTTTCTTTCTTATTTCTAAACCACCCTTTACATTATATTTTCATTTTCCATACCTACTAACCATTTGCAGCCGATGCACAACAAGTAAGCATTACTTGGTATAGTTTTGAGTAAAGTTAACTTAGAACTTGAGATAAGAGATTGAGAGGAAAAAGGCTTGAGCTTAGGAGACTAGAATAGGACTAGTAAAGCCCTTAAAGTCCTAGAGTGAAAACACGAATGGATTGAGTGACATTCAAGTTTCATTAGAGTGAACTCGTGAGGCTTTGTGAGAGCATTATTTGTAAGGTCCTTTACATGTTTCCTTTTCTTATTTTGCTAACATGTCTCTTCCATCCAACATATTTTTAGTTAAAAGAACTTTGAATATTCAAAGTCAAGAAGATGAACAAAGAGAGAATATATTCCATACAAAATGTCATGTGGAAAATAAAGTCTGCATAGTGATTATTGATGGAGGAAGTTGTACAAATGTAGCAAGCACTCACATGGTGGAGAAGTTGGGCCTAAAGACTTCCAAGCATCCTCGTCCTTACAAATTGCAGTGGCTCAATGATGAGGGAGAAGCCAACATAACCAAACAAGTCATTGTTCCTTTCTCCATTGAAAGATACAAGGATGAAGTTCTTTGTGATTTGGTGCCCATGAGTGCAAGCCATATTATATTAGGACGACCTTGGAAATTTGATAAGAAGGCTACTCATGATGGTTTCTCCAATGAGTATTCATTCCAACACCAAGCAAGGAAGATCACGTTGGTACCTATGCTCCCAAAACAAGTCCATGAATGCCAACTTACTCTTAAGTCTCGTATAGAGGAATGGGAGAAAACTAAAGCCATGAAGAAAGTTGAAAGAGAAGTCTTGCAAGAGAAACAAGTAGAACAAGTGGAAAATCATATTGATATGAGAACATTGGAGTTGATGAGTGTAGAGAACAAAGGAAGAATGGAGAACAAGGATTCACCTAGCAATTATTTCCCTCCAATTATTTCATTTGTCTTGCAGGATATTCCAAGAGACAGAACTTTTCAAGCTGAAGATTAAAGAAACATATCTTTTGAAGAACCAATAGTCATGACCTTATGATATAATCTCGATTATGAGTTTTGAGTCATATATGTTGTTGCCCGATCATAATTCTAGTAAGAAACTCCGCAATGCTTGAAATGATTTTTAATGTACAAAATTAACTTTGTGAATATGAGATAAACAAATAAAGAATGAAATTGAAAAGGATGTGGATGTGGATGAATTTGAAGTGGTTTGCAAATGAAAGAAGTGTGGTGGTGATAACAGTTAAATGGATGTAACGAAAATGATGAATGATGGTTGTAGTCACTGAGGAGGATGATAGAAATTCAAAGGATGGATTGTGACCCATTAGCTATATATAGCTAAGAACCAACAATATAATATGATGGAATAGAGGTGGAAGAGGATGGAACGTGACCCACTAGCTACAGGTGAGCTAGGAACCAACCTTATAATAAAATGAAATGGCAGAAGGCTTCAATAATGATAAGAAACTGATAGAGTTTTAATCCAAGAACTAAAATGAAAGCAACCTTTCAAAGAGTTTATTATGCAAAAATTTAAAATTACAAATGACATGGAGGTGCCTATTTATAGTGTTGATAGACATCATATGAAGAGTTTTTGCAATTAAAATAAAAAAATCACCTAAATGCAATTGAATTTAATTAAAAGACTTGTCAATATTCTTATCCTTTGATGGATGGCCATTTAGATTGAAAATGGATGAATTAAGCTTTAATTTGAGATAATTCTAGCTTTAAATTCGTCCAGAAAGGAGGGGTGACTCTTGGGCTTCCTTGCTTTGCTTGTAAATGGAATAAAAGAGGATAAATGAAGTCATAGGATGAATGTGGACATCCTACATGTCTAAATCAGCTTGCCTCTTCAAATTCCTTGCTGATTTTATCACTTAATTTGGTGGTTAAATGAAATAAAACCAGCCTTCATTGATTGTTCCCTTGTAGAATATGATGAACCTTCAAAAGATGATAAAGTCCTTGAATGCTAAGTTTTGAATGCTGGTTATTGCATGTCCCCTTGCTTGAACATGAATGGCCTTCAATGAGTTATAACATCAACCTTGAATGCCTTAAATTGGTGAATTAAGATGGCCATCAATTTCTTGTCTCTTGGTAGAAGATGAAAGGACTCTTTGTTGGCTCAAACTCATCCAAATCATCATTGTATAAAATTCCCGTAATGAAAATTCCAGCCTGCACTGTCTTCAGTAAATCGATCATATATCAAGCTCCCGATATCGGATTGAGATGATTCAAAAGGCGTTTGAAAGATAGAAGATAGAGGAATAATGTATAATTTATTTGTGGACCAAAACAAGTCTGTATCACATACATAATTAGAAGACATTATGACTAATATTCTTGCATCTGTTGAAACCGTTCAACTTCTCTCATGCATCTAGACACAAAGGTGAACTTTATTCAATCTTTAATTAAAAACAAGAATGAAAAAATTAACAATTAGTTTAATAAATGAACTAGTTTGATGAATGAACTAGTTTAATTAATGTACTAACTTTATTCAATGAACTAGATACATGAATGAAGTAGCTTACTAAATGATCTAAATATCCATAAATGAACTACTTCCCTAAATGAACTAGATACCTTAAATACAATGCATGATTAAATGAAAAACACACTATTAAATGCAATGAATGTCATTCAACTAATAAAACTCATGCAATGAATGATATCATATGATAAGCATATTCCAAGAGGTAAATACAAACATATGATAAAATATAGTGCATAAATGAGCAGGTATAGGATGAAGTAAGGTAGAACTCCCTTTGAATTAGCCTTGGTGAATTTCACTGATTTAATCAGATCAAGATAGAAGTTAGGGTCCATTGGTATCACATCACATTTGGTGCTCCACACGACATGTCCTTTTACATTTCAAAGGATGTACCTTTTGAAGTTCAAAAGAATGTACGAATTGAAGATCCAAGAATTGTGAATTGTGACATTCCAAGTGCAATGTCAATCTTGGAGAAAATTCAGCAACCAATGAAGAATTCAATCATCAAACAACCAATGCCCATTAAACATCCACCCTGGTTTGCTAATTCTATTCATTTTGTTATTAGTTTTTCATTTTCTAACTTTAATTCATTTTATAGCAACTTGATTCGTGTAAATGGTGTTATATTATCAATTTACGATGGCAATATCATTTGTCATTTTGAGATTGATTGGTGCATCAAATTAGACCAATAAAAGGGAGTGATGTAATCAATATCCACCTTGTTAAATGCCATTACCTGGATGGAAACAAAGCTTAAAGGAGTTGATCTTATCCACCTACCTGAAAGAGATCAAACGTCAAACTTATTCACCAACAATTGTAATATTCAAGAAGAGAAAGTGAAGAGATAAGATGCTTCGAAGTGATACAATCCTTAGAGTATACAAAGCCACCTTTGGAGGAAACTACACCAACGTTGGAACAAAGGACACACCACTTTCCAAAAGGATAAGATGATTCAACGCAACATGAGAAGGAGCCTCAAAGGCATATTAATATTCCTTAGAAATTTTGATGCAGGAAATCATTGGAGAAGAGTTATCTTTAAAGGAAACAATTAATGAAGAAAGTTATTCTAAAAAGGTACATGTTAGCAACAGTTATTCCAAAGAAAGGCCTTTATTTGAATAATTTTCTGAAATGATGTTTTTAAAAGATGATTATTCACAAAAGAGGATAACACAATTGGATTTATACCTTTTCAAATAAGCATAACTTGTCAAAAACAAAGATGCAGTGAATCAAATTGATGGACGAATCAAAGAAGATGAATTTGTTCATTGTACAATTCACACCCAAACACAAGCCTTCGAATTGAGGACAAATCGCCTTTAAGAAGGGGGGATGATACATACATGACCAGGCTCAAACTTCATTCATATATGAAAGCATCCATGAAAATAAAGGGAGTTGCCATTACCTTATTCTTTTATTATTCATATGTTGTTTGCATTATGACAAATATTTTTATGATATAGCTTGTTATAATCATACATTAATCACACATATTCATTCATATGAAATATTCATAAGTTAGTTATGAATGTTGCTGCATGATATTAATCCACATCTTTATGTTAATTGATGCACAATGTTATTTCAATATTTATGTTATATTAGTTTTGCATTCATTTAAGTATGTTTCAATTTATTCATGAAATGGAAGCATGCTTTCATTTCTTAGATCATTTGCATTCAATTGAGCTCCTAAGTCATATACATTAGTTCACCTATGTTATAGCATCTTATACTTAGCTCATGACATGCATTCATAACTCACAAGATCATACACATGAACGACAACAAGGTAATTAGTTCATTCCAGTTCAATTTCTTTAATTTACCTTGTTTTCTTTGCACATATAGGTACATGGAAGCAAGACATGCATTAGACAACTTGTTGGAGTATTTGGAATTTATATGCAGCTCACTATTGTCGTAACCGTCTTTCCGTTGGGCTCTGGAATTGGGCTTTGACTTGAAAAATATGGATTGGAGTCGCCACTGACCATTTTAAAATGAATTTAGGTGGGTCAGACACCATCTTACCTGATCTACGTTTTTACCAAAAATGCATTTTTACGGTTAAGGAAGGATTAGCACCCTTGAACCACCCTTTCGGTACCAATTAATTTGTCGGTTGTCTTAGTTGCGAAATTTCAAAATTTAATTTAAATTTAACAGACCCAATTCAAATTGCTTATAATTGATTGATTTGAATACCCTTAAAAGATAAAAACGTTTGACTCGTGGAGTATAAAATCGAATTAGGATAGCAAGTGTGCAAACGTGAGAATAATAAATAAAATAATAAAAAATGGAAAATAACAAACCACGTAAAAAATAAAAAAAATTAAAAAACAAAATGAATAAAATATTAAAAAAACAAAGACACAGATAAGGGAAAATATTAATGAAGTAAAAAAATAAAAAAGGTAAAAGAAATAAAAAGGAATAAAATAATGTGTACATATAAAGTAGTATTTACTAAAACAAATAAAAATATTAAATATATAATACTAAGTAAAACAAATAAAAAAATAAAGATATACATGATATTAAGAAAAAAATAATATAAAAAAATAAAATAAAGTAAAAATATAATATATATAAATAAATAAAAACAAAAATAGAATATTAAGAAAATATATATATAAAAACGTATAAAATATAATATTAAGAAAAAATATATATACATAGTAAATGGAGAAAAATTAATACATCTATACATATATATATATATATATATATATATATATATATAATAATATATAAATAAATATATAAAGGAATATAGTAAATAAAAAAACATATAATTAAAAATATATATATAGGGGATGAAATTAATATAAAAGTAAAATTAAAGGGTAAATTTCAAGGTAAATTAAAGATTAAGATTGACTTAGGGGGAATATTAAATACTTAAAAAATGAACATGCCTCGGGAGTAGATCTAGGTTCGAAACTTCGAAACCCCACCCCTTTTTGTCATCGACGTAACCCACGCTTTGGGTTATTCAAACCAAATCTCAGGAAAAATAACATGCACATGCGAGAAATGAACGAATCAATGTAAAAAAAAGATGCTACCTTTTATTTCCCTTTCGAATCGTTTACAATAGCTTTGCCTTTGTATTTTTTCGTGTTTTCCTCTGTATCTTCTATGTAAATCCTCTCCTTACAAATGGGGAGGATTACATGTATTTATAATGAAAAAACTAACTATTTTTAGAATCCTATTAACAATATAATCCTAATGCAACTAGACTCCTTGCTCGGTTGTTGCACGTTTGTTGGTGTGGTTGTTGCTTTAAAAGATATGGTGGTGGAAGAGTCCTCTTAGGAGATGAACTCTTGCTAGTTCTATCTTTTAAGAAAATGGGTGTCTACAACTATTAACTCACAAGCTTCATGGCATCTCATGGAACACAATTGGAAGCTCAAATCAGCAAGAGGAGCTGAAGGCTAGCTAAACTAAACCATGTGAACTATTTGAAGCTAAGTTGATGAAATTGATCAAGTGACCAGCTGAGAGTAGCTACAAGAGATGTTAAGGAACCAAGGAGGACTCGGCTGGAACAACAACTTATAACAACCCTATGCTTGCTAGCTACATGCACACCTATGCTTGCTCGAGGGAGAATTCACACACACCCAAGGAGATGAACATGACCAGCTTTCATCCCATGCACAAGGACGCACCACAACCATTCCTAGAACTCCCATGTGCAAGCCATGTGATCAGCAAGTATGTGCAATGCGTGTGACTCCTCCTAGGCACACCAAACACCAAGTATCATATCCATTCGGTCAAGGCTCGTAATGCTTCATTTAGGTACCAATTTGAAGGGGTTCAAACACCATTTGACCATGAGACATGTCCCTTCCATTCAGCCGAATCATCATACCTTTTAATTCTTTCTTGTAATTAATTAGTTATGTATTTTTCAAAGAGACACAAGGGCTGACCAAACCATTATGTTCCCATTCGGCTATGTCTCTTCAAAAACTATAAATAGGCTAGTCCTATTTATTTGTAAACATATCTTTCATATTAATTAAAGTGAGATTATTCTCTTTTCTCAAGTCCTTGTGACTTTTATCGACTTATCAAGTAAATCCTTTCTTGTGGCATCAACCTCTATTCCATTAATACTTGTGGTTTTTATCTCTTTATAGATAGTGGGTCCAAGTCCATTTCTCCCATCCCTTAGAGAGATTTGTAAGGATGGTTCTTTGCTCATTGTAGCTTTGGTTCTTCCTTAGTCTTTTTAAGATACTATCCTTACCGATTCTTTCATAAGCCATACCATAGCTAAATCAAACATACTTCTACTACCTATCACTGATCATAAATAGCCCTCCATTTTACCTTTACATCAACTACCAAACCATTCTGTTTGAGCCATTCACTTATTAAGGTTGTTTTGCTTCTTTTCTAGATCCACAATCAATTAAGCTAGGAGCACCTTACATCAGAAACTCATTGCTTAGCCCCACTTCTCCTCTTGGTGATATGGATGAAAACCATAAGTTTTTCTTGCAACCAAAGAACCCAAAGCCTTGATTCTTTAAAAAGATGCATCTGTAGGAATTATGGACGAATTTAAAGAATAAAAAAAGGCTTAAGATCTTACTTTGCTTTGGAACTTAGAGAGGAAAAAGAGGGAAAAGAGAAATAAGAAGAAATGAAGATGATAAAAGATGGAGAGAAATAAAATCTTTACCTTTTCAAAAAATGAAGAAATTGTTCAATTGGCTATTCCTCATCTTTCTGCTAATAAAATCCCTATTTTATGGCTAATTGGGCCTGGTTTTGACGTAATTAGGCCAAATGACTTAATTATAAAAATTTGTAGGCCCAAAAGTCGCTTGGATAAACCCAAAACTACTAGCTCAGAATTTGGGATCTTACAACTCTTCACTCAAAGGAAATTTCATCCTCAAAATTTACTTGGATTGAATAACGACCTATCCATAGGTAGCATCTACCTGAACACATATAAACCTGCTCCTCATGGATGAATTCCTTGCAACAAGACTTGCAACTCAAAGGTTCTCAAACTGGTCTAAACCCCTTTTTCTCATAGGGTGTTACTGGCATCTAACCTTAAGCAAAAATCATTGAGAAAAGCAAAACTGTCAAATCTCATCCTGGTTGTCTTAACACAATATAATTAGAACATTTCATAAGGAGAACATTACTCCATGACTCAACTGCTATCGTTAAACCTTCCAATAGCTAACTTTACTTAATTGAGTTAACTCTTTGCGTATTCTAATAACCTTTTTTACCTACTGAAGAGTGGTAACTCGTCGTGTTATACCCAAAGATCTTATGGAATTTGCCAACATTGTCTCGATTCCAACTACTGAAGATATGTTGATAATTCTCAACTAACTTCGATCTCCATGCTTCTGATGTGCAACTTTAATTCAATATTCACCCATGGTACCTGACTGTTTCTCATTTCCATTTCCATTTACACATACTCTACTCACCTGACCGATCATCTAAGGTGCTCCTAACTGGAAATAGGCCACTTACCAAGTAAAACTAACAACATTTAACTCTTCTGGAGAGCAAACATCACGAAGGGAAGGTCTCTAGCAACCGCACTCGGACTAAGGATTATGATATTCTACATTTGACATTCACTATCACTTAACACTACTGATCTATTCGATGATAGCTAATGCTAGTCAAACGTAGCTTCACGTACTTGATCTCCTTTGGTCTGAACAGTAAAATCCACAGTACTGTAGAATGCTGATTATAGTTATATGTTGTATATAGCTTGTATCATATACCAACACGAAGACACCACTGAAGAGGATCGACTCACTTAGTTGATTCACTTATTGTTCATGCAATAAGATATCCTGGTGGTATCTAAGGGTTCATTGCACCTCGAGACTCATGACTCATGATAACACCTATATTACCTTTAGACTATGAGGTGAAATTTTATATCTGCTTCATTAGAACATACTCCATGTTAACGTACTCATCGCAGGTACTTGGGGCATCTATGCTCAATTAGCAACTAAAGTGACTTGGCACTTGCTGAGATATATTTTGAGATTTCTTACAACAGGATGATCGTTATACTAGCAAGAGTAACTTGAGTACTCTTAACACTCTCATGGAGATCCTTATTTCCAATACTGAACCTGAGATTACTAATTCCTTTTAGGTCGATCACATGAACCCTCTACTGATGATGTAAAATATTCCTTACAATCTCGTATATGACGGGATCACAAGCAAGGATACTCTCCTAGGGAACACACAAGGGTGAAAGATTCTATGACTAAACATTATTCTTAGAGTTGATCTTCAACTCCATGAGGGGTAACAACCTATTCTCATGAATCTAAATCCTGAAATCCTAAGGTCAAGAAACATTGGTGCCACAACTTCCTTTAGGTTGACTATCAAGTTTTTTCTAAGCACCTGACAAATATTTAAGGTAACCTTTCTTAATCCATTAAGGTATACAAACTAGCCACTTGGATCTGTACTTTTGGATCTACTATTTGATATCATATTTGTAACATCAACATCTTAGCCTTGTATCTCCAACATTTATTAAGCTGAATCATGCTTAGTCAAATCAAAAACTGGTCGATCTGTTATTCTACTCTCCTGTTTGAATATAGAACTATAACCTCCCTATGAAGTTCTTAATCATGCTAAACTACTAGGATCGCATGATGTAGGGTAAAATACCCTTGATTATGGATTTAGAGAAAACAAAGGTACTTTTAAGAAGAATGGCTTAAAAAGAGGAATTGGTGGTTGATGTAAAGGTAAAATAGTGGGTTGTTTTGTAAAGTGTGAAATGTGTATGGTTGTTAAAGTGTTTAGGGTCATGGTTATGGGCTTAAGAATAAAATGAAAGGGGTTTGGATAGTATCTTAAACAACAAGGTAGAAACTAGACTATAAAGAGTCTAACACTAGACCTTTATATTGAATAAGGGGTGTAACAATAGTACTTTGACCTTTTTTGTATATGAAATTAAAATGAACATAAGTTTCAATGGAAGAAGAGGTTGACACCATAAGAATCGAAAGGCATTAATAAGTCTATAAGAGTTCAAAAGACTTAAGCAAAGAGGAAACCTCACACGTGTATTGATTGTAAAGGGAGTGATTCTTTTCAAATGACAAACTAATGGCATATTTTTAGTTTTCAAAGGGCTTAAGCCAAATGGATACATGGTGGTTTGGCTAAAGGTAATCCCTTTAAAATATTTGACTTTTGATTAAAATACATGGCTTTAATGAAAGTACATGCTCTTGACCAAATAAATAAGTGTTGGTTTGACCTAAATGATGTATGCACATGCTCTTAGGTGATAAATGAGGTGTTAGTTTAATTTTGGAGCCTTTTGAATGATTACGTCATTCTTTGAATGCAAATGACTCAACAAGGTTAAATGGACATGTTCATTAATGCTTTAGGTGGCAAAATGAATGTGTATGATGCTTTGATGTAGGCTAGACCGAATGGTCATATTATTTGTATCCTGTCTCTTTGAGTTCTGGGCATCTTTTGGAGGAGATCTCTTCACCAATGTGCACCTCCTGAGATGGAGGCCCTTCATGAATAACCACCTTGATGAAAGGTCACAATGGATCAAGATAACCCTTTATGAAAAGGCATGATATAAGATGAATGAGATGAAGTTACGTTGGCTATAGGTTCATACAAGCATGATGAAGTGTTTGGCGACTCCTTATGAGAAGGCACTTACCCAAAAAGCACCTATTCATGAAAAGACATTAACCGTGAAAAAATGACTAAGTGTAAAAGGCTTGTCTGTTGATACATGATTACATCCGTTTAGCTCCCCAGCTAATTTGAGTAGTTGGGCTAGCTCAAATGTTCAATTCAATCTAGCTATGGGCTCAAGTACAGTTGACAACTTTTCCTAGCTTTGACTATAAGGTTCAATTGAGTTGTCCCAGATTGATTGCACTAGCTTTGAGCTTCATCTTGTAGCTTAATTCATCTCCCCTCCTTATAGTTGTATGTACCTTTACACAAAGCACATACAATTAGCTACGTAAAAGACATTAAGATAACCTAAGTTAATAAAGTGAAATATAACATACACAATAATTAAGCTAAGTATAAGCAAATATAAAGATGTGAACTTATATTATGCATGAATATCGCATAATATGCAATTCAAAGATATGGGAAACATATGATATTCTTGCATACTTTAAGGCATTTATGCATGCTTATATCAATGTGTAATGCATATATAAAAAATGGTTTTACCTAAATGATGAATGCACATGTCATTGGGTTATAAATTAGGTGTTGGTTAGGTTTTGGAGACTTTTGAATTCTTATTGAATGCACATGACTTTCCAAGGCTAAATGGGCATGTTACTTGATGTTTTAGACACCAAAAATAAAGGTGTATGATGCTTTTATGTAGGCTAGACCGAATGGTCATGTTGTGTGTCTCTTGAATCTTTGAGTTTTAGGTATCTTTTAGAGGAGATCTCTTCACCAACGTGCACCTTTTGAGATAGGGACCCTTCATGAACAACCACCTTGATGAAATGTCAAAATGGTTTGAGATAAACTTTCATGTGAACGCATGCTAGAAGATGAATGAGCTGAAAGTGAGCTGGCCATAGGTGAATAAAGGCATGATGAAGTGTTTGGCACCTCCTTGTGAAAAGGCACGTCTCGAAAAGGAACCTATTCACGAAAAGACATGAATTGTGAAAAAAATAACTTTGTGTAAAAGGCATGTTCATTGATGGAGGATTGCATCCATTCAGCTACCCAGCTGTTTTGAGTAGATGAGCTAGCTTAAATGTTCAACTCAATCTAGCTATGAGCTCAAGTGGAGCTGATAACTTTTTATAGCTTTGACCATGAGATTACATAGAGTTATCCTAGATTGATTCCACAAGCTTTGAGTTTCATCTTGTAGTTTAATTCAGCTCCCCTCCTTATAGTTGTGTGAACCTTCACACAAAGCACGAACAATTAGATAAGTAAAAGACATTACGATAACCTATGTTAACAATGTGAAATATAACATATGCAATAATTAAGCTATGTATAAACATGATATAAAGATGTGAACTTATATTATGTTTGAATATCACATAATATGTAATTCAACGATATGGTAAACATATGATATTCATGCATACTCTAAGGAATTTATGCATGCTTATATAAATGTTTAATGCATATATAAGATATTAAAAGATGAAATAAGGAAGAACTCCCTTAGAAAAAAGCAAGTATTGAAGAATGTATGTGCTAGGCAGGATCACATCATCCACCTTCTTTAAGGAAATTTTTGCTCAAATCGAAGCTCCCCATTATTGAATGCTTCCTTGATATGGGAATGGATGAATCCATACTCATTTCTTCAATTTGCAAGTTTAAATATCCTTGTTCATCCTGCAAAAGTAGAGAAGAAAGTTTCTTGTAAGAATGATTATGATAAGAAATGTAGTTCATAGTGTCAAAAGATACTTCCTAATCATTTCTCCTCCAAAATAAGTACTTATCCCTTAAAACCATTCATTTAAAACATCATGCTCCTCGGTATAATGACACATCTTTCGAACTTCCTCCTTGGTAACATTATAATGCTTGAAAAGGGTTGTTAACTCTTCAAGTCCTCCATTTGATTCGTCATGCCTTTTGGAATTGGTGTTGGAGATGAATTGAAACACACATTGTCCCAAAACATCATGTTCCTTGTGAAAGGTATGCATCTCTTCACCTTCACTCCTAGAATCACCATGATGGTTGGTGAAGAGTTGTGTCATTTGAACTCTTTCAAGTAGGTACTTATCACCAACTACCGTGTGCTTTGTTCCCTTTCGACTAATGACCCTTAAAGATATAAATAGTGCCCACTTTATACGCTTGAAATGGCTAAATTTGATACACCAATTAATAACAACATGACAAAGGATCTTGCCATCTTAAGTTGGTATGATATCACCATAAGCATGAAATAAGTTGCTGCAAAATAAATCAAAGTTAGAGATTGAGAAACTAATAACAAAATGAATGGAATTAGCAAACCAAGGTGGATGTTTAATGGGTGTGGTTGTCGAATCTTCTTCAAGATCGATATTTCACTTGGGATGTCAACAAACAGAACTATTAGATCATCAAATGACACATCTTTTTGAATTTATAGAGGCATAACCTTTGTAACTTCAAGTGACACGCCCATTGGTTCTTCAAAAGGCATGTTGATTGATTCATCAATTTGAAAAGGTATGTCTTTTAGAGAATGCTGCAAAATAAAAGTAAAAAAATATATATGAAAAAACTATTAGTTAGATAAAATTTTCTCCTCACTCTCATTTTATTCTCCATATTCATTCTTTTTGGTCTTAGCATTTTTAACTCCATCATTCCTTTCTTCTCCAATTGATTGAACTTCTTCTTCAATCTTCTGAATCATAATCTTATGCTCAATCCTTTTACTCTCAACTCCACTTATTTTTTTCAAAATGGTTTTATTTGAACTGATCTTCCTTCATTGCTTCAGTGATCCTCCTTTAAAGGATTTTATATTATTTTAATTAAATTGGTATTTGGGGTGCTAAGGTGACCTTTTTTACTTCATGTATGAATAATTATCTATTTAGGAACACATCGTGAGTGGCCCTCTTATCAAACTGCCATGGTCTTCCCAATTGTAAGTGGTTGATATGTATAGGTGTAACATCACAAATTACTTCATCCTTGTATCTTCCAATGGACAACAAGATGAGAACTTGTTGGTGATAGTGATTTCTTCATCTTTATTAAGCCCTTGGATCTGATAAGGATTTCGATTCTTTGTTTGCTCTAATACAAATTGTTTACCATGTAAGTGCTGGAAATTGTTTGTACAATTTCCACCGTTGATAATCACAAGACACACTTTATCATTTACATGACATCTAGAGTGAAATACACTATCGCTTTAATGATTGTTCTCTATTGCTCAAGAGGATGCAAGATCACAAGACATTGTTAGTAGAAAAAATAAAATCTGTAAAGGATCTTACCAGTATACTCTCAACAAAAACCTAGAGTATGCACTACAAGGAAAGAAGAATGGCACTCAAACCATTGTGTTTACTCTCAGGACACACTTGACTTTTACTTATTCTCTTCTGGTCTCTCCCTCTTAATACCTTTTTCCACTCATCCTCTTATGAAAAAGTACTATAAAACTTTACTTAAAACTTTCTCAAGTCTTGGTAGATATTAGCATCGACTACAAATGGTTAAAGGCTATGATAAATAAAAGAAATAATGAAAGGGATGGCTAGAAATAAATAAATAAAATAATGAAGGGTTACTTACAAGAAAACACTTATAACCTTCACTTTCACCAGAACCAAAGGTCTTAAATACTTGCCTTGTGATGTTGAACCTTTTATGTTGTAGAAGTGCTTAACCATTACTTTTCTTTCTCTTTTGATGGTGTTTCCTTTGTACTTTTGCCTTTCCTTTGACTTGAATTGCTTTGTTAATGTTTTGAATTCTTTTGCTGCTTTCTCCACTTTGTCCGAATTTACACCCTTGATGTACCACTTGATGTATCTTTTGTTTTATCATTTTTTTCATTTTTTCTTTTCTTTTGATAAGGCTTCTTTCTGCACGTTAACTCTTCACCCAAGGCTCTAAATACCACTTTATGTAGGGTAAACTACCGTTGATTATGGATCTAGTGAACGAGCAAGTATCTATAAGAAGAATGGCTCAAAAAGAGGGCTTAGTGGTTGGTCTAAAGGTGTAATAGTGGGTTGTTTTGTAAAGTGTGAAATGAGTATGGTTGTGTAAGCGTTTAGGGGCGTGGTGATGGGATTAAGAATGAAATGGAAGGGGGTTTGAATAGTATCTTGAACAAGAAGATAGAAACTAGACTATAAAGAGTCTAATACCAAACCTTATACGTTTAACAAGGAGTGGTAGCAATAGGACTTTGACATTTTTCATATATGAAAACAAAACGAACAAAAGTAGCAAAAGGAAAAAGGGTTGATGCCACAAGAACCTAAAGGCCTCGATAAGTAGATAAAAGTTCAAAGAACTTAAGTAAAGAGGAAACCTCACACTTGTTTTGATTGTAAAAGGAGTGATTCTTTACAAATGACAAACTAATGAATTATTAATAGTTTCTAAAGGGTTTAGGCCGAATGGATACATGTTAGTTCGACTAAAGGTATGAATCGTTTTGAAAATACTTGATTTTTTATTAAAATACATGGCTTTAATGAAATCACATGCTATTGGCCAAATAAATAATTATACGTTCGTCCTAAATGATGAATGCACATGTCCTTGTATGATAAATGAGGTGTTGGTTCCATTTTATATCCTTTTAAATGCTTATGTCATTCTTTGAATGCACATGATTTTCCATGGCTGAATGGACATGTTCCTTGATGCTATAGACGCCAAAATAAAGGTGTTTGATGCTTTGATGTAGGCTAGATTGAATGGTCATGTTGTTGGTCTCATGTCTCTTCGAGTTATAGGCATCTTTTGGAGGAGATATCTTCACCAACGTGCACCTCTTGTGTAATACCCCTAATTAAATTACTTTTAATTTGATGTTAATTAATTAATTTTGGGGACCATTTTGTAAACTTTTAAGAATTTTAGGGTAGAATTCAAAGTACTAAAAATTTAAGGACTCACCCTCTGATTTTACCATCGTTAGTCAGTCGAGGGAGAAAAAAGGGAAAAGGTCAAATAATGCAGTTGGTATGGTTTGAAACCATGACCAGTAGGTGAAGGGGAGCCAGCCATAGCTATTAGGCTAGGGCAATGAGTAAATTAAAAGTTTTAAAAGATACTAGATGGGATTTTAAATCCTAAAATTAGTTTGATCCCATTTCAAGACAAACCTAAAATACCTAAAATATTTTAACCTTTCGTCACTATTGCTTTCTCCCCCAAATCGGTCACCTTTGGTCACCATGTTCGAAACTGGCAGTATCACGGTGACCACCATCCAACCTCGATCAAAACCCCTCAATCAATCTGTCAAGAACCATCATCGTTTGTAGTGAAATGATGATTGTTTGTTCTTTGAAACCCAAACCCTTCATCGAAGATTTTTGTATTTTCACATCAACTTCGTCACTGTACTACCACACCACTACCACCGTTGGATTCCTAATCAAAATCTGATCAAAACCCGACCAATTTTATTACTTCAAAACTATGGGTAAGTCTCCGATCTTCTTTTTTGTTCAATTTTATGTTGATTTGGTTGATTTTTGTGTTGTTTTGTGTTGATTGCAATAGGTAGAAACCTAAGGAGTAATCGATAGATGATCCTAGTCCATTTAGACTTTGCAAGTGCTGCCACGAGCCGGTGTGGCTTAGGGAATTTGCCTTCTTTTTGAATCTTCAAGACTCAGTCTGAGTTGAATCAGACTAAATCGAGTGAACTCGAACTGGTCTAGGCTGTTGACTTTGGGTCAGACTGTTGTCTTTGACCAGGGTTGACTTTGTTTTCTAAAAATGATTATTTTAAGTTTTTCGATGTCATAAGTCTGAATCCGAAGTCCGTTTTGTCAAATTCTAACCCAAAAGCCTCCAAATATGAACTTCGAGCATGCATATGTATTTAATTATTGTATTTAAGTACATTTAATTTAAGATCAAGGATTGATTTATGACATTGTTTATTGAAGGTACTAGAGACTCTCTTGATCGCTTGTTAACATGACCCAGCTCCTACTAATATGTTCTACTGCACGAGCCTGTAGTTACTCGTACCGTTTTGTAAACATTATAAATAATTAAATTTAAACACTATTTTAGTAGTAATCTCGATTTTGTTATGGTTTATGTTCAAGCATTACTGTAGAGCTTGGCGAGGCCGGAGCTTAGTAGACCTCCCTGACTGATTCCCTTTTGAGGTGTGTTCCTTATGTGCTACATTTATATATATATATATATATATAATTCTCATGTGCACATGACTGATTTTATCTAATTTAGATTATGATTGCCACATCTGATTTGAATAATGGATGATTTATCTGATTTGAATGCCTGATTCTGTTTTATCGATTTAAAATCTTTGTTTCATTGATATATGCTCTCTATGGTTTTTTATGTTTATGGAAAAATAGTTATGCATGATTTTATGACTCTGATTTATTCTTAAACTACTTTGCTGGGGTATTTATGAGATATGGTATGGAGTTCTACATGTTCAACCTCGATCAGAATAATAAATACTTATAGAAATAAGGTAACCCTTGGGTGGGCTCCTAAGACCAATGGCCTAGTTGTAAGACCTTATGGACCCTATGGCACTCCTACATGGTGGCTCATTTGCTTTTTTCAATTTGGTAAGTCCTTATGGACCTGAGGGAACTCCTATCAGGTGGCTGCTACGCTTTGCCTAGTGTAAGTACTTATGGATGCGGCTTTGAGGAGCTGCATATAGCGTAAGGCTGGAGAGTTACACTATGTTTTAAATAAAAAAAATTACCGTCACTTTCATTCTATTACTCTGGAATCAGATTTTATATTATCATTATGTTTTTATTATGCACTATTTGGAACACACTTTCCTCCCTATCTCACTCCCCTAACCTTTCCTTTCAGATACTTTCTGATAGCTACTCTCAGACCAGACACTTGGAGGATCGATATATTATGTACCGTATTTTATTGTGATGTTTCCATCTTCCATAATATCTTTATTACGGGTGACATATGCCTATATATTTTGTTATACTTTTCTTTTGATATATTTTGTTCTACAATTGATTGATGAATTCATATGATTATGGATGATTGGATTCCATGCTTATGCATGACGTTTTATGAATCCGTTATTTGGTTTGAACTTTATTATTTTAAATTATTTTTTAAGATATTTGCTCGCGCTATATTTTAAATAGTTAAAAATGTTTTAAAATGTTTAATGTAATTCACGAGACCTAGTTGTGACACTTAGGCTGGGTTTAGGGGTTACACTTAGTTGGTTTAGAGATTTTGATTTTTTAAACCTCAGATTTTGGATGAATCATAAATAAAAATTTTATTTTAAACGTTTTTCAAAATTTACTATAAAGGACATGTCACCAAGTTTTATAAGGTTAAATGTGTACGATACTCCATGTGCTATATATAATTATAAGTTTTTACCCTTGTGTAGTGAGCCCCGAGATCTGCCATTATGAGTGCTAGGTGAGGTCATCGACCTTTTCATGTGCGATATCGACTTGCTAGATTTACTGATCTGATTGGGGACCCATCGCTGCCAACAGTAGATCCTTCCGTCCTTTTTGGCCTTTCAGTCTTGATAGATCCACCGCCTGCTTCTGGGATTGATATGACAACCCCTATTAGGGGAACACCAATTGCTATGACTGAGCCTGCTGGATTTATTTTGGAAAAGACATTGGGTAGGTAGTTACTTTAGCTGATTTAGAGTGCAGTCAGAGCAACGAGTGCCACAACTGAGGTTTCTATTTCGTAGATCCTGATTACTAATGGTGTTCAAACATTTAAGGGCTTGGATGGTGGAGATCCTACTGAGGTTGAGGATTAACTTTGTGACACTAAGAGTTTAGCTACCATTATGAGTCTAGTCGGACAGTATGTGGTTGAGAATACAATTTTTCGACGTTACCCTCCAGAGGTTATGGGAGAAATCTTTCTAGTCAATCTTATGGAGCTTCTTTTAGAGGAGTTAAATTTGATTTTGTATATGGATTGGTTGAATGATCACCAAGTTATTATGGACTGTGAGTACAAGAGGGCTTCTCTAAATACTTCTGATGGTAGTACTGTGTTATTAATTGATGAATATCGAGGTTATATTTCTAATATAATTTCGACTTTGGATGTCGACAAGTTGATTTGGAATGGATATGATACTTTTATTATCTGTATTTTGAATACTAGAGGCTTTTTATCCAAGAACAAGGAGATCTATATCGTATGCGAGTTCCCCGAAGTTTTCCCTAAGAAGTTACCAGGTTTACATCCAGATAGAGACGTGGAGTTTGAGATTGAGGCTTATTCTGGGTCTTCCCCTATTTCCATGGAACCATACTGTATAGCCCCAAAAGAACATAAAGAGCTGAAGGTTCAATTGTAGGAGTAACTTTATCTAGGTTTATCAAGCACAATACTTCACTGTGGGTAACTCTAGTTTTATTCGTAAAAATAAGGATAGATCGCTCAGACTTTATATTGATTACCAAAAGTTGAACGAGATGAAAGTCAATAATAAATATCCTCTGCCTTGGATCAATGACCTATTTGATCAGTTGAGATGAGCCACTGTATTCTCGAAGATTGATCTTCGATCAGGGTATTATCCATTGAAGGTGAATGACACAAATCTTGCAAAGATTGCTATTCGTACCAAATATAGGCATTATAATTTCTGGTAATGCATTTTGGATTGACCAGTACTCCATCAACTTTTATGGATTTGGTGTGTGACGGCCCTATTTGGACCAGTTTGTAGTGGTATTCATTGATGGATATTCTGGTTTATTCCTGGACTGAGGCACAACATGATGAGCATCTGACAATTATTCTACATACTTTGAAGGAGCATCGTGTGTATGCCAAGTTAAGTAAATGTTAATTATGGCTTCATGAGGTGACTTTTCTTGGACATATTGTGTCTGCTAGTTGTATTCAGGTCGATACGAGCAAGATTGAGACACCAATGTAAGTTGGAAGCAACCTAAGAACATCTCTGATATCCACTATTTCTTGGGTTTATCTAGGTAATATAGGTGCTTTATCGAGGGTTTCTCCATCATTGTTTCTTGTTTGATGAAGCTGCTCAATAAGAATGTTTCTTTTGTGTAGGGTGATGCTCAGCATGAGAGTTTTACTAAATTGAAGAAAACTTTGACTTTACCTATAGTATTGATCCAACCTGATCCCGTGAAGGATTTTATAATCTATAGTGATATTTCACGCTTTGTACTTGGATGTGTTCTGATGTAGGAGGGGAAGGTGGTCGCATATACATCCCGTAAGCTAAGGTCGTATGAGTGTAATTACCCTACCTGTGATCTGGAGTTACCAGCTGTAGTCTTTGTATTGAAGATCTGGAGACATTATCTCTATGGACAGAAGTGTTATATATTTACTAATCACAAGAGCTTGAAGTATCTTCTTACTCAGAAGGAACTTAATCTGAGGTAACGATTTTGGCTCAAGGTTCTCAAGGATTACGAATGCGACATTGATTAACATCCGGGTAAAGCTAATGTTATCGCTGATGCTCTAAGTTGCAAGGAGATATCTGATCTGAGGTCTTCTTTTTCCAGGAGAAGGTTATATGGTAATGACATGTTGTTATCCAAGTTACAAGTTAAGCCCACATTGGTCGAGGAGATCAAGGCTAAACAATTGTTAGATAGCTCCTTGCTTCCCATTATAGAGAAAGTTGAGCATAGATCTACCTTGGATTATGCCTTTGACCAGGATGGAATTTTATGCTTCAAGGGTCAGTATTGTGTGCATGATGATGTAGATTTAAGACAAGCCATTCTTCATGAGGCTCATAGTAGCCCATAAGATTTGAACCTAGGTGGAGATAAGATGTATGTAATATGAAATAGTTATACTGCAGGATTGGCATGAAGAATGATATTTCTAATTATGTGGCTAGATGCCTGACTTGTCAGTTGGTGAAGGCAGCATCAGCAGCCCTCTGGTTTATTACAACCCATCGGGATTCCTAAATGGAAGAGGGAGTGCATTGCTATGTACTTTGTTATTTGATTGGCTCTGACTCATTTGAAAAATGATTATGTCTAGGTGATTGTTGGTAGACTCACCAAGTCATCTCATTTCATCCCCGTTTGAGTAAATTATTCTCTAGACAAGCTGGCTAGGTTGTATATATTAGAGATTGTCATATTAGATAGGGTTCTTGTATCTATCATTTTTTATCACGATCCAATATTTACTTTGAGGTTCTGGGAGGCCTTACATGAGACATAGGTAATCGTCTAAACTTCTGCACTGCTTTTTATCCTCAAACTGATGGTCAGCCTGAAAGAGTGATTTAGGTCTTGGAGGACATGTTATGAGGTTGTGTGATTGAATTTTATGGTAGTTGAGAGGACTTTTTACCTCTGGCAGAGTTTGTTTATAAAAACAATTATTAGGCTAATATCTATATGGCACAATATAAGGCTCAATATGGGCATAGATGTCGTACTCCTATTTGTATGGGCATAGTTGTTGTACTCTTATGATACTAAGGATACTGTGAGTTTGATCCGTGATCGCTTGAGGGAGGCTTTCGACTGGCATAAGTCCTATGTTGATCAGAGGAAGAAGGATATAAAGTTTTAGGTTAGGGATCAAGTTTTTCTAAAAGTATCTTCGCGGCAGAAAGTGATATGATTTGGACGTAAGCGTAAGCTAAGTCTGAGATTTATTAGACTGTATCATATTCTGAAGAGAGTCATACATGTTTCTTATCAGTTAGAGTTGCCTCCACAACTTAACTATATGTCTTTCATGTGTACATGTTTAGGTTATACCCTCCAAATCTGAGTCACATCATCCAGGTTGAGGATGTCGAGTTTAGACGAAATCTATCTTATGATAAGGAGCCTATTTAGATTCTGGATCGAGATGAAAGAGTTCTTCGGAATATACGTATTCTGATAGTAAAGGTCCAATGGAGTAACCATGGTCCCATAGACGCTACTTGGTAGACAGAGGAATCAATGAAGGAGAAATTTCCTCATATGTTTGCTTCAGGTAAATTTCAAGGATAGAATTTTTCTTTAGGGGGATAGTTATAACACCCCTAATTAAATTACTTTTAATTTGATATTAATTAATTAATTTTGGGGACCATTTTATACACATTTTAGAATTTAGGGCATAATTTGAAGTCCTTAAAATTTTAGGTACTCACCCTCTGATTTGAACATTGTTAGTCAGTTGAGAAAAAAGGAAAATAGGGGTCAACTAATGCGGCTAGCACGGTTTGAAACTATGACTTACAGGTGAAGGGGAGCCAGCCTATTTATGTTAGTGTTGGGTAAAATAAAAATTTTAAAAGGTACCAGATGGGATTTTAAATCCCAAAATTAGTTTGATCCCAGTTAGAAACAAACCCAAAATTCCCAAAATATTATTACCCCTCGTCTCCATTGCTTCCTCCCCCAAATTTATCATCTTCGACCACCATGTTTGAAACCATCGGCATCATGGTAACTGCCATCCAATCGATCAAAATCCCTTAATCAATCTATTGAAAATCATATTCGTCCGCCATGAATTAACGATTATTTTCTTTATAAAACCCAAACCTGTTGTTGTGAGCTTTCGTGTTGATTTCACCGTCGTGCTACCACATCGTGGCCACCATTTTTTATTCCTTATCTGAATCCAATCAAAACCAAACCAGTTTCGTTACTTCACCACCGTTATTATTATCCGCCATGGGTAAGCTTGCAATCTTCTTTTTCGTTCAATTTTACGTTGATTTAGTTGGTTTATTGGGTTGTTTTGAGTTGATTGCAGTAGGTAGAAACGTAGGGAGTAATCGGCCAGTGACCCTATTCTATTTGTCTACCATATGCATCACCACATGTCATTATGGCACATCAGCTTCGCCTTCTGTTCGAATGTTTCAGAACCGATTTGAGTCAACTCGAACACGACTGAGTTAACTCGAACAGGACTGAGTCAACTCGAACATAGTCAAGTCAACTTGAACTAATCTAAGTCAAACCAAACATGTCTAAACCGTTGACTTTTTTGTATCATTGACTTTAGGTTAGATCGCTGACTTTGACCAGGAGTACTTTGACTAGGGTTGACTTTGACTAAAAAGTCAAAATTTTCTAAAAAGGCCTATTTTATGTTTTTTGACATCCTGAGTATGAATCCAAAGTTCCTTTTGTTAAATTCTAACCCGAAAGCCTCCAAATTGATTGTTAAACCCGAGCATACATATGTATATAATTATTTTATTTAAGCACATTTAAATTAAGGTCAATGACTGATTTATGACGTTCTTTATTGAAGGATCTTGAAACTCTCCTAATCACTAGCAGCACGACTCAGCTCCTCCTGATCTGTTTGACCGCGCGAGCCTGTAGTTACTTATATAGTTTCATAAACCCTATAAATAATTAAATTTAAATACTATTTTAATTGTAATATCGATTTGATTATGGTTTAGGTTCGAGCACTGCTATTGAGTGTGGCAAGGCCGGAACTCGTGGCACGTCGGTTCGCCTTCTGTTTGAATGTTTAATGTAATTCAGCAGACCTAGTCGTGATGCTTAAGTTGAGTTTAGGGTGTTACATCTTGAGATGGTGACCCTTCATGAACAACCACCTTGTTGAAAGGTCATAATGGTTTAAGATAACCCTTCACGAAAGGGCATGCTAGAACATGAATGAACTGAAGCTAAGCTGGCCATAGGTTCATAAAGGCATGATGAAGTGTTTGGTAGCTCCTTGTGAAAAGGAACGACAAAAAAGGAACATTTTATCAAAAAATACTTGAACTGTGAAAAAATGACTTTGTGTAGAAGACATGTTCGTTGATAGAGGATTGCATCTATTCAGTTCCCCAACTGATCTGAATAGATGAGCTAGCTCAAATATTCAGCTCAATCTAGCTATGAGCTTAAGTGCAGTGGAAAACTTTTCATAGCTTTGACCATTAGGTTCCATAGAGTTGTCCTAGATTGATTCCACTAGCTTTGATCTTCATCTTCTAGCTTAATTTAGTTCCCCTCCTTATATTCGTATGTACCTTCACATTAAGCACAGGCAATTAGCTTAGTAAAAGACATTAAGATAACCTAAGTTAACAATGTGAATTATAACATATGCAAGAATTAAGCTAAGTATAAGCATGATAAAAGATGTGAACTTATATTATGCTAGAATATCACAAAATATGCAATTCAAAGATATGGTAAACATATGATACTTACTCATACTCTAAGGCATTTATGCATGCTTATATTAGTGTGTAATGCATATATAAGATAGTAAAGGATAAAATAAGGAAGAACTCCCTTATAATCAACTTGTAGGATCTTCAATGATGTGAGCAAGTCTTGAAGAAAGTATGTGCTATGTAAGATCACATCATTGCATCCATCGATTGAACTGAAACATCGCCCATCGAACTAGGGCAACCCCTTACCATTTGCATCAATGAATCACATCCGTACACTCCCTTTGAAGTTTAAAGCACATTCTTTGTTTATTTTTACCACAACACTTGCACTCTTGATAATCCAAAACACCTCTAACTCAGCTGAAATGACTAACCTGACATCACTCTTTTTTAATCATATAGACCTCTGGTCCTTTCTTCCAATGACTAAAGTAGATCTACTGATACACAAGTCCCTATACTCAGGGTGCTTGACTCACCCAACACACTCATCCTCATGCTTTGTACTGAAAACTATAAGTGGGTTTGCCACTAATTGCACTATTATTGCATATTGAACGGTCTCCCTGAACTAGCTGAGAGAACTATACTTTTGGCTATAGGGTAATTTCTATAGTCTTCCACCAATCGATAGCATCACCCTTGAGTAAAGTTATGATGCACTCTAACTTACCCTATAGGGTAAGGTGAAGCTACTGAAAGTCTTCATGGTCTCTCTCAACTATTGATTTATTGGAATTGGATCATTATCGCTTGAATCGAAGAAGTCGACAGTCGGATTACCTCTTTAGCCTCTCCACTGGGGATTCTATTGCACTAACTCACCCTGGGTGGTTGTTTGAAATATTTACGCTCTAGGAATAATGTCCATTATCTCTCTGAGAGTGTAAGTTAAACCTTTGAAAAATGTCATCCTTGTGATGGACGCTCCTGACGTGACTCTAGCCCTTGGTAGTATGATAACTCCGTAAAAAATAGTGTTATGGGTCTTTTTACGTAGGTTATTATTTATCTAAAAGTCATTTTCCATAGCATTTTAGTTGCATATAGTTGCATTAGTATACATTTGCATGTGATGGATAAGTTTTGCCGAGGCAAACTTTATTTAGTTTAACTCATGCTGCTGAAGAGGAAGGTTGTTTGCTGGTTGTGTTGATACAGGAAATGACGAAGGAGGATTTATTTACCGAGGCAAATCAATTTTCTAAGGCTGGTGAAGAAGAAAAAGACGACAATGAGGAAAATATTTCCTTGCCTATGCGAGAGATATCATGCAAGTCTAACGCAGCCTGACGACACTGTTGACGTCACTTACCAAACTTTAACCTCACGTGCACTCATGCCCTTAGTAAGTTAATGGGAACCATTGCCAACTACTTTATAATTCATAAACTGGGTATAACATTGAGGGTATTTACAAAATTTTCAAGGGCACTAAACCCTAGAATTTCCCACTATAAATACAAGATTATAACTCTTAAAAAAGAGGAGAAGAACCGAAGAGAAGAAGAGATAAGAATATACCCGAGGCTTGGAGTAGGTGGCTGCAGCATTCATATCGTTCCCCACTCAACCATTCTTGGGTTCCCTCCGTACTCGGACATCATTGGAGCGACGGCCAGGCCTCGAGAGAGGCTGATCACCAGAGCAGGCGTGGTGTTGGACAGAATGTCACAAATGCCTTAGCACCTGAGATCAAGAGAATACCACCTTCACCTACCATATGGAACATATGCCTTTCGAAGAATATCGTTCGAACTATGTAATTCCCCTAAAACTTTCCAGAGATGTATGGCGGTCATTCTCTGACTTAGTGGATGATTTTTTAGATATATTTATGGATGATTTCTCTGTCTCTGGCAATGACTTTGACCAGTGCCTCAGTAATTTATCTAAAGTACTGAATAAATGCGAGGAGTCTAACCTTGTGCTAAACTGGGAGAAAAATCACTTTATAGTGACATAAATAATTGTATCGGGATACAAAATTTATCGCCAAGGCATCGAGGTTAATAAAGCCAAGGTGGAAATAATTGAGAATTTGCCTCCACCTACCACTATGAAAGGCATCAGGTGATGTAAGGCATTTGTACCTTAATAAATTGATTGTGGATCTAGGAAGGAAGCAAACAACCTGCACAAGTGAATGGCTCAAAAAAGAGAGGGTTAAGGGTGGTAAACGTATGGGTGAATAGGAGGGTTGTTTGAAATGAGAGATGGAAGCGGAAGATGGTTGATATGGCTATGAATTATGGCTACGAAACAAAGGGATGGAAGTGAGGATAGTATCTTGAAGAATTCTCAAAGAAGAACCAATGCTATAGAGAGCAAAGACCCAGACTTTATATTGCTTCTTCAAGGGGTGGTATTAAGTACTTTGACCCACTAGTTATATGAACTAGGAACCAGAAGTATCAAGGTGAAAAAAAGATGCCACAAGTATAAAATACTTGATAAGTCGATAAAAGTCACAAGACTTAAGAAAGAGAATAATCACACTTATATTAATCAAAAAGTTCTGGTTATAAATGATATTTGCTTTCCTATTTATAGGAAATGGAGAGGCATGGCCGAATGGTTACAAGGGGATTCGGCTAGCCTTGTGCCTTCCTATAGAGACATGACTAATTATAAAATAGAGATGATGGTTCAGTTTAAATGGAGGGTGATAACCCTTGGCCGAATAGCTCTAGTGTCCCTTCATGTTGGCGCCAATTAGGATGGGAGATGATGCATGGCCGAATAGAGAGATGGCTCTTCATCTTGGTGCCTAAATGAGTCCACATACAAGGCACATGGGGCTAGTCATATGGCATGCACATGGGTGTTCTAGGGAACCTTGTGGTACAGCCTTGTGCATGGAATGATGGCTGGTCATGTGCTCCATCATAGGCGTGCATGTGTCTCCTTCCAAGCTAGCTTGAGTGTGGAGCTAACTAGCAAGCATGGGGTGTTTGTGAACAAGCTTCCTAGACGAATCCTTGTGAGCTCCATAAAGCATGTTCAACTACCATTGATATCATTTTTGGCAAACAGCTCCCAATAGTCCAACTAGCTGAGTTTATCTAGCCTTGAGCTCCTCCACCTGAATTGAGCTTTCCTTAGTGTTTCATGAGCTGCCTTGTACTTTGTGAGCTGTTTGTGAGCTTCATAGGGCGTCCAAATCATCCACCAAACTACCTCATCGTGCATCATACTCCAATGTACCTATATGTGCAAGGAAATAAGGTAAGTACATGATATTGGGTTGTTATGAACTAAATACCTTGCTGCCATGTAAGAATATGGTAATGTGAGCTATGTTTGAAGGTCATGAGCTATATATATCATCTCATAATATGTTTAAGATAATGCATGAAGCTTAATAGCTAATATGAATGCATATGAACTAATGAAAGGATTTATAATGATGTTGTATTGATGTATATAAGGTAATCATGTTTAATATGATTATAAGACTACCATAACATGCTTAAATATCAAAGTGCATGTTGTGTTCATACTAAGTTATTTTTTAACTACATAACAAGAATTCTTATTATGAATTGTATTATAAAAGCATATAGTATATAACTAATATATAGTAAATTCAATATAAAGGTGTTCAAGAGTACTCCCTTTGTAGGTGAAAACGTGCTTGCATCATCCCCCCTTCTTTAGGGCGATTTGTCCTCAAATCGAGTTCATTCTGTCCTTGCATAACTTCACGTCTCCTTACTAAAAGAAAGCATCCTTTGAACGGTTATATTCTTCCATTAGGTATCCTTTCACAAGATTTCCCTTTCGGCCTTTCTTTGGAATTTGATTTACCAACAGGTACCTTTTGAGAGTGATCTTCCTTTAAGGATATCCCTTTTCGAAGTGACCTTTCACGTGATTGGTCCTGAAAAGTGAGGAGAGAAGAGGTTTTAAATGAAGGGTTACTTACCTTTTGGCGATAAAAACACTTGGTGAAGAGTTGTGTCTTTAAATTCCAATCATCACCAATTTTCGTAGGAACCTCTTCATTTTTCATTGGGGTTTTGTCTTTACGCCATGCTTGTACACTCTTTCGCATATGTAACTGATCTTGTTGTACCTCTTTTGGCGTCAAATGCATCAAGGTTACCTTGCGTCCATCATGCTTAAAAATGTATTGATTGTGATAACAATCATGAATGCCCCTTTTGTCATACTGCCATGGTCTTCCAAGTAAGAAGTGGCTAGCATGCATAGGGACAATGTCACAAAGCACATCATCCTTGTACCTACCAACTAAAAAAGGAATTAGAACTTGTTTGGTAACATTTAACTCACCTCCTTCATTGAGCCATTGGTGTTTATATGGAGTGGGATGCTTTGATGTTGCCAATCCAAGTTTTTCAACCATAAGAGTGCTGGCTACGTTTGTGCAACTTCCTCCATCGATGATCATTGTGCAAACCTTATCCTTGACATGGCATCTTGTATGGAAGATATTGTTTCTTTGAATATCCTCTTGGGATGTTTGTGATTGTAGGCACCTTTTCAAAACAAGCATCTCACCATGCATTTTCTTCAGTTTGTTATTCTTGTTTTGTTTCAGGTTCCTCATCAAAAATAAGCTCATCAGAGTCCGATACAATATCTCCAATGTCAAGTACCATCATAGCATTTTGGTTGGGACATTGACTAGCAACATGTCCTTTCCCAAAATATTTGAAACATTTGATGTCTATGGATCTCTCGAAAGTACCGGTTTGCTTTTCTTTACCCTTACTAGATTCGCCCACTTGTTTAGTCTTGGTAACTTCTATATGATCCTTTGCTTGTGCTGGAATTGGTTTCCTGAAGGTAATAGGTTCTTGCTTCCATTTGGTGGCCGAACTTGGACTGCTCCTAGTGTAGATTTCTTTTTGAGTTATCTTTCAATTTTTCATGACCACATGTACCATCTCTTCAATCTCTACATAATACTAAAGTTCAACAAGGTTAGCAATGTCCGGATTTAGGCCAGATAAAAACCTTGCCATGGTGGCTTCTGTGTCTTCATAAACATTGGCTCGAATCATGGCTATCTCTATTTCTTTAAAATAATCTTCAACGCTCTTGCTTCCTTGTTTCAGATTTTGTAATTTATGGTAAAGATCTCGGTGATAGTGAGTAGGCATGAACCTTTTCCTCATAATGGCCTTTATTTCTTCCCATGTATTGATGGGACGTTCACCATTTCATCTTCTGGAACTCACCAATTGTTCCCACCAAACTAAGGCATAATCCATGAATTCCATAGCAACAAGCCTGACCTTCTTTTGCTCCATATAATTTTGGCATTAAAAAATGTGGTCAATCTTGATTACCCAATCAAGATAGGCTTCAGGATCAGTTCGTCCTTGAAATGGAGGAATGGTCACTTTGATGTTGTTGAAGTGGTCATTCTGATTTCGATGAACATCTCTTCGTGCTACTGATGTTACTTCAGCCTCCTCTTCTTTGAATTCTTCTTTCATTCTAGGGCGATTTACTCTTTGATTGCCTAAAGATGCTTCAAATTGGTCCATACGATCATGCAAAGGCTCCAATTATAATTTCATCAATCTAGCAATTTCATGCATGATTGCTTGAGTTTGTAAATTAGGGGCATCTCTTTCAGAGGTTTGTCCTAGACTTCGAGACATGGTTAGTGAAATAAGAAATGAATAAGTTGTGTAAAAGACCTTACCAGAATGTACTCTCATAAAGCCTCACGAGTCACTCCAAGGAAACTTGAATGTCACTCAATCCACTCGTGTTTGCACTCTAGGACTTAATGGCTTTTACTTGTCATCTTCTGATCTCACACACTCTCCAGCCTTTTTCCTCTTGATTCTCTTGTCTCAAGTTCTAGAGAACTTTACTCAATACTGTATCAAGTAAATTTTACTTGTTTGGTGTCGGCTGCAAAAAGGTTAGTACGAAGGGAAAAACAAATATAATGAAAGGGTGGCTTAGAAATAGAAAGAAAAGAATAAAAGGGGTTACTTACACAAGTCACCTCACAACTTTCTATTACCACATCAATTTAAATGGCTTACTTGACTTGCTTGGTGATGAGAATTGTTGATGAGTGCTTCAACTTCTTTCTTTTCTTTTCTTTGCTTTTCTTCTTTTTGAGTGCTGGATTTTTCTTTTTTTGAGTGCTGCACTTTGTTTTCTGATTTTTTCTTGATTTCTTTGACTTTGCACTTCACTTGCATTTCTTTTTGTATTTTTCTTTTTCTTGTTGTTGCACGTTGCTTTCTATCCACCAAAGCTCTGATTACCGCTTGATGTAAGGCATTTGTACCTTAACAAATTGATTGTGGATCTAGGAAGGAAGCAAACAACTTGCAAAAGTGAATGGATCAAAAGAGAGGGTTAAGGGTGGTAAACGTATGGGTGAATAGGAGGGTTGTTTGAAATGAGAGATGAAAGCGAAGACGGTTAATATGGCTACGGGTTATGGCTATGAAACAAAGGGATGGAAGTGAGGATAGTATCTTGAAGAAGTCGTAAAGAAGAACCAATGCTATTGAGAGCAAAGACCCAGACTTTATATTGCTTCTTCAAGGAGTGGTATTAAGTACTTTGACCCACTAGTTATATGAACTAGGAACCAGAAGTATCAAGGTGAAAAGAAAGGGGTTGATGCCGCAAGTATAAAATACTTGATAAGTCGATAAAAGTTACCAGACTTAAGAAAGAGAATAATCTCACTTATATTAATCAAAAAGGTATGGTTACAAATGATATATTCTTTCCTATTTATTAGAAATGGAGAGGCATGGCCGAATGGTTACAAGGGGATTCGGTCAGCCTTGTGCCTTCCTATAGAGACATGATTAATTACAAAATAGAGATGATGGTTCGGTTTAAATGGAGGGTGATAACCCTTGGCCGAATAGCTCTAGTGTCCCTTCATGTTGGCACCAATTTGGATGGGAGATGATGCATGGCCGAATAGAGAGAAGGCTCTTCATCATGGCGCCTAAATGAGTCCACATGCAAGGTACATGGGGCTGGTCATATGGCACGTACATAGGTGTTCTAGGGAACCTTGTGGTGCAGCCTTGTGCATGGAATGATGGCTGGTCATGTGCTCCATCATGGGCATGCATGTGTCTCCTTCCAAGCTAGCTTGAGTGTGGAGCTAACTAGCAAGCATGGGCTGTTTGTGAACAAGATTCCTAGCCGAATCATTGTGAGCTCCATAACAACATGTTCAACTAACATTGGTATCATTTTTGACAACTCAGCTCCAAATAGTTCAACTAGCTGAGTTTAGCTAGCCTTGAGCTTCTCTAGCTGAATTGATCTTTCCTTAGTGTTCCATGAGCTGCCTTGTACTTTGTGAGCTGTTTGTGAGCTACATGTCCAAATCATCCACCAAGCTACTCATCGTGCATCATACTCCAATGTACCTATATGTGCAAGGAAACAAGGTAAGTCCATGATATTGGGCTGTTACGAGCTAAATACCTTGCTGCCATGTAAGAATATGGTCATGTGTGCTATGTTTGATGGTCATGACCTAAATATATCATCTCATAATATGTGTAAGATAATGCATGAAGCTTAATAGCTAATATGAATGCATATGAACTAATGAAATGAATTATAATGATGTTGTCTTGATGTATATAAGCTAATCATGTTTAATATGATTATAAGACTATCCTAACATGCTTAAATATCAATGTGCATGTTGTGTTCATACTAAGTTATTTTTTTACTACATAACAAGAATTCTTATTATGAATTGTATTATAAAAACATATAACATATAACTAATATATAGTAAATTCAATATAAAGGTGTTCAAGAGTACTCCCTTTATAGGTGAAAACGTGCTTGCATCATCAGGAGTTTTGATATGATCCCGATTATGTGTTTCGAGTCATATATATGAATGCCCGATCGTGATTCTAGTAAGAAACCCCGTAATGATAGCTTGAACTCTAAAATTGTATAAATATAAACATAAGAAGGAAATTATATGAAATAATAATTGAAATGATGGAATGAAAAGAATGAGGAAGTTGTTTGAAGGTGATGGAAGAGTGATGGTTGTTGTGGTTTAATGATAATGAAAATAGTTGGTGAAGTATGAATGGCGTTGTCGTGGCAAACGGTGTTGTCGTGGTAAGTGTTGTAAGGATAAAGCGGATTGTGACCCGTTAGCTATTTGGAGCTAAGAACCAGCAAAATAAAAAAAATGGAATCGAAATGGTAGGGTATGGAACGTGACCCACTAGCTATATATGAGCTAGGAACCAATGCTATAACAAAAGGAAATGGATGAAGAATACAATACTATCTTGAAGTCGATAAAGTTCTACAAGAGAACAAGAATGAAAGCAACCTCTCAAAGATGTGAAATATATTCAAATGTGTCTACAAATGATCCCAAAGGTGCCTATTTATAGTATTTCTAAGAAGCATATGAAAAGACTCAAAAGATGAAAAACATTCTCATCAATTTAGCAATAAATTGTAGTTGAATGCTTTGTCTTCTTATCTTCAAAGTTGGATGAATATTCTAGATCATTTTGGGGATGAATCTAGACAATTTGAAGATGAATTTGGCCTTAATTTTGTCCAAGGGGAGGAAGACTCTTGCTATTCCATGCTGAAAATTGTCTTGATAAGTGAATTAAATCACCTTTCATTGCATGCTCCCTTGAAGAATATGAACAGCCCTTGAACTTAGATGATAACAATCAGCTTTGAATTCCTTTTAATAGGTGAATTAAGAGTCCTTCAATGGCTTGTCACTTGGCTGAAGTTGAAAAGACTCTCCCTTGGCTCAAACTCATCCAAATCATCCATGCATAAAATTCCCGTAACAAAATTCCAGCCTGCACTGTCTTCAATAAATCGATCATATCTCAAGCTACCGATATCGGATTAATGTGGTTCAAAAGGCGTTGGAAAGATAAGAGATAGAGGAATAATTTCAAATTGATTTCTATAACCAAAAGCATCTGTATCGCTTCCAGAATTGGAAGACATTCTGACTAACATTCTTGCATATGATAAAACCATTCAACTTCTCTCATGCACCTAGACACAAAGGTGAACTTTATTCAATATTTAATTGAAAACTTGCATGAAACAATTAAGATTTAATCTACTAAATGAACTAATTTGATGAATGAACTAGATGATTTAAATGCAATGCATGCTTGAATGAACAACACACTTATTAAATGCAATGAATGTTATGCAAACTTTAAATTCTCATGCATAAGCAAAGTAAAGTGTTCCTCCCTTATTATTCCTTCTTCATCACGTTCCAAACATGATGGGAACATACTCTCCATGGTTTCTTGAAACTCCTTAGCCCTTGCTTGTGTGATGGGGCCACTTGGGTACTTATCCGGGTCTTTGCAATTGGCGATTATATCAGTCCCTCCCTCTTTAAGGCGATTTGTCCCCAAATCGTCACCTATATCATAAGGAGACAAGTCATCAACATTGAAGGTTGCACTAACATTAAACTCACTTGGAAGATCTAATTGATAGGTATTTTCATTGATCTTCTTGACTATTTGGAATGGTCCATCTCCCCGAGGAATTAATTTGGACATTTGTTGTGCCGGAAACATTTCTTTCTTCATGTGCAGCCACACCCAATCCCCTAGCTCAAAAGTAATTCTCTTATGACCCTTATTTGCTTGCTGCTCATATTGCTTAGTTCACTTTTCAATGTTCTCCCTTACTTGTCAATGAAGCTTCTTAACAAACTCAGTTTTGTTAAGTCTATCTTTATTCACAATTTGATCAGCAGGTAATGGTAACAAGTCTATCGGTGTTAATGGATTGAACCCATACACCACTTCGAAAGGCGTACGCCCCGTAGTAGTATGGATTGAACGGTTGTATGCAAACTCCACATGTGGTATACTCTCCTTCCATGTTCTCAACTTCTTCCGAATGATAGATCGAAGTAACATGGAAAGTACTCGATTCACCACTTCAGTTTGACCATCCGTTTGAGGGTGGCAAGTGGCGGAGAATAGTAGCTTAGTACCAATCTTACTCCATAGGGCTCTCCAAAAGTGGCTTAAGAACTTCACATCCCGATCAGACACAATAGTTCTTTGTATACCATGTAGCCTTAAAATTTTTCTGAAAAACAAAGTAGCAATATGTGAGGCATCATTAGTTTTGTCACAAGGAATGAAATGAGCCATTTTGGAAAATCTATCAACAACTACAAAGATGGAGTCTTTGATGTTCTTTGTGCGTGGAAGCCCTAGCACAAAATCCATTGAAATATCCATCCATGGTGCTTCTGGTATGGGTAGTGGTGTGTAAAGTACATGTGGCATGACTTTAGATTTGGATTTCTTGCAAGTAATGCAATGCTCACATAACCTTTCCACATCTCGTTTCATTTTAGGCCAATATAGATGTTCTTGAAGTATAGCCAAAGTCTTTGCTATCCCAAAATGTCCCATTTATCCTCCTCCATGGGCTTCCTTAGTGAGCAATTCTCGCATGGAACCTTGAGGGATGCATAGCCTCCCTTCCTTGAATAGAAAACCATCATGCTTAAAGTATTTATCAATCATCCCTCTCTCACAAGCTTTATAAATTTCCCCAAAATCAGAGTCAGAAACATATAAGTCTTAATAAAAGTAAAACCCAACAACTTAGATTCCAAAGTGTTTAAAAGAACATACCTTCTTGACAATGCATCGACAACTATATTCTCCTTACCTTTCTTGTACTTGATAACATATGGAAAAGTTTCAAGAAACTCTACCCATTTGGCATGTCTTTTGTTGAGTTTATGTTGCCCCCGAATATGTTTCAACGCCTCATGATCGGTGTGAATGATGAACTCCTTAGGCCAAAGGTAGTGCTCCCATGTTTCCATTTCCCTCACAAGAGCATACATCTCTTTGTCGTAGGTAGGATAATTAAGCGTAGCTCCACTTAATTTCTCACTAAAATAGGCTATAGGACGTCCACCTTGAAACAAACTGCTCCAATTCCTACAACTGATGCATCACTTTCAATTTCAAAAGTTAAATTAAAATCAGGTAGATGAAGTAAAAGGGCATGTATTAAACAATCTTTAATTCTATTAAAGGACTTCTCTTGATCTTCCCCCCAAAAGAATTTAGAATTCTTCTTAATAACACTTGTTATTGGGGTGGCTATGGTGCTGAAGTTTGGGACGAATCTCTGATAAAAACTTGCAAGTCTATGGAAGCTTCTAACTTGAGAAATGATTGTAGGTCGTGGCCACTCTTCATTGGCTTTAACCTTCTCTTTGTCAACCTCCAAACCTTCAGAACTCACAACAAAACCTAGGAAAACAACCCTGTCAACACAAAATGTACAATTTTGTAAATTAGCAAACAATTTTCCTTCCTCAAAACAAGTAAAACTGACCTCAAATGTTGAATATGTTCTTCCATGGTTTTACTATATATTAGAATGTCGTCAAAATAAACCACACAAAACTTACCCAAGAATGGCCTAAGAATAAGATTCATTAACCTCATAATTGTGCTTGGTTCATTAGTTAAGCCAAAAGGCATAAACAACCACTCATAAAGACCTTGCTTCATTTTGAATGATGTTTTCCACTCATCACCTTCTCGCATTCATATTTGGTGGTAGCCACTCTTAAGATCAATCTTGGAAAAGAGGTTAGAACTGCTAAGCTCATCTAACATGTCATCTAAGTGAATAATATGGTGACAATACTTTACCGTAATTTTGTTCACCGCTCGATAATCCACACACATGCGCCAAGTTGTATCCTTCTTTGGCATAAGTAAAACCAGCACGGCACATGGGCTAAGGCTTTCCCTCACGTAGCCTTTTGCCATCAACTCAGATACTTGCCTTTGTAATTGCTTAGTTTCTTCGGGGTTGCTTCGGTATACTGGTCGGTTTGGAATAATGGCACCAAGAACAAAGTCTATTTGATGTTCTATGCCATGAATAAGTGGCAACCCACTTGGTATTTCTTCCGGAAATAGGTCATCAAACTCCTGCAATAAAGACACAACAAAAGCAAGCAAATTTTGATCAAGGTAGTTACTGTTCAAAAAAATTTCCTTGTAAATGAGAACAAGTCCTTCCTTTGCCGTCATTAAACACTTTTTCAACGCTCTCTCTTTAGAAAGAATGATAATTTTCCTTTCCTCATTTTGATCACACTCTTTTGCTTTTACCTTTATTTTGGTCTCTCTCTCTTTGTCTTTTTCAAATTTTCCTCTCAATTGAATTTGGTCTTCATGTATTTGCTTGGTGAAAGTGGAGCTAAAGTGATCTTCCTTGCCTCATGGGTGAATGTATACCGGTTGGTATAACCGTCATGGATCACTCGCCTATCAAATTGCCAAGGCCTTCCAAGTATTAAACGACTTGCGTGCATTGGTACGACATCACATAACACCTCATCTTTGTACTTCCCTATGGAGAAAGCATTTCGAACTTGCTTGGTCACCTTGAGTTCTCCTTCATCGTTGACCCATTGTAGTTTATAAGGTTGTGGATGCTTTATTGTTTCCAAGCCAAGTGTATCTACCATTAAGGTACTAGAAACATTAGTGCAACTGCCTCCATCAATAATAACAAAGCATACCTTTCCTCCAACGTGGCAGAGAGTACGGAATATATTTTCACGTTGTTCATCTCGTCCATTAAATTGCACATTTAGGCTTCTTTTGACAACAATGATTTCTCATTCCACGGCATGCTCTAATTCTTCCATATCAATGGTAGCATCTTCATTCTCATCCTCTTCTTGTTCCGATTCAACTTCTCCATCATCTCGAAGAAGCATGGTATTGCGATTTGGACATTGGCTTGTAATGTGCCCACGCCCCAAACACTTAAAACATTGTATGTCACGAGAACGATTTGGAGTGGCGGTAGTCTTACCCTTGCTGGTTTCGAAATGGGCTTACTTTCTTTGGGCGATCCTCCTCTTTCATGGGATAACAATGGAGTCTTCTTGTATGAACTTTTCCCCCATTTTGAAGTTGTACTCCTATAAGATCGTGTGGCACCCTTCCTTTTGAGTTGTTTTTCCACCTTTATGGCCATATGCACCATGTATTCCATCTCCACATAATGTTGCAACTCAACCACGTTCACAATGTATGGATTAAGTCTCGCTAGGAATCTTACCATTGTTGCTTCTCGATCCTCATCGAAGTTGGCTCGAATCATGGCCACCTCCATCTCTTTATGATATTCTTCAACACTTCGGTTACCTTGTGAAAGGGTTTAAAGACGGTTGAATAACTCCTAATGGTAGTGGGTTGGAATGAATAGCCTTCGCATCACTACTTTAATTTCATCCCATGTAGTGATAGGATGTTCTCCATTGCGTCTCGTACTTGATGTCAATTGATCCCACCATATTAGTGCATAATCCATAAACTCAAGGGCAACGAGTTTTACCTTTTGAGTTCAGAATAATCATGGCACCCGAAGATATGCTCTACCTTCTTTTCCCATGCTAGGTAAGCCTCGGGATCCATCTTGCCTTGGTATGGTGGAATGGAAATCTTGATATTAACAAAATTATCATCCATTAATGAACAAAACCTTTGGGGCCTTATACCTCAATTTCTTATTCTTTTTTGTGATGCACGATCTTCTTCTGGTCTTTCCACTTCTTCATTTCCTCCTTGATTGACATCTTCTTGCTCTCGAAATCCTTGAGTACGTTCCTCTTCAATACGGTCAATACGTTCATGGAGAAGTTCCAACTCTTCCCTCAAAATCCTTGTCAATTCACGTACAATGGATTGCATTTGTAGGTTTTGTTCAATGGTACCTGTAACTTGAGAATTGTCTCCCGAATGATGAGGCATAATTAGTAATAAAAAATAACCTCACAAAATAAAAAACCTCACCAAACACTCCAAGAAAAGTCACTCCCACTCATGTTTCACTCGGGATGGCTTTTACCCTTAATGATCACTCTTGCCTTTTACCACTCGTGCTTTGATTTCAAGTCCTTTTGGGAACTTTCTCAAGGCTTACAAGGTCTAGTTGACTTCTGCTAAAACAATTGTGGTTTGGTAGTAATGATAGTGAAAGGAAAATGGCTACAAGGAAAAGAGATGGTAAGTAAAGGTAAAAATTGAATAATTGAATATAAAGATGAAGTAAATATTTTTTTTCTTTAAAGATGAAAAGAATTACTCCCTCCCTCTTTAAACTTTTTTTCTTTTATTTTTTTTTTTTTTTTTATTTTTTTACTAACCCCGAAGAGAGAAAATGATACGCTTATTGAATTGACTAGCTCTGATACCAAATGATATGATCCCGATTAATGATAGCTTGAACTCTAAAATTGCATAAATATAAACATAAGAAGGAAAAGATATGAAATAATAATTGAAATGATTGAATGAAAAGAATGAGGAAGTTGTTTGAAGGTGATGGAAGGGTGATGGTTGTTGTGGTTTAATGATAATGAAAACAGATGGTGAAGTATGAATGGCGTTGTCGTGGCAAATGGTGTTATCGTGGTAAATGTTGTAAGGATAAAGCGGATTGTGGCCCGTTAGCTATTTGGAGCTAAGAACCAACAATATAAAAAAATGGAATCGAAATGGTAGGGTATGGAACGTGACCCACTAGCTATATATGAGCTAGGAACCAACGCTATAACAAAAGAAAATGGATGAAGACTACAAGACTATCTTGAAGCCGATAAAGTTCTAGAAGAGAACAAGAATGAAAGCAACCTCTCAAAGATGTGAAATATATTCAAATGTGTCTACAAATGATCCCAAAGGTGCCTATTTATAGTATTTCTAAGAAGCATATGAAAAGACTCAAAAGATGAAGAACATTCTCATCAATTTAGCAATAAAATGCACTTGAATGCTTTGTCTTCTTATCTTAAAAGTTGGATGAATATTCTAGATCATTTTGGGGATGAATCTAGACAATTTGAAGCTGAATTTGGCCTTAAGTTCTTCCAAGGAGAGGAAGACTCTTGCTATTCCATGCTGAAAATTGTCTCGATAAGTGAATTAAATCACCTTTCATTGCATGCTCCCTTGAAGAATATGAACAGCCCTTGACCTTAGATGATAACAATTAGCTTTGAATGCCTTTAATAGGTGAATTAAGAGTCCTTAAATGGCTTGTCACTTGGCTGAAGTTGAAAAGACTCTCCCTTGGCTCAAACTCATCCAAATCATCCATGCATAAAATTCCCGTAACAAAATTCCAGCCTGCACTGTCTTCAATAAATTGATCATATCTAAAGCTCCTGATATCTGATTAAAGTGATTCAAAAGGAGTTGGAAAGCTAAGAGATAGAGGAATAATTTCAAATTGATTTCTAAAACCAAAAGCATCTGTATCGCATCCATAATTGGAAGACATTCTGACTAACATTCTTGCATATGATGAAACCATTCAACTTCTCTCATGCACCTAACACAAAGGTGAACTTTATTCAATATTTAATTGAAAACATGCATGAAAAAATTAATATTTAATCTAATATATGAACTAATTTGATGAATGAACTAGATGATTTAAATGCAATGCATGCTTGAATGAACAACACACTTATTAAATGCAATGAATGTTATGCAAACTTTAAATTCTCATGCAAATTCATGCATAAGCAAAGTAAAGTGTTCCTCCCTTATTATTCCTTCTTCATCACATTCTAAACATGATGTGAGCATACTCTCCATGGCTGCTTGAAACTCCTTAGCCCTTTCTCGTGTGATGGGGCCACTTGGGTACTTATCCGGGTCTTTGCTACTGGTGATCATATCAAGTTTCCTAGGGTATGCAGGATTCTACAGACATTTTATCAAGGATTTTTCAAAGATTTATAAGCCTTTGTGTTTGTTGCTTCAACAAAACCAACCGTTTGTGTTCAATGAAGAGTATCTCAATGTATTAACCGATCTAAATAAAAAAACTTGTCTTAGCACCAATTGTTGTTCCACCTGACTGGGATGCCCCTTTCAAGTTGATGTGTGATGCCAGTGACTACGCTGTAGGGAAAAAGGTAAAATATTTCATGTCATTTACCATGCTAGTTATACCATTAATGATGCACAACTTAATTATACCACCACTGAAAAAGTGTTGCTTGTAGTGGTATTTGCCTTTGATAAGTTTAAGGCATACCTTATAGGAACTAAGGTCATAGTACATACATATCACTCTGCCATTATGTACCTAGTTAATAGAAAGGATGCCAAGTATAGTCTTATTAGATAGATACTCTTGCTACAAGAATTTGATTTAAAGGTGAGAGACTGGAAGTGTAGCACCCATTTCCCGTATACGTTTCCGTACACAAGTCACATATATCACATGACTTTTAAAGCATTATCCGCTTTTGAAAACAAGTAAATATATATATATATATATATATGTAACATTTTAATATAATAATAAAATATTCATTAACTTATATAATGTAAAATAGTCTTAAAATTCTAACATATTAAATATTACATTCATCATAAGTCAAATTCTTTCCAAAACATTTATCATAAAGTCATTACATGCAGTCTAATCATATCAAAAGTAGACATAGTTATCATACAGTTACTGATGAGGTAATTTTTGATTGACGATGTCAGCTGCACTCCTTATTCGTTCGTACTAATAAGTACGCGTAAAACCAACACACGCTAAGTATTCACTTAGTGAGGCATAATATCAATGAGTTGAAATCAAAACATAAATACATCATAAAATATCAACATACAAATTAAATTATATAAATCATAATAATACATAAAGCTGGCTTGGTAGACCAAGTTTCTTTGACATATCATGCGAAACAATATAGAGTATACCTAGCATACTTATCAATCAATATTTTTCTAAATTATTCTTTTATTTTCCCAATGTATGTTAGATGAGAATGCCTGGCACATGAATTTCACCTAAGTACCGATATGGAAATTCACAAACTCATTATAATTCCATGGGTTGCACACATAGTGCCGATATGGAAATTTACAAATTCATTATGAATTCCGTGGGTTTTACGTAGGTGCCGATACGATAATTCATAAACTCATTATTAATTTCGTGGGGTAATTCACAAACTCGTTATGAATTTCGTGGGTTGTACACATAGTGTCGATACGGTAATTCACAAACTAATTAAGAATTTCGTGGGTTGCACACATAGTGCCAACACGGTAATTCACAAACTCATTATGACTTCGTGGGTTGCACACATAGCGATGATATGGTAATTCACAAACTCATTATGAATTTCATGGGTTGAACACATAGTGTCGATACGGTAATTCACAAACTCATTATGAAATTATGTCAAAATACGATAAAACATGCTTTAATAAAAACATTCGTGGTTGACTCATCGCAAGTCTTCCTCATAACATATAAGTACATAATAAATGCACTCACCTGGTTTTCCTCATTATTATACCCTAACATAGTCCGATTATTCTGCGACTTTATCCTTGCCTTTCTATTTGCTTGACTTAGGAGCTTGATTACGATCTACACAAGCATCCACAATCACACATACAATACAAATGTTAGTATACTTACTAATATTTATCCAAAGTAATAATACTAAAAAATACTATAAATTTTGAATTCTATTAAAATTCATCCAAACTTAACATTTCAGACAGAATATTATCGATACCCATCCTACAATATCGATTATTCTCTTCTATAGTACTGATACCCACTTCAGTATCGATACCATTCTAGCATTCTTGAATTTTATTTTTGATTACGATATCGATACCTTCCTCTAGGTATCGATACCTACTTCTCAATATCGATACTTCTTTAAATCGGTATCGATACTACTCATCTGAATCCTTTAATTTAACCTTAAAGTATCTGTAATGTTCTTCCAATACTGATACTCTTACCCAGATTTTACCTCTATGAATTTTACACAAATTTCACATAAATCTCTTGCTCTTATCTCCAACCATACCATTAAACTCATTATCACTTATCTAAACTAACTTACATCCATAAATCTCCTTATAACTTCCAAAATATCCAACAAACACTCAAAACTAAGAATCTCCCCAAAATTTTCAAACATGTTTTTAATCACTTCCAAGGCTCCAAATCTCTTATTTACTTCTTTGACAAGTTAAATATGCTTTTAAACTGCAATAAATGTCCATAATTCATCAAATCACTTAAAACCCCATTTTATTCGATCACTAATCTTTTAGTTTCAATCATCCTTGAACTTTCGTTAAGTCTCTATATCGCTTAAGGCTTCAAAACCAACCCATAAATGAAAGGAAAAACCAAATTGAAGAGATATTACCTTTGATATAGAGGTACGGGGACGACAGGAAGAAGAAGAATAGAGAACCCACTTTTACAGACTAAACCTTTTTTCCCTTATTCACCTAATAAATATCCTTAAAACAATGAATATTAAATTCATTCCTTCTAAAAGAACAAAATGCTTCTCCATTCGTCCATTCTTAGTAATTATTCTTAAACACAATTTCCTAAATCAATCAATGTACTTTTCAATTTATTCAAATTAAACCTAAAAAAATTAAATCCTTACACTATAGTCACTAACTCAATGTTTGGGGTATTATAATTCTCCTCATTCAGAAAAAATCATCCTCGATTTTTAAGACGTACCTGATACAAATAGGTGTGTAAATTGCTTCCTCATGTCCTCCTCTCTTTCCCAAGTAGATTCATGGACTTCATGATTTTACCAAAGTACGTTAACTAGAGGAATCTTCTTATTACGCAATTCTTTGTTTTCTCGAGTCAATATCTGCAATGGTTCTTATTCGTAATTCAAATCTGGTCAGATCTCTATTTTCTCTGGTGTGATAATATACGATGGATCAGATCGATACTTCCTGAGCATAGACACATGAAAAATATTATGGATCTTGTCTATATAGCGAGGTAAAGCTAAATGATAAGCTACTAGTCTGACTTTTTTTAAAATCTCATAAGATCCAATAAATCTCAGACTCAGCTTTCCTTTGCGCCCAAATAATAATACTTTCTTCCAAGGTGATACTTTCAAAAATACCTTATCTTCCACTTGATATTCAATCTATTTTTTCTTCAGATCAGCATAAGACTTTTGTCAATCGGAAGCTATCTTAAGTTTATCTTGGATAACTTTCACTTTATCTTCCATTTTTTTTATTAAATCATGGCCAACCAGATCTCGATCTTTTAACTTAAACCAATTTAATGGTGTTTAGTACTTCCTCACATACAAGGCTTCTTAGGGAGCATCTTAATACTCGATTAGTAACTGTTATTATAGTAGAATTTTGCTAAAGGCAAATATCTTTCCCATGATACTTTGAATTCAATGATGTATGCTCTTAGCATATCCTCTAATATCTGAATTATTCGCTCTTACTGACCATCTGTCTATGGATGAAAAGCCATACTGAAATTCAATCTAGTACCCAATGCCTCGTGCAAAGAATTCCAGAATCTGGAAGTGAACCTTGGGTCTCAATCGGACACTATCGAGACATGTACTACATTTAATCGAACTATCTTTTTTATATACAACTCCACAAATTTATCCATCGAGTAATCTACTCGAATTGGAATAAAGTGAGTTATCTTGGTCAATATGCCCACAATTACCGATATTGAGTCCTTTTTACTGGTGTCAAAGGTAGCACTGAAACAAAAAAATATAGTTACTCATTCCCACTTCCACTCAGCAATGGATATCAGTTGTAGCAATCTGGAAGGTACTTGATGATCAACTTTCACTTTCAGTTGCTGACATGTCAGGCATTTTGCAACAAACTCTGATATAGCTCTTTTCAAGCCAGACCACCAATAACGACTCTTTATATCCTAATACAACTTTTTTCTACCTGGATGCATGGTCAAAGGACTATAATTTGCTTCGGAGAGAATATATTTTCTCAATTCTTCATTATGTGGAATGCAAAGTCTTCTACGATAATATAAACATCCATCAGTCTTGATTTTGAAGTCTTTGCTCTCACCTTTTTCTACTTGTGCAATTATTGCCAAACATTTTCCGTATTTTCGTTGGAGCTCTTTTATCCGATCCAAAAACATCGTCTTTAACTTAAGCTCAACAATCATGGAACCATCTTCCTTTAATAATATACGTGTATCCAAAGCTCATAAGGCTGCAAAATTCTTTCGGCTAAGTGCATCAGTACCACATTAACCTTCCCTGGATGATAATCGATGATGACATCATAATCTTTTAAAATCTTGATCCATCTTATCTTCCTCAAGTTCAGTTCTTTTTTAGTCAACGAGTACTTTAGATTTTATGATCTGTATAAATATGGCACCACTCACCATACAGATAATGACACCAAATCTTCAAAGCGAACATGACCACTGCCAATTCTAAATCACGTGTCGGGTAATTTCTCTCGTGATTCTTCAGTTGTCTGGAGGCATAAGCCACAATTTTCCATTCTTTCACGAGAACACTTCCTAATCCATTATGAGATGCATCACTAAAAATTACATAGTCTTTACCCGACTCAGGTTGTACAAGCACTGGTTCCTCTGTTACAATCCTCGTTAACATTTTAAAACTTTCTTGACATTTCTCCATCAAAACAAAAGGTGCATCTTTCCTTAAGAATTTAGTTAGAGGTGAACCTAACATCAAAAAGTTCTTTAGGAACCTTTGATAATAACCAGCAAGCCCCAAGAAACTCTAAACTTTATAAATGTTCTTTGGGGGTTTCCAATCCACTATCGCTTGAATCTTTTTGGGATCTACTTTTATGCCTTCTACGGACACTATATGGCCAAGGAAAGCAACCTCTGCTAACAAGAATTCATATTTGGGTAGTTTGGTATACAACTTCTTTTCTCGAAGAGTCTGAAGAACAACAGAAGATGAGCATCATGCTCTTCTCTTGACTTTGAATACACAAAAATATCATCGATAAATACTACACAAATTGATGTAGATAAGGTTAGAATACTCAGTTCATTAAATCCATAAATGTTGCAGGAGCATTAGACAAACCGAATGACACCACAACAAATTCATAATGTTCATACCGAGTCCGAAAAGCCATCTTTGAAATATCCTCCTCTTTAATATTTAATAGGTGGTATCCTGACCGAAGGTCTATCTTAGAGAACACTGTTGTTCCTTTCAGTTGATCGAATATATCTTCAATCCTCTTTAATCTTTTATTGTTACCTTATTTAATTATCGATAATCTATGCATAATCGCATAGATCCATCGTTCTTTTTCACAAAAAGAACAGGTGCCCCCAAGGTGAAACATTGGGTCTAATAAACCCTTTATCTAGAAACACCTACAACTGGGCCTTTAATTCTCTTAACTCAGTTGGAGCCATGGAAACAGGTTCAGTACCGGAGTAAACTTCAATCTTGAATTATACTTCCCGATCTGGAGGTAAGCCCGTAATTCTTTCAAAAAAACATCTGAAAACTCCCTAACTGTTGGAATATCATCAAATCTCGTTTTTGATATTCTAGTATCTATCACGTTAGCCAGAAAAGCATAGACCCTTCGAAAATCATTTCGTTGCAGTCATTGCTGATATCAAATTGGATGGTGATTTCACTTTTTCACCGATTACTGTGATTTCTGAGCCTTCCGCATACTTCAAAAATAATTGGTTCTTACGACAATCAACCCATCCATGATGTACAAAAAACCAATCCATGCCCAAAATAATTTCAAATTTGTCGAAAAGTAATTTTATCAAGTTTATCGGGAACACAATCCCTTGAATCTTTATTGGGCACTTTCTACATACTCGAGCTACCCTTGCACTATGACCCAAGGGTTTACCACTATTATCTCACTAAAGATTGGTTTTATAGGATTTCCTCTAGCTCTAATCAGGTTTATACTAATATAAGAGTGTGTAGAACCAGGATTTACCAAAACAAATACAGGTTCATCAAAAAGGTGGAATGTACCTGTTAAAATCTATGGGTCATCCCAATCCTCATTAGTCTTAATATTATAAATTTGGGATACCCTATGTCTTTTATCGCTAACTTGACTCAGATTGTCCGCCATATCTACCTCTTTCTCTGCCTCTATTAGATACTGCTACTGATATCTCAGTTTGCACTGATATATCTCCGAATCTCGTAGGACAATTTTGAGCATAGTGACCATTTTCACCACAATGGAAACAAGTGCCACTGAGCAATCTACACACTCCACTGTTAAATTTTCCACATGCCTGACATGGAGTAGTTCTTTCTCTATATGCTCTACCCAAGCTAGCAGCAAAAGATTGTGATTGCTTATTCTTCTACGAAGCTGCAGCATAACCATCTCTATTATTGTATCGAGAACTCAAATTTTTTCCTCTCTTAGTATGATAGGAAGTTGAAAACATTCCAACTATTTTTCCTGTCTACATACCCTACTCCATGGCTAAAATCTCCTCTTGAGCTCTTTTGATGGCCTTAGTGGGTTTGTGACTTCTTGTAGGCTAGGCAAGATTAAGGCCAATATCATCTCTTTCAACTTAGGCCTCAAACCCTATATGAACCAATCACTTCGATCCTTATCATTGGGAACTACCTCAGTAGCAAAATTACTTAGATTGTTATACTCATCCTCGTACTCATATACTCTCGATCACCTTGTTTAAGGTTAAGAAACATTAGCAACATCACCCACATAAATTGCTCACCGATGTAATTGTCCTTAAATTCATCGTGAAAGAACTGCCAGGTCACTTGCTCAGGTGGTACATACATTGTTGTTTTTGTCTACTACAGTCGAGCTGATCCTCAAAGTAAAGATAGAACTCACCTAGCTTTTCAAAATCTGAGCATTGAAGACTTTAAAGCGTCACCTTAACATCGTTTAACCATAAATCAGCATCCATAGGACCTTCATCCTCTTTTCCCCGGAACTCAGGAGCTTCCAAACTCTTCAACTCTTTTGGGATTAACATCCGCAGTGCTAGAGGAGTAGAGGGAGGTGGAGGAGACTGAAATCGAGTCAAGATTGCATCAAGAACCTACATAAAAGCTCCAAACTCTGGAACTGGCATACCCTAATGTACCGATGCACTAACATTTTCCAATAGGATCAGATGCTCACTATTAGCTTCATTACTCTAGCTACCCGACCCTTTTCTAACTTCTTGATCAATTGCTCTCTGTGAATTCATAGATTCTGACATCTAATAGGACATACATAATAATAACAACTCAAGTTAGTAAAAAGTGACATCAATCATATTCTAATAACACCATGTCAGTAACCTTGACATCTTAGTGGCATGTAAACCCCTTTTAAAGTAAAATACACACAGTTTCGGCCGAGAATCGGCTAAACATGTAGCTCTGATACCAATAAATGTAACACTCATTTTCAGTATACGTTTCTATACACAAGTCACTGATGTCACATGACTTCTAAAACATTATCCGCTTTTGGAAACTAGTAAAATTTTGTTTATATATATATAACATTTTAATGTGATAATAAAATGTCCATTAACTTATATTATGTAAAATGTTTTCCTTCATTATTTTATTCCCTTTTATCCTATAAAAATCTTTTTAATTAATAACCAAATCCCCTTTTCTTTTTCTTTTACCATTTTAACCCCAATAAACCGCCCATATTCTCCACAAATCATCTACTTTACTCTCTCTTTCACTTCTTTTTCATCTTCATATTTTTTTTCTTTATTTTTCTCAATAATCCTCCATAGTTGCTAACCATAATCTTTGCAGTCTCCATAAAATCTGAAATATGGCTCGCTATAAGTCAAATCCAGGTGCGTCCTCTTTGTCCGACGTGGCTAAATGTTTCTAGCGCTTCTAGAGTACTGAGGCGGAGATCAGATTTAAGGCGCTGCAAAAATGCCAAGTTACTTGGAGGATGGTTTTGTCTTCCCTTCAGGAGACAAGAACCGTTCAAGCCAGAAGTGATGGATGTTGTCCAAAAACATAAATAGGAAAAGTTCACCATACATCCAAAGCTGGTGCCACCAGCATTGGTCCTGGAGTTTTATGCACACCTGGGAGACCAGTCCCGGCACTATGTTTATGTACGAGGGTAGTTCATTCATTTCACTCCCTCAACCATCAACAGATATTTTAAGATCGACAAAGTTGAAAATTAACATAATTATTTTGCTGAGGCAGATTCAGAGATATATAATGGAGTGCTGGATGATTTATTTTCTGCCTGGGCGAAGTTTGAAGGGAATGCTCCTAACCAAAAGCATGTGGATCACCGAGTCATTAAACCGGTCGCAAAATTATGGAATCACTTTTTAAAGGGCAAATGATGCATACCTCGCATAACACCACAGTCTTTCTATATCGATTGATGTTGTTACATTTCATTATCTACAGATGCTCAATCAATGTGGGTGAGATCATCTTCGAGCAGGTCACGAATGTACAAAGCAGTCCATAGGTAACTTGCTTTTTCCCAATTTAGTAATTATTTTATGGAGGAAGAAAAAGGTCCCTAAGGAAACTTTGGAGGAGTTTATCAAATCGAAGGAGGGCATCACCAAAAACAAGGTGCTAGAGCTATTCAGTTTCAATAATAACACTCCGAATGAAAGATTGGAACGAGAAGCCAAATCTGTAGCCATAGTGAGAATGACGGTTGTTTCACCAACACTCATGAAACACAGGAGAACCTGGAATGTTTAGAGGGTCATACAAAGACCTTCTTCAATTATGTCTACACCAGAGATACACAATTGAATGCGTTCTTTAAGGAATTTCTACTAGTTACCACTGAAGACCTGTCGTCGTTCCCTGAAGAACTATTACGAAAATCAACATCCATAGGCGGCCACACATTTTTCACCTCGGCACCAGAAGTTTCACCTGGTTCCCTAATTGATGTCACCCCTCTAGCCACGCAGTCTCTTCGATCCATACAAAAGGCCAGAGCCAGACGTATAAGTACATCAAATCGTCCTCTTCATCTTTGATGCATACGCTGGAAATCCCACTGTAATTTTTCAAAGCTAGGGATTTTACCCCAGCCCTTGATGATATTGAACTAGTTACAGAGAAGCCCAACCCTATTCCAAACCCTAAACAACCATATGATCTCAACACTGAACTAGTTATCCACCCTGAAGTAAGCCAGCCCGTCAACGAACCTGATGAGCCCTACCAAGCGAGGAGATGCCATTATCCAACAGTCCTCCAAGGACACGTTGCCTCAAGTTCACAGCAGGTCCTATCGCTATTCTATCTCCATCTAAGTTTCCTTCAGAGGACACAAGATCAGCCAATTCCCCCCTCTTAAGTGACGTAGCACCCGCGCTTCCAGCCGACCTTTTCCACCATAATGAGTTAATGTAGTTTCTTTACATTTACATTCTCATTTTAGCATAATTTCTCTTGCATTATATTTCATGCATTGAGGTTAATACTCCCCTCAAGTTTGGGGGAGATGTTGTGTCTCAAACTCAGTTTCATTTGATAATGATTGGCTGAAAATTTTTGTCATGGCACGAGTATATTTGGATAGTTGTTGGAATAAGTTGAGGATACCGATGATGTAAACAAATTCTTATTTCCTATATTAGAATTTTTATGTCTGTTGAATGATAGAGCCTACCCTAGGACTTGATGCTTTGTGATATTGTAACATGATTGTATGTTTTCTCTTCTTAAGGTGGTTAAAAAGTTTTTAGGGAAGAACTTTTTGTGCATCGTGGCATTAAATGATTGAAAATATAGTGTCGAACTCCTTAATGTTTTAAATTACGTTGAATTGAAACTAAATGCCTCGGCATAACTGTACAGGGACACTCCTCTACTTGTTGGCATAACCTGGAAAACTCCTTAAATAAATGGTTGCCTTAGCATATGAGTGAATGAAAGTAGTCACAAGATGACTCTACCTGATTAGCTTGGGGGTGGAAGGTATGCTCCCTTTCACCTAGAGTGTAGGATGGTAGGTGTGATGTGCTGACTCCCCTTGGGCAGTGTTTAAAAAAATGATAACATAAAGTATGAAGTTACATATTGAATAAATATGAGTGAAACTGTTTTTAGTGATTTATTTGATGCCTTAACAAAATAGAAGAACTTACTTTGGAGTTTTCTAAATAAGTTAAAGCGTAGAATAGATACAATCACGCATACACACTAATAAAGAGTGTTGACCTAGGGAAAGGTGCTTAACTTCTCACAATCTTGCATGTTGAGACCAAACTTTTTACTGAGGGATGAAATGTTAAACCTCATGATTGTTCTAATTTTTACTTTACCCTGACACTTAATATTTTTATCGCTTGTTATACATTGCTTGAGAATAGTGTTATGGGTCTTTTACTTAGGTTATTGTTTATTTAAAATCCATTTTTCATAGCATTTTAGTTGTATATAGTTTTATGTAGTATACATTTGCATGTGGTGGATAAGCTTGTCGAGCCAAACTTTATTTGGTTTAAGTGATGCTGTTGAAAAGGAAGGTTGTTTGTTGGTTGTGTTGATGTAGGAATGAAGAATGAGGAATTTATTAGCCGAGAGAAATCAATTTGATAGGTCCAGCATAGTAGAAAAGTATGATAGTGAGGAACATATTTTCTTGCCTAGGCGAGAGATATCATGCAAGTTTGACGTAACCTGACGACACTGTTGACGTCACTTGCATAACTTTAACCTCACGTGCACTCATGCCCTTAGTAAATTAATGGGGACCACTTCTAGCTTCTATATAATTCACAAACTAGGTATAACATTGAGGGTATTTACGAAATTTCCAAGGGTACTAAACCTGAATCATTATCCCTAATAACCCCTTTTAGTAAATGGCCTAACGACAATAGTTTACGGTCTAAATCTAAATCTTAATTGAAACTATAATCCTCAAATTGACTTCAATGACCCTCAGTATCCTTTAGGTGAACTGCACCTATAATTTTCATCAAATTAGGGTATGTGCTAACCCTCGCATCGTATTCTCTTTCCCTAGATAAGAAAGTAATCGAAGGGACAAAGCTTGGTCAGTTTAGGTGAGGGTTAATGAAACCCTAAACCATAATAACACTACATCTGCCATATCATCTTCTAAAGCCTTCTAGAAGGCTCCATAACAGACCCCTCGAGCACCAACTGGTACCACCAATAACCACCTCCTCCAAAAGCTTCTACAAATTCTCGATCATAATAAAAATAAAATAAAATAAATACTTGTAGGGGATAATATTTTTTGGTTTTTTTAGGATTTCTGGATTGTAATACGATTTCAATAAAAATCCAAAACAAATTGTTAACAAATAAAATATTCTCCCATTTTCTTTGATCAAAACAACATTGTAAGGGTCTTCACCTCATCATTCGAACAGAGAGTAATTAAAAAAATGAAGAGCATTTTAAGGGTATTTTTTACCTTAGTTTTTTGCGTGTTTGCATGTGTATTTCGAAAGAACCAAATAAAGAAAAGGGATAGGGATAGTGAGTTTTATTTACCTGAGATTTGGGTCTCTTCAAGTGTTCCTTGGGTCGAGTAAGGTTTCGTCAGGGTGAGAATGAGAGTGGAATCGCTGTCAAACTTTACCGAAGTCATGGGGAGATGAAGCCACAAGTGGTGCTTATAGGTGTTTAGGGATTTTTGGGGCTCCCGATCTTTTGGATTTGTTGTTAGGAGGAGAGATTAAAACCTTTAGGGTCATTTATGAAATAGTTATTGTTCATCCAACCATCGCTGGTGGTGGTAGTTGGTGACAAATTTGGTGAGTCTCAGCTAGGGAATAAGTTTGAGAGAAAAAAGATTTTTTTAGATTAGGTTAAAAAATGCAACCAAAACAAAATGTTTGACTTTTATATTAAAACATTAAGGGTTAATTGCGTTATGCCATACAAAATTTAATGGTTATTTTAATTTAGTCATTTTTTTGTTATTCAAATCAAACATGCTAATTTAACTAATCATTCAATTTTGTCATTAAATTTGCTTATGTTTTGTTGTTGCTTAGCATTAATCATTCTTGTGTTGCATTTTAATTCCTCCTTGAATAGCCTTATTAAAATTTCTTATTTCTAGCGTTAACCATTAATTTTTTATTTTTATTTTATCATTAAATTTATATGTTTACATTTTTCCTTTTTCAGTAATTTAAATTCTTGCATTTTATAAATTAGTCCTTTAATTTATTGCATTTATCTTTATGTAATTATTTTAGTTTGTAGCTGTTATTTTGTATATTTCTAATTTAGTCTTAGATTCTTAATTTTATATTGAACTCCTTAAGGTTAGATTCCTTTTGATTTAGTCCTTACTAGAATAATTAGACTTTATGTTTAGTCCCTAAATTTATATTTTTTTCATAATTTAGTCCCTAAACTTATTAATAAAGTGAGTAATTTGATTTGGTCCTTGCATTAATGTCCGACGTCCCAAATTGATTATTAAATGGACATAATTAATTAGGACTAATAATTAGAGTTTTCACTTTAGACTAACTTCAATTTTAGTCCTTTAATTTAGGGAATATTCAATTTGGTCCTCGTCTTAAAGCCTGTGGGTCTACATTGATTATTCACTTCAATAACTAGTTAAAATTAATTAAGATTAAACCCTAGATTTTTAGGTTAAGTTATCTAGGTTCTTTAAATTTTATAATTTGGCACTTTAAGTTAGAGAGAAGCATTAATTACTCCCTAGTATAATTAGGTTCAATAATGAATTGTTTGATTGCAAAACTCAATTCAGAACAAGGCAATGTTCATTTATTAGGGAGTTAATAGTGTATCTCTTGCGTTATACTTTGGTGGTGACCACTAGTAATTCCTGAAGTAAATTAACATGTAACACCCTCAACCCGTATATGTATTCGAGTACATGTCAAAGATGTCACACGACATTTAAAAACATTCTACAATTGAAAACCAATACAATTTTGTTCCGTTAAAAATTTTCTAATTTAACCCTTTAAAATAAAATAATATAGTCGCGTAAAATCAAAATATAATATTTAAACATCCAAATCGATTTCAATTTCAAGCTGGAAGTTAGCATTTCAATGCTGATTCATGTCATACATATAACTTCCTAAAAATTGTCTAAATTATTTTCCTTTTCGATAGCATTTTAAAATATAATTATAAACTATTATTCATGCAAAATATTATTTTTACCTAATAATATATATATTAAGTCCATATAATTTGTATTATGCAAATTGGTTTTAAACTAAGATAACCAGACAATATAACAAAACATATAATATACATGTCACTAATAAGTCAAAATAGACATCAGAAGATCTTGATACTGATATTGGTTGAGGATTTGATTTTGCACAGTGATTCTCGTGATACTCCTTACTCCGTATGCTTATCCTTTTCTTTTCCTAAGCGTAAAAATAATCACATGCTAAGTATAACTTAGGTATTATAAATAAATCAAGGTGATATATAAAGCATAAAAATAATATAACAAATCAAAACAATATAATATATCAAATAAAATATTTGAATTTCCAAACTAGCTTAAATAAGTCATTTCCTCTCCAGTAAACCTGTAAAAGTATAAAATCTTGACAACCACTGTCATATCACAATAATCGATAAAATATTTATTTCTATTTGATTACATATAATGTTCTCATAATCAGTACTTTCACATTTTACATTCACAACCCAATATATATTTAAAGAGAATGCAAGGTACGTGACTCAATCAAGTGTGCAAAATATGCACTCGTCAGTGTCTCATATATATCATTAATCCAAACTCAAAAGTGCCCATATAAATCACACCATAGATGCCACATGTAATGTACACAAATGTACTATATCAATAATAGTAAACAGTGATCACTCCATCTCATGGCATGCTAATTGTACTTACGACTCTCCATGAAACATATATTGGGCTTTATGATAAAATCATATCATTTGTATATCCAACATATCCAATGAGTGACATATCCAAATATCATTTATCAAAAATCAGTATATTGGGCAGTTCATACCCTAAAATAATTCGTAAATCATTTTAGTAAACATTATGAAAATATTTCCATAATTTTATTCAAACCTTTCTTTAAAACTTCTCCGAGGTTGACTCATTGCAAGCCTTCCTCAATGAGATATAATTAAAATAAATAAAATGCACTCACCTTATTTCCCTCACTATCGAACCTTTACGACAATATCCCTTTAAATCATGTACTTGATCCTTTGCTTTCAACTCACTTTGAGTACGAGATTTATCACAGTCTTATTAAAATCATATACACAACACAATATTCAAAGTATATGTTAGTATTGTCAACACACATTTTTTGTCCTACTAGGATTCAAACTCCTAAAAATAGGATAGAATTTTAGGATTCAAACTCCTAAAAATAGGATAAAATTTTGCTAGGATTCAAACTCCTAAAAATAGGATAGAGTTCTACTATTATTTAAATTCCTAAAGATAAGATCCACAAGCACTATAAATAGCCATTGTAACTCACCATTGTAAGACACGATTTACACACAAAACACAGAGGAAAGCACGGAAAATACAAAGGCAAAGTTGTTGTAAACGATTCGAAAAGGAAATAAAAGGTAGCATCTTTTTTTACATTGGTTCGTTCATTTCTCGCATGTGCACATTATTTTTCTTGAGATTTGGTTCGAATAACCCAAAACGTGGGTTGCACCGATGACTAAAAAGGGGTGGGATTTCGAAGTTTCGAACCTAGATCCACCCCCGAGGCGTGTTAATTTTTTTAAAATATTTAATTCTCCCCCTAAATCATTTTGTTCCTACTTTATTATTCTTGTTATATATGCATATTACTTTCTATTAATTTTATTATATATATATGTTTTTTATTAGTGTTATATATATATATTTATATATTTCCTATTTTGCATGTATATATACGTATATTACTTTTGATTTTCTTTTTTTATTATTATTTTTACTATATATATGCTTTACTTTTTATATATTTTACTCATTTATTTATCTATTTTTATATTTATCCTATATTTTATGTTTTTATTCTTTTACTTGTTTTATTTATTTATTTGCATTATCATTTTATTTTTATTTAGTTGTTTGTATATATTAGTGTTATTGTTTTTTTATTTTATATATTCTATTCATTTTATATTTACTTTATTTCTTTCTTAATCTCCTTATTTTATTTGTTTTACTTTATTTATCATTTATTCATCTCTTCTAACCCATATTTTGACTTTCAAAGGGTATATTTGTAAATCCGTCAAAGGTAAGTAATTTTGGATCATTATTTTATCTTTTAATTTAACTTGTTATTTTTCTTAATTAAGACAACTGGAAATTACGTAGTACCGAAAGGGCGGTTCAAGGGTGCTAATCCTTCCTTGACCGTAACCGACTCCCGAGCCCGATATATTTCTGGTAAGACGCAGATCAGGTAAGAAATAGGGTATCCGATCAACCCATTTATCTTTAAATAAATGATCGGTGGTGACTCCAATCCATTTTTTTCAAGTCGAAGCCCAATTCCGGGGCCCAACCGAAAGACGGTTGCGACAGCTTGGTGACTCCGCTGGGGACAGGTAAGTGAGTCAGGCTAAGGTAATTTCAGTTGTCTTTTTAACGAAAAGGGTAAGTTTAAATTTTGAGGTAACATTTCGATCCTTTTTTATTTACTTTTGATTATATTTTCGGGTAAATAATTATACTAATCGTTTTCTCGTGATTTCAGCCTTCAAATCTTTTTCATTTAAGGCTCTATACCCGAGCTATAAACCCTGTCTTAAGTGGGGGTAAAAGTGACGCCTTCGTGTGAATTTATTCACCGTGCGGGCCTAGCAAGTAGCCTTCAGGATTCATATACCTTATGTCTTCGTGTGAATTTATTCACCGTGCGGGCATAAGGGAATGTGTCCTCTCGAGTTTAACTTAGTCCACACAAGCCTGTGATGGGTTTAGGACTAAGGGTCTGGCAAGCCCAATGGGGCACCAGCAAAGAGAACTCGGGTACCGTTTTTAGAACCTAAACCGGAAAACCATGGAGAATTAGAGCCTACCCCAAAACCACATTCTAAAACCTAAGATATTTTTACCCTAACCATTTTCTTTTTTGTGTTTTTTTTCTTTCGTCATTTTATTTTTATTTTACTAATCCTTTTGCCTTTATGTTTGTTTTCTAGCATTTGCATCATAACAAGAGGTTATTGATCCTTAAAAAACGTTTGTTAAACACAAAATAAATCCGAATTAATGGACAAAGGTGTTGTAATACAAGAGATTAAAAACGCTGAGGCATGACTATGGTCCGAGAAGACTCAGAAAGAGAAGGGAGACAGTCTTCAGGGAAATTATGTGTTAAAGCTTGTTAGTTACGCATCTATCAGCCTGAAATAAAATGATGTCCAAGAACTGCGAAATATTTGGGACAGTTGGGGGAATGACAGAAAGCAGAAGTTCAGCCAATGATATGGTGATATTGCCCTCTTACTCCATGTCAAGACTGATGAGCCCCTGCTCCGAGCATTAATTCAATTCTGAAACCCGGGATATAGTTGTTTCACCTTTAACCGGGAGGACATGGTGCTCACAATTGAAGAGTATACTACCCTATTGTATTGTGAAAACATCAGACTAGAGAGGGCATATATCAAACACATCAAGAGTCAGCCTTTCAAGAACGGACTAGCTAAGATTGCAGGGGTTGATGAAAAATGGGTGATTGATCGACTTCGACACAAAGGTAACGGGGAAGGAATCGAGTGGATCCATATAAAGCAACTAATGAAGAACCACCCTGATGAATGAAAGACTATAGATCTTTTTGCACTGGGTTTGTACGGTTTGATTATCTTTCCAAAGACCTTGGGGTGCATCGACGCAGCCGTAGTAGAACTATTTGAACAACTTCCAAGGCGAGTCAACCCACCGCCGACCATCTTAGCCGAGACCTTTCGGTCTCTTAATCATTGGATGTGTTCAGCTCCTTCAAATCTGGATTCACAGCCACTTCTGGAAGACTAACGGGGTTGCCTATCGCCGATTCAGCACTACCTATTCACCATTGGGAGAGTTCATCACTATGAAATGGCATGAAGGTGCTTCGAAGGAAGAATGGATGAAGGTTTTCACTCATCTTCAAGACCGGGATATTACTTGGAGATCCCCCTGGTTGTTCCTCAATGATGTTCTTTTTTGATTTGGGGATTCTGATACTATGACCTTACTTGGACTTTAGGGTGCAGTTGGGTATGCTCTGTTGTTGGCACTTAGACAGTATGGGGCACGTCAGTTTATCCCAGCAACATATGAATTATCTACATCAGAGTTTGTGTATCACGGTGACAGTTATAAGAAGATGATCAAAGAGGCAGTCGAGTCATGGAAGAAAGTATCTCGGATGGATGTCGTGGCTGCCAGAGATATTCTTACTCTAGATTATATGGAGTGGCGAAGATTGAGAAAGAATGATAGCATCCCGATGCCAGACTGTGAAGACACCCGGACCATGGAGGAACATCTCAGGCCTGTCCCTTATGAACTTGAGATAGTCAAGGCAGAGTTTGAAGCTGTGAATAATGAGTTGAAACAGAGAGTTAAGGAACTTGAAGCTGAACGTTATCAATGGAAACTAGATGTCGATTCTCAGAAAGATAGAGCAGACAAACTGGAAAGGGAGGAGAAAAGAGTCTATTTTGAGCTTTAAGACTTGAGAAAGGGGTACCAAGATAAAGTCAAGGATAACTCCTGAGAATCCAACGCCTGAGAATCTAAATGGCTGATCTTGAGAAACAACATGAGAAAGATGGTAAAACAATAGCTTCAAAAAGCAAGCGAGCTTCAGATAGTGCCCTTCGACGGGGGTTTGCAGTGGTGCTTTCGTTGGGAGCAAGCACAACAAAGGGTGAAAGCCAGAGACGCAGTCATCCGAGATTTCCTGGATCAAGTACAAAAGGTAGCTCACCATCTACATGGCCTGACAAGGGAAGCTGGAGTGGTCCAACAAGGCATAGAACTAGTGACAGATGAAAACAGAAGACTTGTCAACCTGCTGGAAGCTGCTCGGGGTCTAGAGGATTTAGTCCGAATTTACCTTTGATTGTTTTTATGTCTCTTACAAGATAAAACATTTTTGTGAAATAAGGATTATTTATTATAATGGGCACTTTTCTTGATCAACGCCTCGAACATTTCATGCATTTTTTTTCATTTTGCGTTGTGCATCTACATTTCATTTTTAAGTATTTTCATAAACATAAAATTTCTTCATGGAGGATTCGATGAAGTGGTATTAACCACATGACACCACATGGAAGCAAGATTGTAACATCAAAAGAAAAAAACTGAAAACAATACAGTGGGAGCCTGATCAGCTGATTGTAGGACAAAGCCTGCTAGGATGATCTAAGAAAAGAATCCCCATATCCTAAGGGCTACGATGTTGAAGCTGTTAGCTGTTACCACATAAGAAGCCCCAAACATTCCTCTGAAAACTGTAAGGCACTTGCCGAAGAAGGGGGCATGGCATATATCATTTGCACTTAGAGGATTGTTTTGTTTGAACACGTCTTCGATCTTTCATGTTTACTTAATCTTTTAAATGATTTAATTTATGCTGCTTTCTAAGGTGGAGCAATTGAACAAATTTTAATCTTTAGTTCTTCGAATATTAAATGAATTAATGATTCTTTTAATTCTTCAAGAATTATAGATTTTTGACATATGGAAATATTAGACCTTTCTTACCCTTTCTCAAACCCCAGAATAAAATACCTTGATTCTTTGCCCAAAACAACTTGTGGTCATTACCAAAAGTTGAAATTTTGGCATTACCTCCTTTTGAAATTCTTGAACATTGCCTTTATCTTTTTGATAAACTCATACCTTTCTTTGAGTCAATAAGATCACACCACTGTCTTTTTTAGACTAAAAAATAACCTTTCTTACCATTAAAACCCAAGGCATTTAGTTGTTCATTTTAACATGAGCATTCTTCTAAAGAACCACTTGGGGCATCTCGCGGCGAGCCTGAACATTGAGACATCTGGGAAAAAAGAAGAAGAATTCATTCAAAATAATTCTATCATACATTAATTACATAGTTTTCATGTGAATAGAATTAATCTTGAAAATCTATCCCCCTGGGGATACCTCTTCTGTGAAGATTTACATGTATGAAATGATAAACGGCTTTCTTTCTTTATCCCTTCACAATAGGAGAAAAAATATATCCCTTGTGTCCCCTTTTGAGCCTATAGTATTTTTCTTCTGATTCAACCCTAACAAAGGATCACCCTCCACACTGGGGGGCAAGGTGGAAGAAATATGCTCACATGAGCGAAGACATTGATTCAGATGAGATACCAAAAGGTGAACCAAATGCCAAGTGCGAAGATTCAATCAAAACAAAAAGGGCAAAAAAACCAAAAAAGAAAAGAAGCAAAAAAGAAGAAAACAAAAAAAATAAAGAACAAAAATCAAAAAGAAAAAGGGACAAAAAAACACATGCAAAGATTCCCTAAAGACAAATGGTACATCAAGCTTCAAACTATGAGATTGATCAAGCACAATCATTTCCGAATCACTGAATCACTTCACTCGAAGATCATAAAGCATCAAGAGAGAGAAACATTTTGAGCAAGATTGAAGGCATCCGAATGAATTGATCCTTGGTTCAACACCCTGAAACACTTGTTTGGGCCTATTTATCCTTTTCTTTCATAACCATGAACCTTGGCCTACATTACGTGCCTTAAAAGTCCCTTCTAATCATACATGGATTTCTAAACAGAAGAGAATATCTTCATATTTCATCCCGCCCATCAGGATTAATCTTTGTTTGTAAAAAAAACAATGTAATTAATGCATGGTAGAGAAAATAACAAAGGGGGGTTCAAGACGTAAATCCTGAATAACGTCTTGAAACCAAAGGAGGATTCTAGTTGAAAACCTGAAAAGGCGGCTCGAATATAAAAATTGTGCAAGTGAGGCGATCACGTAAATTCCTTGATAAGGCATCGCACAATCCGAGTGTGACAACAAAGGTTGGGAGTCAGGGAACACTTCCAGTAGAGGAGCATGCAAGCTACCCCATTAATCTTTTGAGCATCCAATGCCAAACCTTTAAGCATCAAATGAACAAAAATGCCAAACATTTGACTAAACACAATAACCTGATACTTTTTTATCCTTTCTTTACTTGACCATAGCTTTGATCTTGGCACTTGTCAAATGGCTATAATTTATTGAAGGATTAACATTGTAATTAATTCTTTGATATCTCAATTGTAAAACCGGGAGAAGGGCAATATTTTCAAAACTTTTGATTAAACATTTTTTCAAACTCTTTTAATTAATATTTTCAGAACTTTGAAAATAAAAGAGAAAGAAAAACATTTTTCTTTCAAATAAGACAGTCTCTCTAGAGTGGATCTTGGTAAATGACATGTGACTCTCAAACACAAAGCTCATGCTTAGAATCAATGATGAAGCAAGAAATGAGGAACATTTGGGGTATCTTTGAAGATTCGACATCAAATATTGGGGCATTTTTGGATATTGAGGCATCTTTGGGGATTCAACATCCTAATGCGAATTATCAGAACTTTTTCAGGAGATAAAATATAACCAATTCATGTTACATGCATCTTATGCATACATTTTAGAGCGTCATATCTATCATTTTCTTTCCACGTACATAATTTTTACAGCTTTAGAGTCAAGTTCGACTTCAAGACGAAGGATACTCGATTCAAAAGCACCTTTACAGATTGATGTCGGTTGCTTAGCTCAGCAGCAAGAAGCTACACTTCAACCAACTCGACAGATAGAAAGATCGACATTCATTTTTAGATTCGACATTTCCAATATAAATTCTGTCTCGCTTGAGACAGTCTCATTTAATGCAGATGATTATCTCACTTGAGATTGCTTTTTTAAAACAGACTTTGTCTCACTTGGGACTATTTTACTCGAAAGAAGATTTATTTCACTCATGATTGTTTTTCTTAAAACAAGATTTGTCTCGCTTGAGACCGTTTTCACTAGAAGAGTTTTGTCTCTCTTGAGACAGTTTCCCTTGAAACAAATTTTGTCTCTCTTGAGACAGTTTCTCTTGAAACAAAATATTTGAATATGTTTTCTTTGAAACAAATTTCGTCTCCCTTGAGACAGTTTCTTTTGGAACTAAGTTTTGTCACTCTTGAGACAGTTTCTCTTGAAACAATTTTCGTCTATCTTGAGACAGTTTCCCTTGAAACAAAATCTTTGAATTTATTTCCCCTAAAACAAATTTTGTCTCCCTTGAGACAGTTACTCTTGAAACACAAAATCTTCAAATTTATTTCCCTTAAAACATAATTTTGTTTCCCTTGAGACCGTTTCTCATGAAACAACAGATATCTTTGAGATCGTTTCCCTTGAAACGAATTCTATCTCTTTCAAGACAACTTCTTTTGAAGCATCATCTGAACCATTACACTCAGCTCAGGCACATACTTGAGATGGTCGAGAAGCATTTCTCAAATCAAAAATAGAATGTGCACATCAGATTTGAACATTTGAAGAATTCAAGATCAGGGATTAAAATTTGAAGATTCAAGAATCAAGATTCCAGACAAGCAACTGGAGATCGAGATTTCTCTCCAGAGCCCCAAGATAACATATGTTTCATATGCATTTTAGGCACACCTAAGAGCATTGCATCCATAGCATCACATATATGCATAACTTTTTCAGGTTTTAGCTAGAGTCAATTTTAACTTCGCGGCGAAGGATATTGAACTCAAAGCGACACGATTTGCTCGAGAGTGGATTTCAACTTCATGACGAAGGATATCTAGCTCGAAGCCAAACTTCACAATAAAGGGGTCTCCACGGTTTCAACTTCACGGCGAAGGGAATTGTGTCCACCCGCAACATACAATACTTGGATTTCAACTTCACGACGAAGGATATTCAAGTCAAGGCTCAACTTCACAACGAAGGGGCCATCTGCGATTTCAACTCCACGAAGGAGGATATCGTGGCACTCGAGGCAACATAAGTTCAACTTCACAACGAAGGGACGGCTGGTTGTCAACAAACAACTTCTCAATTTCAGAGCCAATTTCAACTTCACAACGAAGGATATTCGACTCCAGACAACGCAAGTTCAACTTCATGATGAAGGGACCGCTGCCTGTCAACAATAACTTCTCAATTTCAGAGCCAATTTCAACTTCACAACGAAGGATATTGGACTTCAGACAACGCAAGTTCAACTTCACAAAGAAGGGACCGCTGCTTGTCCACAACAACTTCCCAATCTCAGAGCCAATTTCAACTTCACAACGAAGGATATTGGACTCTAGACAATGCAAGTTCAACTTCACGACGAAGGACCGCTGCTTGTCAACAACAACTTCCCAATCTCAGAGCCAATTTCAACTTCACAACGAAGGATATTGGACTCCAGACAACGTAAGTTCAACTTCACGACGAAGGGACCGCTGCTTGTCAACAAATTTCATTCAGATTCAATTTTAACTTCACAACGAAGGATATTAGACTCGAGACAACACAAGTTCAACTTCACAACGAAGGGACGGCTGGTTGTCAACAAATAATTTCCCGGTTCCAGAGCCAATTTCAACTTCACGACGGAGGATATTGGACTTGGAACAATGCTACTTACTTGGATTTCAACTTCACGACGAAGGATATCCAACTCAAAGAAGGATTATATGCCATCAAAATTGTCGAGTTTGACTCCATTCAGCTCGATGACACATCAATCGCACTACTTTCCGGTTGCAGTCGAGGTTTTCAAGTCGAGAAGAGGACCTGGGTTAGTCGTGCCTTAGTGACAAGCAACCATTTTCAAACAGCATAGCTTAAGTCAAGAAAAAGCTATCTGTCAATGAAGATTTCTGAGTTCGATTCCGATCCAAGTCTTTAAACCGAGAAGAAGACCGAATGGTAACGGGAAGCCACGTGCTGATTCAAATTCCGAACTACGGCTTTAATTTCATATCATTTCAAAATGAACTCGACTTCACGATGGAGGAGTCATCCGTAACTCAATTCGACAGGGAGTTATTGAAACATCAGAGTTAATTTTCAACTCCACTGAACGAAAAGTGTCTTTTAATCTTTGCACTATCCCCGTTACACGACTATGGGCAAAGAGGGGCAGCTGTCAACACACATTTTTCGTCCTACTAGGATTCAAACTCCTAAAAATAGGATAGAATTTTAGGATTCAAACTCCTAAAAATAGGATAAAATTTTCTAGGATTCAAACTCCTAAAAATAGGATAGAGTTCTACTATTATTTAAATTCCTAAAGATAGGATCCACAAGCACTATAAATAGCCATTGTAACTCACCATTGTAAGACACGATTTACACACAAAACACAGAGGAAAGCACGGAAAATACAAAGGCAAAGTTGTTGTAAACGATTCGAAAAGGAAATAAAAGGTAACATCTTTTTTACATTGGTTCGTTCATTTCTCGCATGTGCACGTTATTTTTCTTGAGATTTGGTTCGAATAACCCAAAACTGGGTTGCGCCGATGACTAAAAAGGGGTGGGATTTCGAAGTTTCAAACCTAGATCCACCCCCGAGGCGTGTTCATTTTTTTAAAATATTTAATTCTCCCCCTAAATCATTTTTTTCCTACTTTATTATTCTTGTTATATATGCATATTACTTTCTATTAATTTTATTATATATGTATATATGTTTTTTTATTAGTGTTATTATATATATATATATATTTATATATTTCCTATTTTGCATGTATATATACGTATATTACTTTTGATTTTCTTTTTTTTTATTATTATTATTTTACTTATATATATGCTTTTACTTTTTATATATTTTACTCATTTATTTATCTATTTTTATATTTATCCTATATTTTATGTTTTTATATTCTTTTACTTGTTTTATTTATTTATTTGCATTATCATTTTATTTTTATTTAGTTGTTTGCTATGCATATATTAGTGTTATTGTTTTTTTATTTTATATATTCTATTCATTTTATATTTACTTTATTTCTTTCTTAATCTCCTTATTTTATTTGTTTTACTTTATTTATCATTTATTCATCTCTTCTAACCCATATTTTGACTTTTAAAGGGTATATTTGTAAATCCGTCAAAGGTAAGTAATTTTGGATCATTATTTTATCTTTTAATTTAACTTGTTATTTTTCTTAATTAAGACAACTGGAAATTACGTAGTACCGAAAGGGCGGTTCAAGGGTGCTAATCCTTCCTTGACCGTAACCGACTCCCGAGCCCGACATATTTCTGGTAAGACGCAGATCAGGTAAGAAATAGGGTATCCGATCAACCCATTTATCTTTAAATAAATGATCGGTGGCGACTCCAATCCACATTTTTCAAGTCGAAGCCCAATTCCGGGGCCCAACCGAAAGACGGTTGCGACAAGTATCATACTAACATAACCAAAATCCAATAATAAAATCTATAAAAATATATTTGATACTTGTTCGATATAAAAATTATTTCACATTGCAACAACAATCTTAACATTTCCAAAATAACACTCCAACTTCTAATATTTCAATATTCATCACCAATCCACGTAAATTTCATAAACTTTACATTTCAATCACAATGTATGAATTCTTTAGAATTTATACCAACTTTTCAAATTTATTTAAAATGGTCCTTCACATTTTACTTAATTTAAATTAAATACTAAAATTTCCATTATTTCAATAATATACCCTATCAATACATTCATGTTTTTAAACTTTTCATTCAACCCTCAACTTTCCAATAGTTTCAACTAGTTACCAAACTTTACCAAATTTGTAATTTTACCCCAATTTAACATTCTAACTTAAAATTCGACATTCTAAAAAATAATTTCTAGTATAATACATCATCAATTAAACATCTATACATCAACCCTTAAATTTCTCAAAACTTATAAAATGATCATTTTATTTTCGCAAAATTCCAAATTGATCCAAATCAACTTCTAAAACATGTAGAATCACTAACATCAATTCTAGACATTAGGAAATTTTCCCCTAATATCTCTTTGGCTAAACCTAGTTAAAGCAATAGGGTAATGTTTTCATCCAATTTCAATCATGAATTGAAGCTCTTAAGATCAAATTCTTGTAATTCCAATCATTCACACATCAAACTCAATCCAAATTCAATAATTTCCCTTAAACCTAATATTGGCTGAAACTTATATATGTAATTCTAGATGATTTTGATCACCACATAAGCTTGGAAATTAATATACAACACCAATAACATAAAATTCAACCTTAAATTCATCATAATTTAACATCCCATTCATGAACCCTAATCATGAAATTCATCATCCAAGCATGTTTTTCATGAACCAATTTATCAAATGATAAGGAATTTCAAGTAGATTAATTCTCTATTTAATACCTTAATCCAAAAATCAATCATATAAGCTTCTAAATAAAATTGAAAAGCTTTCCCTTACCTTCAGTGGAGGTAAAAACTTAAAGAAGATGAAGAGAGATCATTCTTGATTTTTCTACACTTATTATATAATACATTTGGCTTATATCTAATTTAAATGGATTTAACATTCATTTAATGTGAAATTATCATTTTACCCTTAATGAAATATGATAATTTCCACTTACCGTCTTAATATCTTCCATTTTAATATTCAAAATTCAAAGATGAACAAATAAAAATTGAGTTTCCACCTTTATCCTTGGTAATTTTTGAAAATTGCAATTTAGTCACCAAATTCCACAATTTCAGTTTAACATGGAAAATCGACCTTAATTCTAATGATCCATGTTAAATTTCATCGTTCTAAATCATGAAAATATTATTTCCAACCTTTTTCTATCATTCTTCATAATTTCTCAAATTTATGATTCGATCTGATTATCTGAATTACTAATGGACTTTATTGTTTAATAGATTTTAATACAAATCCTGAATCAAATTTCAGGTCCCTAAGAAAATGCCAATTTTAGAATAAACTTTTAAAAATTACATTTTAGTCCCTAAATTTGTATAAAATTTATACTTTGGCTACTAAACTTTCAAAACTTACATTTTTTGTTACTATCCAAAATTTGGAGTATTACACAACATCCTTTTCAAAACCCAGGATCATGATTTTTAAATCATCGAGGCAATGTTCATTTATTGGGATCGATAACGAAGCTTTTTCATAATACCCTAGGGTGGTATAGGCGGTTTTGGTAAACCAATATCCTCTTCAAAATTTGCATACTTAACAGATTTAAAATTAAATAATGTTTGGAACTCCAAATTGCTAATTTAAAATACAAGGTAATCAACTAGGTACCAATTTTAGACGCTGTGGGTGTGTCATTCCCCACACATAATTGACTTTCGAACATGATTTTTAATTTTGTAGACCAAAACTTGGTATTTTTGATAAAAATAAAAATGTTTTATTGAAATTACATAATTTTAGGTGTTTTAATCACACCTTAAAAATGATTGGTGGTGGTTCCCATCTTTTCTTAAAAATCTTTTAGAAAAACCCCATCGTCGTAACTAGTCAGTTTTACGAATGAGCATTACGATAACTTGGTGACTCCGCTGAGAACTTTCATTTTTAAAATAAAATAAATATTTAAGCCACGATTAAATTACCTATATTTTAGAAGTTGGGAATTTTGAGATCGAGTTTATTTAATTTACGATTCACTATTTTTTAGAAAAAAGAAAGGGGATTTTCTCTCTGGTTAATGTTTTTACTTGTTTGAATAAATAGGAATGTTGCATACCATAGCTCTATACCCGAGCTTCGTGTCATTTTGCATAAGTAGGGAAAACATAACACCAGTGAGGAATATTGGTTTTCCTCGTGTAGGTCTAGCAAAGTACCTATAGAAAGAATCATTTACATCTACTAAGATACAATTTTTTTAACATATATTTAGTGGTGTGATTGATCTTATTTTTTTTGCGTGAACATGACATCTCATTCAAGTTATTGATATTCGAAATAGCTGGTCATTTATAAGGTTCTTCAAACGATAATGCCTTTCATTGGGGTAGATAGAATTTCAAAGATTCCTCCGTGGACAAAGTAAAAACGCAAAAATAATGAAGAGATTATCCACATACGGAGGAGATAAGCTGGACCTAAGAAGATTTAACGTTGAAGAAAGTAGTTAAAGGTCATGAATTGGCTTGACAACCCTTTTCTATGAGAGAAAAAGTTAAAGCTTTGAAGATTTTTGAAGAACCCAAGTATGATAAAATATGATTTGCGAGTTCCTATAATACCGAGGCATTGCCAGTTCTTCAAGAATTAGTTTAGGAACAATTATTTTTGGGACCAATTCATTTTGCATTACATTCGCGTTTGTATTTATATTCATTCAATCATTTTTCATACATTTAAAATAAAATAATTTATATAGGGTTATGTGGTAGTAACACTAAGATCGTCCACTCACGTATCGTCCCTTCATCAAAATGGACAAGATATTAGAACAAATAGAGAAATCTTATAGCGATTTATTAGATCAGTTACTAGACCAGTTGACCGCAAAACAATCGAATATGAAAATCAAGAATTGAATTTTGAACAAAAAGTATTAATCAAATGATTGAACTGTAGGTTACAATGGTTCTTAAAAGAGAGAAAGTGGTTGCTGAGGGATATCAATGCTATCATGTTGACACGTCAAGATTAGCAACCTACCTTGGGGTATCTTATTTAAATGAAGAGAAGAGTCTCACTAATCCTGATCAATTTAAATACAAAGTTACATGATTAGAGAAAATGGTTAGAATGATGAAAGGGTTGATGCCTCCCATAAGATTCTGAATGTAAAATAACCTTAGTCTGTAAATTTGTCATCCTACAGGAGTTTAGGGTGCCTGATTTTGAAAAATATGATGGAACCAATTGTCCTCTAGTCAATTTGAAAATCTTATGTAGAAAGATGGAATGATACGTGGATGATAATTTGTTGATCCATTACTTCCATAATAGTCTTGTTGGACCTACTGTAGGATGGTATAACATATTAAATAGATAAAAAATAGTTCATGGAATGATATGGCCAATGCCTTTCTAGAGTAATATAAATATGTCAAGGACCTGGCTCTGAGACATCAAGATCTCCATAAATCGAAGAGGAAAATTTCTAATCACACATTCTTCAGCCTTTTTCCTCTCAATTCTCTTGTCTCAAGTTCTAGAGAACTTTACTCAAGACTGTATCAAGTAAATTTTACTTGTTTGACATCGACTGTAAAAAGGTTAGAAGGAAGGGGAAAACAAATATAATGAAAGGGTGGCTTAGAAATAGAAAGAAAATAACAAAAGGGGTTACTTACACAAGTCACTTCACAACTTTCTATCACCACAATCAATTTAAACGGCTTACTTGACTTGCTTGGTGATGAGAATTGTTGATGAGTGGCTTCAACTTCTTTCTTTTCTTTTCTTTGCTTTTCTTCTTTTTGAGTGATGGATTTTTCTTTATTTTGAGTGCTTCACTTTGTTTTCTGATTTTTTTTCTTGATTTATTTGACTTTGCACTTCACTTGCACTTCTTTTTGTATTTTTCTTTTTCTTGTTGTTGCATGTTGCTTTCTTTCCACCAAAGCTCTAATACCACTTGATGTAAGGCATTTGTACCTTAACAAATTGATTGTGGATCTAGGAAGAAAGCAAATAACCTGCACAAGTGAGTGGCTCAAAAAGAGACGGTTAAGGGTAGTAAACGTATGGGTGAATAGGAGGGTTGTTTGAAATGAGAGATGGAAGTGGAAGATGGTTGATATTGCTATGGGTTATGGCTATGAAACAAAGGGATGGAAGTGAGGATAGTATCTTGAAGAAGTCTCAAAGAAGAACCAATGCTATAGAGAGCAAAGACCCAGACTTTATATTGCTTCTTTAAGGGGTGGTATTAAGTACTATGACCCACTAGTTATATGAACTAGGAACCAAAAGTATCAAGGTGAAAAGAACGGGTTGATGCCACAAGTATAAAATACTTGATGAGTCGATAAAAGTCACCAGGAGTTAAGGAAGAGAATAATCTCACTTATATTAATCAAAAAGGTCCGGTTACAAATGATATATGCTTTCCTATTTATAGGAAATGGAGAGGCATGGCCGAATGGTTACAAGGGGATTCGACCAACCTTGTGCCTTCTTATAGAGACATAATTAATTACAAAATAGAGATGATGGTTCGGCTTAAATGGAGGGTGATAACCCTTGGCCGAATAGCTCTAGTGTACCTTCATGTTGGCACCAATTTCGATGGGAGATGATGCATGGTCGAATAGAGAGAAGGCTCTTCATCTTGGCGCCTTAATTAGTCCACATGGAAGGCACATGGGGGCTGGTAGTATGGAACACACATGGGTGTTCTAGGGAACCTTGTGGTGCAGTCTTGTGCATGGAATGATGGCTGGTCATGTGCTCCATCATGGGCGTGCATGTGTCTCCTTCCAAGCTAGCTTGAGTATGGAGCTAACTAGCAAGCATGGGCTATTTGTGAACAAGCTTCCTAGCCGAATCCTTGTGAGCTCCATAACAGCATGTTCAGCTACCATTGATATCATTTTTGACAACTTGAGCTCCTCTAGCTGAATTGAGTTTTCCTTAGTGTTCGATGAGTTGCCTTGTACTTTGTGAGCTGTTTGGGAGCTTCATAGAACGTCCAAATCATCCACCAAGCTACCTCATCATGCATCATACTCCAATGTACCTATATGTGCAAGAAAACAAGGTAAGTCCATGATATTGGGCTGTTATGAGCTAAATACCTTGCTGCCATGTAAGAATATGGTAATATGAGCTATGTTTGATGGTCATGAGCTAAATATATCATCTCATAATATGTGTAAGATAATGCATGAAGCTTAATAGCTAATATAAATGCATATGAAATAATGAAATGAATTATAATGATGCAGTCTTGATGTATATAATGTAATCATGTTTAATATGATTATAAGACTATCCTAACATGCTTAAATATCAATGTGCATGTTGTGTTCATATTAAGTTATTTTTAACTATATAACAAGAATTCTTATTATGAATTGTATTATAAAAGCATATAGTATATAACTAATATATAGTAAATTCAATATAAAGGTGTTCAAGAGTACTATCTTTATAGGTGAAAACGTGCTTGCATCACCAAGAGCATGTATATTCATTTAAAACATGTATTTTCATAAAAAAATCATGTATATTCAAAGGGGTGTCAACCTTGGCCGAACCATCAATTTTTTATTCGGCCTAAACCCTTTGAAAACTATAAATAGGCCATCATATCAATGTGCATGTTGTGTTCATATTAAGTTATTTTTAACTATATAACAAGAATTCTTATTATGAATTGTATTATAAAAGCATATAGTATATAACTAATATATAGTAAATTCAATATAAAGGTGTTCAAGAGTACTCTCTTTATAGGTGAAAACGTGCTTGCATCACCAAGAGCATGTATATTCATTTAAAACATGTATTTTCATAAAAAATCATGTATATTCAAAGGGGTGTCAACCTTGGCCGAACCATCAATTTTTTATTCGGCCTAAACCCTTATTGTGTCCCGATCTAGAATTGACAAGTACTGATGTCCTTGAATTATAAGCTTGGTTGCAACATATATAAGAAAAGGGATATGATTAGTAAAGGAAAATAAATGAAATAATAAAGATAGGAAATAAAATGAAATAAACAAATGATAGAGATGACTGCGGAATTGATGGAAGTGATGGATGATAATGATGATGAAATTGCAATGGTGTTGATGTTGTATCTCAAGCATGCCAAAGATAAAATAATGCTAAGGAGCACAATCCCGGTCTTTACAAACTTGTTTGAGTGGTGGTAATAGTGTCTTCAATCCATTAGATATTAATCTAGGAATTTTGGAATCAGGATGGAAGGAATGACGCCACAAGTATAGGAACTATACTTGTTTAATCGATAAAGTTCACAAAGAACTTTGAAGAGAAATAACTCACAAGAGTGATTTTTATATAAGAGATGAGATTATTACAAATGAAAGCAATAGCCTATTTATAGTTTTTCAAAGGGTTTAGGCCGACTAGATACATGATAGTTCAGCCATGGATGAAACCCCTTTGAAAATACATGATTTTTAAATGAAAATACATGATTTTAATGAAGATACATGCTCTTGGCTAAATGGTAAGGTGTTAGTTCAACCAAAGGATGTTTTGAATGCTTTTGGAAGTCATTTGGGTGTCAAAATAGAGAGGAAAGAGTCTTTGGTAGAATAGGAAGCATCCCTTGGTGTTTTGGCACCTATTTGGTGTCACATGGAGTGCACATGCTTGAATGATGCACATGGAAGCCTATATAAATGCACATGGGTCTTCTTGCAATGCTTTGGTGAGGTTGCAACCATAGGATGATGTCTTGAAGTCCATGGGCAGCCTAGAGATGAACTAGCTTCAAGGTAAGCTAGGTGAGTGTCTTGGTAGCTAACTAGGAGAGTTATAGCTTGATGAACTCAAGCTAGTTAGCTTTGGTCTTTTCAGCTCCTCAGCTACTCTCTCAGCTACTTCCAGCTATCTTTAGTCCACTTTTCAGAAATTTAAGTTTAGCTACATGCTAGCTCCTCTAGCTAAGTTGAAGCTCCTTAAATGATGAAATGAGCTACCATAACATTCATGAGCTAGATTGAGCTGCTATGCTTGTCCTTTTAGCTAACCAAACTACCATAATATACCTTGCTTTGTGTTTCACCTATGTGAATCAACAAACAAATCAAGTAAGCGATGTGTGAGCACATGTAAGGTAAAATGTATGCTGCCTTGAGGTGTTTGAATGATATGAGCTATGAATGATCATCTAGAAGCTAAGATAACATGTATATAAGCTAGATATAAGGCATAGGATGTTCATGAGCTTAAGAAAACATGTATAAGCTAGAAAAGAGATGCATACATGCAAATGAACTAAAGACACATGGGTTTTGATACAGTTCAACCTAGCCTCAATTGGATGGATGGTGAAGTCAAGGTTGTACCTTTGATTGTTTCGATCTAGGAAAGCAACAAGTATCTTGCACAAACAAGAAAGCAAAAAAATAGTTAAATGGAAGTAATGAAATGGAAAGATAAATATGTTAGCGCAAAATATATATAAGTTGGTGATATATTTAAAGGAAATGATGAAGTATGGTAATGGAAGTAGAATGAAGGTGATTGAGATGAATATGAAAAGTAGTATCTCATAGAAGACTCAATGAAGAACCAATGTTAAAGAACAAAGACCCAGACTTTATATTGCTTCTTTAAGGGGTGGTAAACAAGTACTTTGACCCACAATCTATAAAGAGATAGGAACCAGAAGTATTAGGGTGAAATATATAGGGGTGACGCCACAAGCATAAGCTTGATAAGTTAATAAAAATGACTTAAGAACTAAAGAGAGAAACTCTCACAAATATTTGATTAAACAAAGTGAATTCCTTTCTTTTACAAATGAATGGAAATCTATTTATAGGCCTAAGAGTGCATGGTGTGAATACAAAACATTTAATGAGTGAACCTTCATGGATGAGTGTTCATACTTTAAGTAGATACAAAGCATGGCTTAGGTGAATGAATTTTGATGAATGGATGTTCATCTTTTAATGGAATACATCCTTTGGCCGAATTCATCCCACCTTGTGTGAACTTGTTGATTTGTCTTCTATGGATGAATGTTCATGAATATATCTTGGCTGAAATTCTTCCCCCTTGTGTGAACATGACTATTTGGCTTCTTGCATGAATATGCATGAATGGATGAATTTAAAAGCCTTTGAATGAATCCTTGCACCTCCTCACAAATGTTCTGATTCATTTTAATATTCTTTTCTCGTCCATGCATGTCTTCATTAATTCCTTCCATGCATAAGTCCTTTGAAGGAGATGAATGGTTGCAAATCCCGTATTAATTTCCAGCCTGCACTGTCTTCAGTAATCTGGGAATATCTCAAGCTACCGATATCAGATTGGTGTGATTCAAAATGCATTAAAAATCTACGAGATAGGGGATTAAATGTTAAGAGACTTCATCACCCAAAGATTCTTGGAACATGTTCAAAAAGTAGATCAATCTGACTGACGTGAACTGTCCAACCAACTCTTCAATTGCCTTTAGTCTTCTTAGCATCCAATGACCCTAAACAAAGTATGTAAACAAATAATTAGATAGGAATTGAGCTATGATAATTATGAATGCATGCTTCAACATATGTTAATAATGCAAATGAGCTAACTATGAATGCATATGCATTGAATGAGTTATATAAAGATGTGAATTAATAAGTCATGCATGAATATCATATATTATACATATAAATGACAACATATAACATTCAAGCTTAATTAAGAATAAGATAAATATATTCACATGACATGTAACGCATAAATAAGTAAATAAATAGTAAAATAAGGCAAGACTCCCTTAGAATCATCTTGGAAGAACTTCAAAGTTGTGAGCATGTTTTGTTTGAACTTGGTGGTCGGTAGGATCACATCAGGTTTAAAGCTAGTGAGCTAATGTAAACATATCATGAACTAATAAATGAATGAATACATGCTGCCATGATATCTAAATGATATGCAAACATAATAAATGAATCTAAAACATATGTAAACATAATATAAAGCTAAGTAAAGATGTGGAAACATATGTTATGCATGAAAATAATATAGTATGCAAGTGAATGATAACATATGATTATTCAAGCATAGTTTAAGATGCAAATCTATGCTCATAGTAATATATAATGCATAAATGAGTAAATATAATATAAAGTAAGGTAGAACTCCCTTAGATTGAGCTTGATGAATCTTTAATGATGTTAGTGTGTCATGAAGAAAGTTGGTACTAGACATGATCACATCATCCTCCCCTTCTTTTTGGTGATTTGTCCTCAAATCATAAGGTGACTTCTCCTTAGTGTCTTTCCATTCAAATGTTGTTGATTTGACTTCAAAATATATCCATTCAATAGAAAATTGTTCAAGACATTTCCTTTCAAAAAGATCTATGAAATGATCCTTGTGAAAAGTCATGAACCTTGAATAAGTACTTTGAACCTCCTTGTTCTAAAAAGAAAGAAGACTTTCATAAGTAAGGGAATTATTAATCATTGTTAAGTTAAAAATACTCCCTGTTTACATCTTTTGAATGGCCAAAAGTGAAGTCTTTTGAATCACAAGGTATATTGCTTTGAACGATCATGTCCCCAAAAGTCATGTTCCTTGGTCCTCCGATAGGTGTATTCATTGAATCATGAAAGGTTATAACTCTTGGAATGGAAATGTCCTTAGAATCCTCATAAGTCACGTGCTTTGGATGATAAAATGTCTCCCTTTGCCTAGCATCTCTTGGCTCTTTGAAGGTCACATCCCCTAGCCTCCCAATTTGATAATCATCCTTGATCTTTTGTTTCATCCATAGGCATTCTCGAATGATCTTGCCATCACCAAGTGATAAGATAATACCATAGATATTAATCGAATTGCTGCAAAATAAATCAAAACATGTAAAGGGAAAACTATTGACAAGATGAATAGAAATATCAAACCAGGGTGGATGTTTAATGGGAGTTGGTTGTTTAATTCTTTTCTGGATTGGCAATGCACTTGGATTGTCAACGAACACAACTCTTGGAACTTCAAGTGATGCTTCTTTTGGAACTTCAACTGGCATAACCTTTGTAATATCAAGAGACATGTTTTGTGAATCACCAAAAGTCATGACTATTGGTTCTTCAAAAGTTACATCTTTTGGTTTTACAAAAGCCATGATTTTTTAATCATATCCTTGAAAAGATATGTCTATTGAATTATCCTATAAAAAAAGAGAGAATAAGTGATGTGATCCTATCTAGCACCAACTTTCTGCATGACATACTCACATCATTGAAAATTCATCAAGATCAATATAAGGGAGTTATACCTTACTTTATATTATATTTACTCATTTATGCATTATATATTATTATTATGAGCATACAATTTTATATTAGACTATACTTGAATTATCATAACATGTGCATTAATTCATTATATGGTTTGCATCATTGATTGATATTCAAGCATATAATCTATAGTTGTAATAGTATTCATTCATTATCATATGATGCATGAGTTATTATTATAACCTATATCTTTATATTATAAGTTATTTACTTCAAATACTTGGCTTATATTATGCTTTCTTTTTGTAGGTCTATGTTCGGCCACATAAAGGGAGCTGACTTAAAGCTAGAATAGGAGTCCAGGAGCTAAGGAAACTTGAATAGGACAACTCTGGGACAACTCATATTTAGCTCAAACACTTGGAAAGTAGCTAAAATGATGAAAGGTTACCTTCCACAAATTTGACCTTTCATGACAAGCTACTGCCCATTAAAGACAATGACACCTAGATGCATGTTGGAAGCACGTTGGAAGCTAAGTCACGCCTAGTTGTACCTATCTTCATTCCATGGACTTCGAGACATCGTCCTATGGTTGCAACCTCACCAAATCCTTCCAAGAAGACCCATGTGCGTTCAAGTAGGCTGCCATGTGCATCATTCAAGCATGTACACTCCATGTGACATCAAATTGGTGCCAAAACACCAAGGGATGCTTTCTATTTGGTCAAAGACTCTTTCCTCTTCATTTTGGCACCCAAATAACTTCCAAATGCATTTCAATCATCCTTAGGGCTGAACCAACACATACCCATTCGGCCAAGAGCATTTGAAAACTATAAATAGGCTAGGCTATTTACATTGTAAGACAACCCTTTGAGAAATTAAACTCTTTGTGAGATTATTCTCTCTTCAAGTTCTTTTTAGAACTATATCGATTAAGCAAGCTTTTCTAAAGTTTGTGGCGTCAATCCTTCCATTGATAGCTTTGGTTCCTAGTTCCAATAACTAGTGGGTCAAAGTCCTTATATACCATCCCTTATAAGACTTATAAGAAACGGGTCTTTGCTCCTTTATAGCATTGGTTCCTTCTTAGTTTTATAAGATACTATCTATTTCCATCACCATCTTTTCTATCACCATAGTCCATCACCTTTACGCCAACTCCATTATCATTCCATTGCCATCTTCATCTTTTCACCATTAAATTATCCTTCAATCATCATCAAGGCATTCGTCCATCAACATTATTTGGAGGCCGAATTCATAATTCTTGAAGGATTCTTCTACAATACTTCCGCAACCATCTTTGATAACATTTCTATCCATTTCATTTCTTATCATTTCCCTTCTTCTTCCATATTCCATTTTAATCATTTCTTTATTTTAATTTTTGCAGAATACTTATTAATTCAAAGTGTAACATTTTGGTGTCTCTCCTAGATCGGGAAACAACATGGTTGCCAACTTCTCCATTATTGAAGAAGCCTGGTTAGCCTTACATCAAGCAGTAATCTGAGCTTTGTTGGATTGACAATCAAGTGCTGCAACAAAAAGCAAAAGAAAAGACTCTTGCAACAAATTTGGAGTGCGAAAGAAAGAAAAGAAAAAAAAGAGAAAATAATTCAAAGAAAAAAAAGAAGTGAAGAAAGTTGTAAAGTACACTCAAAGAGAAGCACAAAACAATCTGCCCAACAACAAACTAGAAGGAGGTATAGTTGTTGTTTCTTGTGAAGGAAGATAGTAAGTGTTGCAACTTGGGTTGTAAGTTATCTTCATTTTTTTCTCTATTTCATTTCCTTTTCTTTCATCCTTTCTTATTTCATTACCTTATCTTTTTTAACCATTTCCTTTTTAAAGCTGATGCACAAACTAAGAAACTTGCTAAATCTTGAGTTAGTTCTTTAAAAGGACCCACAAGAGAGAATTGAGCGGTAAAGGCAAACTAGAGGGTGATATCACAAGGGGGATCAGAAAAAGCCAAGAACATATCCCTGAGTGCAAACACGAGTGTGAGTGGAGTGACATTTTAATTTCTTTGGAGTGTTACTGTGAGGTTTTGTGAGAGTGTTCTTGGTAAGGTCCTTTTTCACATTTTCATTCTTTATTTCACTGACAATTTTTCATCTTTTCAATGGAGTATATATAACAAAGAATGAATGCATTTCACACTCGTTGCCATGTAGATGGTAAACTGTGTCTTGTAGCTATTGACGGAGGAAGCTGTACAAACATTGCAAGCACATACATGGTGAACAAATTGGGGCTTTCAACGATTAAACATTCCAGCCCATATGAATTGCAATGGTTTAATGACGAGGAAAAGTTGATGGTCATTAAACAAGTATTGGTGCCATTCTCAATTGGAAAGTATAAAGACGAGATTCTATGCGACGTGGTGCATATGAGTACGAGTCATTTACTGCTTGGACGACCATGGCAATTTGATAAACGGCCTATCTATGATGGATTTACAAATCTCTATTCATTCATCCACGATAAAAAAATTTATCTTGACACCACTATCCTCTAGCTGAGTAAATGAAGATCAAAACTCCTTCAGGGAACGCATTGAAGCAATGAAGGAACAAATTGAAGAAGAATGTTTGGAAGAAAGTTCGAATGAAGGAATGAATTTTGAAATCGAAGAAAATGTTGAAAATGATGAGAATCAAAGAGTGGAAAAAGAAATGTTGGAGTTGAAAATGAGAAGAATGAATTTGGAGAAAAGAGGAGATCGAAGAACAAATTTTATCTAACCTTTCTTCTCCTATCCTTCCTTTTGTTTTGCAGGACCATTCAAGGGACATATCTTTTTAAGGAGATGAATAAAGAATCATGGCTTTTGAAGGACTAAAAGATGTGACTTTTGTTGATCCACAAAACAAGTCTCTTGATATTTCAAAGGAAATGTCAATTGAAATGCCAAGAGTAGCAACCGTTAACATTCCAAATACACTGCACATATTGAAGGGGATTCAACAACCAATGGAGTTCTCCATCATTAAGCAACCAACTCCCATTAAACATCCACCTTGGTTTGATATTTCCATTCATTTTGTTTATAGTTTCTCATATTCTAACTTTGATTTAATTTGCAGGAAATCAGTTCATATACATGGGATTATCCTACCTAATGTTAATGCATCAAGCATGAAGGATGATTCAAAGGACACAACTTGTCAAATGGAGGAACCAAGAGGCATGATCCAAGGAAGCTTAAGAGAATTATCTTTTAAACTGCCAAAAGCTATAACTTTTCATTCAATGGACATGACTTTTGAAGAACCAAACAATATGTCTGATGTGGGGCTAACCAGGCTTCTTCAATAATGGAGAAGTTGGCAACCTTGTTGTTTCCCGATCTAGGAGAGACACCAAATGCTACACCTTGGATTGAAAGTAATCAAAGATGGGCTTCGGAAGTGTTGAATAAATCTCCTTCAAGTGATGTTGACTTCGGCCTCCAATGGTTGTGATGAAGTATGCCTTGTTGATGAATGAAGGATGATTTAATGGTGATGAAATGGTAATGGAAGGATGATGTTATTGGCGTGATATGGTGATGGAATATGGTGATGATATAGGCGTGATAATGGTGATGGACTATGGTGATGATATAGGCGTGATAATGGAGATGGATTATGGTGATGAAAATAGTATCTTATAAAACTAAGAAGGAACCAATGCTATAAAGGAGCAAAGACCCGTTTCTTATAAGTTCTATAAGGGATGGTATTAAAGGACTTTGACCCACTAGTTATTTAAACTAGGAACCATAAGTATCAATGAGGGAATGATGCCACAAACTTTAGAAAAGGCTTGCTTAATCGATATAGTTCTAAAAAGAACTTGAAGAGAGAATAATCTCACAAAGGATTTTTAATATCAAAAGGGTTCTGTTACAAATGAAATGCAATAGCCTATTTATAGTTTTCAAAGGGTTTAGGCCGAATAGATACTTGATGGTTCGGCCAAGGTTGAAATCCCTTTGAAAATACATGATTTTTGATGAAAATACATGATTTAAATGAAGATACATGCTCTTGGCCGAATGGTTATGTGTTGGTTCGGCCCTAAGGTTGATTTGAATGCATTTGGAAGTTATTTGGGTGCCAAAATGAAGAGGAAAGAGTCTTTGGCCGAATAGGAAGCATCCCTTAGTGTTTTGGCGCCAATTTGATGTCACATGGAGTGCACATGCTTGAATGATGCACATGGCAGCCTACTTGAACGCACATGGGTCTTCTTGCAAGGCTTTGGTGATGTTACAACCATAGGATGGTGTCTTGAAGTCCATGGAATGAATATGGCAGCAACTAGGCGTGACTTGGCTTCCAACATGCATCTAGGTGTCATGGCCTTCAATGTGCAGCAACTTGTCATGAAAGGTCACATTATGTGGAAGGTAACCTTTCATCATTTGAGCTACTTTACAAGTGTTTGAGCTGAAGATGAGCTGGCCATAGATGAATTACATAAAGATGAGTCATAGGTCAGCTCCTTGTGAAAAGGCACCTTTTGGAATGACAACTATTCGCGAAAAGGTACGAATCCATAAAAATTTACATAGACCATATTTGAAGTGTTCTGTGTGGTGAAGATGACGGTGCAACTCTCCAGCTGAAATGAGGTCTCTAGCTAGCTCAAAAGTCCAGCTCAAGTGAGCTATGAGCTCGGGGGTCAGCTAGCAACTTTGTCCCAAAATGTTCTTGAGTTGTCCCGGAGTTGTCCTAGTTAAGTTTCCATAGCTCTTGGACTCCAATACTAGGTTTAAGTCAGCTCCCATCATATGGTCGAACATGCACATACAAAAGAAAGCATAATATAAGCTAAGTATATGAATTATTATAAAGTAATAAGAATGTGCATATTATAAAGATGTGAACTATAGGTTATAATAATAACTCATGCATCATACGATAATGAATGAATATTATTATTACAACTATAGATTATATGCATGAATATCAAGCAATGATGCAAACCACAGGACATAATGAATGAATGCACATGTTATGATAATTCAAGCATAGTCTAATATGAAATTGTATGCTTATAATAATATATAGTGCATAAATAAGTAAATATAAGATAAAGTAAGGTAGAACTCCCTTAGAACCAGATTTGAATAACCTCCATGGTGTGATCAAATCATGGAGAAATTTGGAGCTAGACAGGATCACATCAATGTCTTTCGGGGTACCTAGAGATATGATCATTAAAGATAATATGTCTTTAAAAGACATGACTCTAGACCATCCAACAAACATAGACAGGGAGTACTTCTTTCACTTATTTATCATTAATCATTCTCTTACTTATGAGATTCCTTTCTCTTTTCAGGTCATCGACACTCAAGAAACTTATTCAAGGGATGTGATTTTTGATAAGAATCATTTCATAGAGATGACCTATGAATGGGCATACAATTTGGAAAAGCCACCTTTCGATTTGAGGATAAATCGCCCAAAAGAAAGGGAGGATGATGTGATCCTGTCTAGCACCAACTTTCTGCATGACATACTCACATCATTGAAAATTCATCAAGCTCAATATAAGGGAGTTCTACCTTACTTTATATTATATTTACTCATTTATGCACTATATATATTATTATTATGAGCATACAATTTCATAATAGACTATACTTGAATTATCATAACATGTGCATTCATTCGTTATATGGTTTGCATCATTGATTGATATTCAAGCATATAATCTATAGTTGTAATAATATTCATTCATTATCATATGATGTATGAGTTATTATTATAACCTATAGGTCACATCTTTATATTATAAGTTATTTACTTCAAATACTTAGCTTATATTATGCTTTCTTTTTGTAGGTCCATGTTCGACCACATAAAGGGAGATGACTTAAAGCTAGAATCGGAATCCAGGAGCTAAGGAAGCTTGAATAGGACAACTCTGGGATAGCTTAAGAACATTTTGGGACAAAGTTGCTAGCTGACCCCGAGCTCATAGCTGACTTGAGCTAGACTTTTGAGCTAGCTAGAGGTTTCATTTTAGCTGGAGAGTTGCTCATCATCACCACCACACAGAGTACTTCAAATATGGTCTATGTCAACTTTTGTGGATTCGTACCTTTTTGTGAATAGTTGCCATTCCAAGAGGTGCCTTTTCACAAGGAGATGTCCTATTACTCATCTTCATTTAATTCATCTATGGCCAGCTCATCTTTATCTCAAACACATGGAAAGTAGCTCAAATTATGAAAGGTTACCTTCCACAAATGTGACCTTTCATGACAAGTTGCTGCCCATTGAAGACCATGACACCTAGATGCACGTTGGAAGCTAAGTCATGCCTAGTTGCTACCTATCTTCATTCCATGGACTTCGAGACATTGTCCTATGGTTGCAACCTCACCAAAGCCTTGCAAGAAGACCCATGTGCGTTCAAGTAGGCTGTCATGTGCATCATTCAATCATGTGCACTCCATGTGACATCAAATTGGTGCCAAAACACCAAGGGATACTTCCTTTTCGGCCAAAGACTCTTTCCTCTTCATTGTGGCGCCCAAATAACTTCCAAATGAATTCAAATCATCCTTAGGGCCGAACCAACACATAACCATTCGGCCAAGAGCATGTACCTTCATTTAAATCATGTAATTTCATCAAAAATCATGTATTTTCAAAGGGGTTTAAACCTTGGCCGAACCATAAAGTGTTTATTCAGCCTAAACCCTATGAAAACTATAAATAGGCTAGGCTATTTACATTGTAAGACAACCCTTTGATAAATTAAACTCTTTGTGAGATTATTCTCTCTTCAAGTTCTTTTTAGAACTATATCGATTAAGCAAGCTTTTCTAAAGTTTGTGGCGTCAATCCTTCCTTTGATACTTCTGGTTCCTAGTTCCTATAACTAGTGGGTCAAAGTCCTTACATACCATCCCTTATTAGACTTATAAGAAACGGGTCTTTGCTCCTTTAAAGCATTGGTTCCTTTTTAGTTTTATAAGATACTATCTATTTCCATCACCATCTTTTGCATCACCATAGTCCATCACCATCACGTCAACTCCATTACCATTCCATTGCCATCTTCATCTTTTCACCATTAAATTATCCTTCAATCATCATCAAGGCATTCGTCAATCATCATCAAGGCATTCGACCATCAACATTATTTGGAGGCCGAATTCATCAATTCTTAAAGGATTCTTCTACAATACTTCCGTAGCCGTCTTTGATAACATTTCTATCTATTTCCTTTCTTATCATTTCCCTTCTTCTTCCATATTCAATTTTAATCATTTCTTTCTTTTAATTTTTTGAGAATACTTATCCATTCAAAGAGTAGCATTTTAGTGTCTCTCCTAGATCGGGAAACAACAAGGTTGCCAACTTCTCCATTATTGAAGAAGTCTGGTTAACCTTACATCAATAATAGAAGAGGTAAGGTTAGATAAAAATTGTTCTTCACTCTCCTCTTTTCCTCCAAATTCATTCTTTTCAACTCCAACCATTTCTGCATCCACTCTCCGTTCATCATTTTCAACTCCAACATTTTGTTCAACTTCAAAATGCTTTTGTTCATTTGAATTTTTCTCCAAACATTCTTCAGTTGCATTGTCTTTAAGTTGTTCTTTCATTGCTTCAATTATTTTTCAAGGAGTTTTGATCTTCATTTACTTGGCTAGGAGATAGTGGAGTCAAGATGATTTTCCTTTCATTGTAAAAGAACGAGTATTTGTTTATGAAACCATCATTGACAGCCCGCTTGTCAAATTGCCATGGCCTCCCCAAGAGTAAATGACTCGTATTCATATGTACCACGTCATATAGAATCTCTTCTTTGTAACTTCCAAGTGAGAATGGAACAAGTACTTTTTTAGTAACCTTCAATTCTTCATTGCCATGCAACCATTGCAATTCATATGGTCTGGAATGTTTAATCGTTGTAAGCCCCAATTTGTTCACCATGTATGTGCTTGCAATGTTTGTACAACTTCCTCCGTCAATAGCTACAAGACACACTTTACCATTTACATGGCAACGAGTGTGAAAAGTGTTTGTCCTTTGTTGTTCGTCCTCCAATGTTTGGAAAGATTGAAGATCACAAGACATTGTTAGTATAATAAAGAAAATTAAAACCTTACCAGTACACTCACAAATCCTCACAATCTTCACTCCAAAGAAAATATAAGATCACTCCACTCAACACCCATGTTTACTCTCGGGAATATGACTTGGCTTTTAACAATTCCCCTTCTGATCTCACTCTCTCAATAGCCTTTTTCCACTCAATTTTGCTTGCTATTTCCTTTGAGGAACTTACTCAAGATTATAACAAGTTAATTCTTTCCTTGTGTGCGTAGGCTGCAAATATGTTAGGGTAGAAAGGAATAGAAAATATGGATAGGTAGAAGAAAGGATTCAAGGTATTAAAAGAAGGAAATGGTTGAAGACAAGGAAAATGAAAGTATAAAAAGTAAGAGGTGACTTACAATTCAAGAAACAACACTTACTGCAACCTTTCTCAAGAAACAATAAGGTTATCTTCTCTTAGTGTAGATTGCCTCTTTCATGTACTTGCAATGGTATAGCACACTTTCTTTGGCTTTGCTTCTTTTTTCAATTCTTCTTTTTCTTTTCTTTTCTTTTTGCACTCCAATTTTGTTGTAGGAGTCTTTTGCTTCGCACGCCAATGACACTTTTGTTGTTAATCCAACTATGCTCTTATTACCGCTTGATGTAAGAATGATCTACATGCTTTAGTGAAAAGAATAGATAGCCTTATTGTGTCCCGATCTAGGATTGACAAGTACTGATGTTCTTGAATTATAAGCTTGGTTGCAACATATATAAGAAAAGGGATATGATTAGTAAAGGAAAATAAATGAAATAATAAAGATAGGAAATGAAATGAAATAAAGAAATGATAGAGATGGTTGCGGAATTGATGGAAGAGATGGATGATGTTGATGATCAAATGGCAATGGTGGTGATGTTGTATCTCAAACACGCCAAAGATGAAATAATGCTAAGGAGTACAATCTCGGTCTTTACAAACTTGTTTGAGGGGTGGTGATAGTGTCTTCAACCCACTAGATATTAATATAGGAATTTTGGAATCAGGATGGAAGGAATGACGCCACAAGTATAGGAATTATGCATGTTTAATCGATAAAGTTCATAAAGAACTTTAAAGAGAAATAACTCACAAGAGTAATTTTTATATAAGAGATGAGATGATTACAAATGAAAGCAATAGCCTATTTATTGTTTTCAAAGGGTTTACGCCGAATAGATACATGATGGTTCGGCCAAGGATGAAACCCCTTTGAAAATACATGATTTTTAAATGAAAATACATGATTTTAATGAATATACATGCTCTTGGCCGAATGGTAAGGTGTTTATTCGGGCAAAGGATGTTTTGAATGCTTTTGAAAGTCATTTGGGCACCAAAATGGAGATGAAGGAGTCTTTGGCCGAATAGGAAGCATCCCTTGGTGTATTTGCACCTCTTTGATGTCACATGGAGTGCACATGGCAGCCTACATGAATGCACATGGGTCTTCTTGCAATGCTTTGGTGAGGTTGCAACCAGAGGATGATGTCTTGAAGTCCATGGGTAGCCTATAGATGAACTAGCTTCAAGGTAAGCTAGGTGAGTGTCTTGGTAGCTAACTAGGTAAGTTATAGCTTGATGAACTCAAGCTAGTTAACTTTGGTCTTCTCAGCTCCTCATCTACTCTCTCAACTACTTCCAGCTACCTTTAGTCCACTTTTCAGTAATTTAAGTTCAGCTACATGCTAGCTCATCTAGCTAAGTTGAAGCTCCTTAAATGATGAAATGAGCTACCATAACATTCATGAGCTAGTGTGAGCTGTTATGCTTGTCCTTTTAGCTAACCAAGCTACCATAATATACCTTGCTTTGTGTTTCACCTATATGAATCAACAAACAAATAAAGTAAGCAATATGTGAGCTCATGTAAGGTAAAATGTATGCCGCCGTGAGGTGTTTGAATGATATGAGCTATGAATGATCATCTAGAAGCTAAGATAACATGTATATAAGCTAGATATAAGGCATAGGACGTTCATGATCTTAAGAAAACAAGTATAAGCTAGAAAAGAGATGCATACATGCAAATGAGCTAAAGAAACATGGTTTTGATAGTGAGCTAATGTAAACATATCATGAGCTAATGAATGAATGAATACATGCTACCACGATATCTAAATGATATTCAAACATAATAAATGAATCTAAAACATATGTAAACATAATATAAAGCTAAGTAAAGATGTGGAAACATATGTTATGCATGAAAATCATATAGTATGCAACTGAATGATAACATATGATTATTCAAGCATAGTTTAAGATGCAAATGTATCCTCATTGTAATATATAATGCATAAATGAGTAAATATAATATAAAGTAAGGTCCCCTAGATTGAGCTTGATGAATCTTTAATGATGTTAGTGATGCAAGCACGTTTTCACCTATAAAGGGAGTACTCTTGAACATCTTTATATTGAATTTACTCTATTTTAGTTATATACTATATGCTTTATAATACATTTCATGATAAGAATTATGGTTTTGTAGTTAAAGAATAATTATTATGAACACATCATGCACATTGATATTTAAGCATGTTAGGATAGTCTTATAATCATATTAAACATGATTATCTTATATATACATCAAGGTAGCATCATTATAATTCATTTCATTAGTTTATATGCCTTCATATTAGCTCTTAAGCTTCATGCATTATCTTACACATATTATGAGATGATATAATTAGCTCATGACCTTCAAACATAGCTCACATTACCATATTCTTACATGGCAGCAAGGTATTTAGCTCATAACAGCCCAATATCATGAATTACCTTGTTTTCTTGCACATATAGGTACATTGGTGTGTGATGCACGATGACGTAGCTTGGTGGATGATTTGGACATCATATGCAGCTCACAAACAACTCACAAAGTACAAGGCAACTCATGGAACACTAAGGAAAGCTCGATTCAGCTGGAGGAGCTTAAGGCTAGCTAAACTCAGCTAGTTGGACTATTTAGAGCTGAGTTGACAAAAATGATGTCAAAGGTAGCTGAATGTAGCTGAACATGTTGTTATAGAGCTCACAAGGATTTAGCTAGGAAGCTTGTTCACAAACAGCCCATGCTTGCTAGCTAGCTCCACACTCAAGCTAGCTTGGAAGGAAACACATGCACGCCCAAGATGGAGCACATGACCAGCCATCATTCCATACACAAGGCTACACCACACGGTTCCCTAGAACACCCATGTGCATGCCATATGACTAGACCCCATGTGCATTATATGTGGTCTCATTTAGGCACCAAGATGAAGAGCCCTCTCCGTATTAGGCCAAGCATCATCTCCCATCCAATTTGGCGCCAATATGAAAGGACACAAGAGCTATTCGACCAAGGGTTATTACCCTCCATTTAAACTAAAGCATTATCTCTATTTGTATTTAAATTATGTCTCTATAGGAAGGAACAAGGCTGGCCGAATCCCCTTGTAACCATTCGGCCATGTCTCTCCATTTCCTATAAATAGGAAAGCATTCATCATTTGTAATCAGACCTTTTGATCAATATAAGTGAGATTATTCTATTCCTTAAGTCCTGGTGACTTTTATCGACTTATCAAGTATTTTATACTTATGGCATCAACCCCTTTTCACCTTGATACTTCAGGTTCTTAGTTCATATAACTAGTGGGTCAAAGTACTTAATACCACCCCTTGAAGAAGTAATATAAAGTCTGGGTCTTTGCTCTCTATAGCATTGGTTCTTCTTTGAGATTTATTCAAGATACTATCCTCACTACCATCCCTTTTGTTTCATCTCCATAACCATAGCCATATCAACCATCTTTCGCTTCCATCTCTCATTTCAAGCATCCTTCATATTCACCCATACATTTACCACTCTTAACCCTCTCTTTTTGTGGCATTCACTTGTGCAGGTTGTTTGCTTACTTCCTAGATCCACAATCAATTTGTTAAGGTAAATGACTTACATCAAGGGGTAATCAGAGCTTTGGTGGAAGAAAGCAACGTGCAACAACAAAAAAAAGAAAAATACAAAAAGAAGTGCAAAGTGAAGTGCAAAGTCAAAGAAATCAAGAAAAATCAGAAAACAAAGTGAAGCACTCAAAAGAATGAAAATTTCAGCACTCAAAAAAGAAGAAAAACAAAGAAAAGAAAAGAAAAAGAAAATAAAGAAGTTGAAGAACTCATCAACAATTCTTATTACCAAACAAGTCAAGTAAGCCGTTTTAATTGATTGTGGTGATAGAAGGTTGTGAAGTGACTTGTGTAAGTAAATCCTTTTGTTCTTTTCTTTTTATTTCTAGGCCACCCTTTCACATTATATTTGTTTTTCCCTTCCTACTAACCTTTTGCAGCCGAGGCCAAACAAGTAAAATTTACTTGATACAGTCTTGAGTAAAGTTCTCTAGAACTTTAGATAAGAGAATCGAGAGGAAAAAGGCTGGAGAGTGTGTGAGATCAGAAGAGGACAAGTAAAAGCCATTAAGTCCTAGAGTTGCAAACAGAAGTGGATTGAGTGACATTCAAGTTTCCTTGGAGGGAGTCGTGAGGCTTTGTGAGAGTACATTCTGGTAAGGTCTTTTACACATCTTATTCTTTTCTTATTTCACTAAATGTGTCGAAGTCCAGGACGAACCCCTGAAAGAGATGCCCCTAATTTGCAAACTCAAGCATGAAATGGCTAGATTATTGAAATTAGAATTGGAGCCTTTGAATGATCGTATGGACCAATTTGAAGCATCTTTAGGCAATCGAAAAGTAAATTGCTCTAGAATGGAAGAAGAATTCGAAGAAGAGGAGGCTGAAGTAACATCAGTAGCACGAAGAGATTCTCATTGAAATCATAATGACAACTTCAACAACATCAAAGTGACCATTCCTCAATTTCAAGGACGAACTGATCCTGAAGCCTATCTTGATTGGGTAATCAAGATTGAAGACATTTTTGAATGCCAAAATTATATGGATCAAAAGAAGGTCAGGATTGCTGCTATGGAATTCATGGATTATGCCTTAGTTTGGTGGGAGAAATTGGTGAGTTCAAGAAGACGAAATGATGAATGTCCCATCAAAACATGGGAAGAAATGAAGGCCATTATGAGGAAAAGGTTCATGCCTACTCACTATCACCGAGATCTTTACCATAAATTACAAAATCTAAAATAAGAAAGTGAGAGCGTTGAAGATTATTTCAAAGAAATGGAGATAACCATACGAGCCATTGTTGATGAAGACAGAGAAGTAACCATGGCAAGGTTTTTATCTAGCCTAAATCTTGATATTGCTAACCTTGTTGAACTTCAACATTATGTAGAGATTGAAGAGATGGTACATATGGCCATGAAAATTGAAAGAAAACTCAAAAGGAAATCCTACACTAGGAGCAGTCCAAGTTCAGCCACCAAATGGAAGCAAGAGCCTATCACCTTCAAGAAACCAATTCCAGCACAAGCAAAGGATCATATAGAAGTTTCCAGAGCAAAACAAGTAGACGAATCTAGTAAGGGTAAAGAAAAGCAAATCGGTACTTTCGAGAGATCCAGAGACATCAAATGTTTCAAATGTTTTGGGAAAGGACATGTTGCTAGTCAATGTCCTAACTGAAATGTCATGATGGTACTTGATAATGGAGATATTGTATCAGATTCTGACGAGCCTATTTTTGTCGAGGAACCTGAAACAATACAAGACAAAGAAACTAAAGAAAATGCAGATCATGGTGAGATGCTTGTTTCGAAAAGCTACCTACAATCACAAACATCCCAAGAGGATATTCAAAGAAACAATATTTTCCATACAAGATGCCATGTCAAGGAGAAGGTTTTCACAATGATCATCGATGGAGGGAGTTGCATAAACGTAGCTAGCACCCTTATGGTTGAAAATCTTGGTTTGGCAACATCTAAGCATCCCACTCCATATAAACTTCAATGGCTCAATGAAGGAGGTGAGTTAACGTTACCAAACAAGTTCTAATTCCTTTTTTAGTTGGTAGGTACAAAGATGAGGTGCTTTGTGACATTGTTCCTATCCATGCTAGCCACATATTACTTGGAAGACCATGGCTGTATGACAAAAGGGCCATTCCTAATTGTTATCACAATCAATACATTTTTAAGCATGATGGACGCAAGGTAACCTTGATGCCTTTGACGCCAAAAGAGGTACAACAAGATCAGTTGCTTATGCGAAAGAGTGTACAAGCATGGAGTAAAGACAAAACCCCAATGAAGAATGAAGAGGAACAAAACATGACACCAAACTTCTTCATAGAGAAACACGATGGTTTAAGGCTAGAAAATGAAGAGGCTCCTACAAAAATTGGTGATGGATGGAATTTAAAGACACAACTCTTCATCAAGGGTTTCAATCGCCAAAAGGTAAGTAACCCTTTATTTGAAACCTCTTCTCTCCTCACTTTTCAAGATCAACCACGTGAAAGGTCACTTCCAAAAGGGATATCCTTAAAGGAAGAACACTCTCAAAAGGTACCTGTTGGTAAATCATATTCCAAAGAAAGGCCTAAAGAGAAATCTTATGAAAGGATACCTAATGAAAGAACACAACTGTTCAAAGGATGCTTTCTTTTAGCAAGGAGACGTGACGCTATGCAAGGACAGAATGAACTCGATTTGAGGACAAATCGTCCTAAAGAAGGGGGATGATGCAAGCATATTTTCACCTACAAAGGGAGTACTCTTGAACATTTTATATTAAATTTACTCTATATTAGTTATATGCTATATGCTTTTATAATACATTTCATGATAAGAATTCTTATTTTGTAGTTAAAGAATAATTATTATGAACACAACATGCACATTGATATTTAAGCATGTTAGGATAGTCTTATAATCATATGAAACATGATTATCTTATATATACATCAAGGTAACATCGTTATAATTCATTTCATTAGTTCATATGCATTCATATTAGCTCTTAAACTTCATGCATTATCTTACACATATTATGAGATGATATAATTAGCTCATGACCTTCAAACATAGCTCACGTTACCATATTCTTACATGGCAGCAAGGTATTTAGCTCATAACATCCCAATATCAAGGACTTACCTTGTTTCGTTGCACATATAGGTAAATTGGAGTTTGAAGCATGATGAGGTAGCTTGGTGGATGATTTAGCTCACAAAGTACAAGGCAGCTCATGGAACACTAAGGAAAGCTCGATTCAACTGGAGGAGCTTAAGGCTAGATAAACTCAGCTAGTTGGACTATTTGGAGCTAAGTTACTAAAAGTGATGACAAAGTTAGCTGAATGTAGCTGAACATGTTGTTATGGAGCTCACAAGGATTCAGCTAGGAAGCTTGTTCACAAATAGCCCATGCTTGCTAGCTAGATCCACATTCAAGCTAGCTTGGAAGGAGACACATGCACATCCAAGATGGAGCACATGACCAGCTATCATTCCATATACAAGGCTGCACCACAAGGTTCCCTAGAACACCCATGTGCGTGCCATATGACCAGCCCCCATGTTCCTAGCATGTGGTCTCATTTAGGCACCAAGATGAATAACCTTCTCCCTATTCGCCCAAGCATCATCTCTCATCCAATTTGGCACCAATATGAAAGGACACAAGAGCTATTCGGCCAAGGGTTAATACCCTCCATTTAAACTAAAGCATCATCTCTATTTGTAATTAAATTATGTCTCTATAGGAAGGCACAAGGCTGGCTGAATCCCCTTGTAACCATTCGGCCATGCCTCTCCATTTCCTATAAATAGGAAAGCATTCATCATTTGTAATGAGGCCTTTTGATCAATATATGTGAGATTATTCTATTCCTTAAGTCATGGTGAGTTTTATCGACTTATCAAGTATTTTATACTTGTGGCGTCAACCCTTTTTCACCTTGATACTTTTGGTTGCTAGTTCATAATTAGTGGGTCAAAGTAATTAATACCACCCCTTGAAGAAGCAATTTAAAGTTAGGGTCTTTTCTCTCTATAACATTGGTTCTTCTTTGAGACTTCTTCAAGATACTATCCTCACTACCATCCCTTTTGTTTCATTGCCATAACCATAGCCATATCAACCATCTTCTGCTTCCATCTCTTATTTCAAACAACCCTCCTATTAACCCATACGTTTACCACCCTTAACCCTCTCTTTTTGAGTCATTCACTTGTGTAGGTTGTTTGCTTCCTTCCTAGAACCACAATTAATTTGTTAAGGTACAAATGCCTTACATCAGTGAGTGTGTCATGAAGAAAGTTGGTGCTAGACAGGATCACATCAGGGATCGTTGATAATCTAAGAACATTGCACCTATTGAAGGGAATCCATTAACCAATGGAGTTTTCCATCATTAAGAAACCAACGCCCATTAAACATCCACCCTGGTTTGCGAATTCTATTCATTTTGTTATTAGTTTATCATTTTATAACTTTGATTCATTTTGCAGCAATTTGATTAGTATAAGTGGTGTTATCCAATCAATTTATGATGGCAAGATCATTTTTCATTTTGAGTTTGATTGGTGCATCAAATTCAGCCAATACAATGGTGTGAAACAAGCATTGTCCACCATTTTAAGAGCCATCATCTGGAAGAGCACAAAGCTTAAAGTTGTTGACTTTATCCACTTTCTTGAAGGAGATCAAAAGACAAATTTCTTTACCAACCATCATGGTGACTCAAGGAGTAAGAGTGGAAAGATACAATGTTTTGAAAGGATGCAACCTTTAGAGTACAAAACATAATTTTTTAATCAAATGACATGTGATGGTTTCCAAACATTGTGTCCTCCCATTAAAGGACGTGAAGTTACCATATTTGAAGCCAAGAGGATGAACATTTTGTGTGTATCATCTATTGAAGTTAAGCATGAGGATTCAATCCTTCATACATCAAGAAGGTCTTCAATGAAAAACTACTTCGATTTGAGGACAAATCACCTAAAAGAAAGGGAGGATGATACGATCCAAACAAGCTTTAACTTTCTCCATGACTTTATCACACCATGGATGTATTTCATTGCTGTTTCTAAGGGAGTTCTTCCTTAGCCTCTCTTATATTATATCATTCATACATTTTATTCTATCATAAGCATATATTCACATCTTATTATAAATTATCATAATAATTTCATCCTATGTCTAGTTGATCATGTCCTTCATATAATTCAAATATATGCTATGATTACATATCATTTCTTAGGATATTATTATTACATGTTTCCATTTATCATTTATTATGAATACCATGTTAAATGATATTCATGCATACAACATATATCCACAATGTTATTTCAAGCATGTTAAGTATGATATATTAGTCTTGCATTCATTTAAGCATGATTATCACATATACATCAAGGCAGCATAATTATCATTCATTTTATCAGCTCCTATGCATTCATTTTAGTACTTAGGCTTTATGCATTAGTTCATACATATTATAAGATGGTATATTTAGGTCATGACCTTCAATTATAGATCACATTACCATATTCATGCATGGTGGCAAGGTATTTAGCTCATATCAGCTCAATGCCATGGACTTACCTTGTTTCCTTGCACATGTAGGTACATTGGATCATGGAACACGTTGGGGTAGCTTGGTGGATTATTTGGAAATCAAATGCAGCTCACGAGGAACATGGCAGCTCATGGAACACTAAAGAAAACTTAATTCAACTGGAGGATCTCAAGGCTAGCTAAACTCAACTAGTTTGACTATTTGGAGCTTAGTTTGACACATGCACGCCCAAGATGGAGCACATGACCAGCCATCATCCCGTGCACAAGGCTGCACCACAAGGCTCCCTAGATCACCCATGTGCATTCAAGTAGGCTGCCATGTGCATCATTCAAGCATGTGCACTCATGTGACATCAAATTGGTGCCAAAACACTAAGGGATGCTTCCTATTCGGCCAAAGACTCTTTCCTCTTCATTTTAGCACCCAAATAACTTCCAAATGCAATCAAATCATCCTTAGGGTCGAACCAACACATAACCATTCGGCCAAGAGCATGTAACTTCATTTCAATAATGTATTTTCATCAAAAATCATGTATTTTCAAAGGGGTTTCAACCTTGGCCGAACCATCAAGTGTTTATTCAGCCTAAATCCTTTGAAAACTATAAATAGGCCATCATATTTAATTTGTAATCAGACCTTTTTGATTAATATAAGTGAGACTATTCTCTTCCTTAGTCCTGGTTACTTTTATCGACTTATCAAGTATTTTATACTTGTGGTGTCAACCCCTTTTCACCTTAATACTTTTGGTTCCTAGTTCTTATAACTAGTGGGTCAAAGTCCTTAACACCACCCCTTGACGAAGCAATATAAAGTCTAGGTCTTTTCTCTCTATAGCATTGGTTCTTCTTTGAGACTTCTTCAAGATACTATCCTCAATACAATCCCTTTGTTTCATCGCCATAACCATAGCCATATCAATCATCTTTCGCTTCCATCATTTATTATTTCAATAGCCTACCTATTTCACCCATACGTTTATGATAGGGAAGCGGTGGCGGGTTGATGAACGTTGCTCTTGTTGAAGAATGAAACCTATAAAGTTCTAGACTCGATGAAGAACAAAGGGGATGAAAATGGGAAGGTGGTGGCAGCAACTAGGGTCTTTTAGAGTTTCTTTTAAGTGCTGGAAAGAGGGTAAGAAACAAGATTAGAAAAGATAAACAAAAGATAAAGAAATTAAAAATAAAATAAGATAATAAAGAAATCAAAAGATCTCCCTTATGAAGGTGAACGGTAAAGATGATAATGGTGATGATGGATTTGTGGAAAATAGATGGATAAGTATCCTATCGAGCCCTCCTAGTCGCAATGAAAAGGAAACACGATAATATGGCTCTAACCAACACTCCTAGTCGCGATGAAAAGGCAAATTGGAGTGTGAAGATTAATCTCCCTCACAAAAACTTGAAGAACTCAAGGAGAAGAAGCTTCGAAGGCACAAGGCAATCAACACTTGCAAAAATGAACTCTCGTTTTATTATTAATCAAAGAAATCTGATTTACAAAGTTCAATGAAGCCTCCTTTATATAGGGGCTGAATCCTAAATGTTCTAAATAACTAGAGAATAAAATAATAATAAACTAAACATGTTTTAACTCTAATTCCTAATAAAATAATAATAACTAAAATATTATTTTAACCCAACCTTAATTCCTAAGAAAATAATAAATCTGATCCTAAAAGGTAATTGATCATCCTATATTAAATTATATTACAAATAATAAATATAAATATTGAAAATTCGTAATATTTACAAAATCACGTATTAATCCGGTGTAGGATTTCCTGCATGCACCGCCTTCAGTAAAATGACCATAACTTGAGTTCCCGATATCGGATTGATGTAATTCAAGAACCGTTGGAAAGATAAGAGACAGACGGTTGTATCTCCAGAATATATATTTACTGGATAACGACTGAATCCCCTTCAAAATGTTGTTGCAAATATGCTACTATTAGACCCTTACGGATGAATGCTTGAACTGTGATTTGAAGCTTTTCTTTAAGAAGTTTGGTCCGGCCTCGTGTGATAGGGCCAAGTTGTTAGTAAATTCATCATCCTTAGCTTTAGGGTGTGTGGTGCATGTATCATCTCCCCCTCCCTTAAAAGGATTCGTCCACGAATCTGAAATTTCAAAAGGAGTTAAGTCAGAAACATTAAAAGATACACTCACGTTATACTCACCGGGAAGATCAATGCGGTAAGCATTGTCATTGATTCTTTCAAGGACATGGAATGGGTCATCGCCTCGAGGGTCTATCTTGGATTTCCTTTGTGTTGAGAACCTTTCTTTTCTCATGTGAACCCATACCCAATCTTCTGGTTCAAAGGAGACATGTCGTCGACCCTTGTTAACTCAGTTTGCAATTGCCTCGTAGGTTTTCTCCATATTGAGTTTAGATTTGGCGTGAATGTCTTTAACAAGGGCAGCCTTCTTTTCACCATCTAAATTGGCAATCTAATCTAAACGTAAGGGAATAAGATCCAAAGTAGTTAATGGGTTAAAATCATAAACTATTTTGAATGGAGAATAACCTGTTGTGGAGTGAATGGATTGATTATAAGCAAACTCAACAAAAGGTAAACATTCTTCCCAATTACGTGTATTCTTACCTACCACCGTTCTTAGCAAATATCCTATAATCCGATTTATTACTTCGATTTGTCCATCGGTTTGAGGATGACAAGAAGTGGAATAGAGAAGTTTTGTGCCAATCTTACCCCATAATTCCTTCCAAAAGTGGCTTATGAACTTAGTGTCACGATCGGAAAGAATGGTGCAAGGAATACCATGAAGGCGGACTATTTCTCGAAAGAATAAATCAGTAATGTGTGTGGCATCGTCCGTTTTATGGAAAGGAATAAAGTGTGCAATATTTGAGAATCTGTCCACAACCACAAAAATACTATCTCGTCCTTTCTTAGTGCGGGGTAAGCCAAGTATAAAATCCATTGATAAATCGATCCAATGAGAAGAAGAAATCGGTAAAGGCGTGTAAAAACCATTAGGATTTACCTTTGACTTTTCTTGTTTGAACGTGATGTATGATGCACAAATCTTTTCCACTGTTTTACGTATGTGAGGCCAAAAAAAGTGTTCCATGACCATATCGAGTGTTTTTTGAACACCGAAGTGTCCCATGAGTCCTCCGGCATGTGACTCATGAACTAAGAACTCTCGCAAAGAGCCTTGTGGTATACACAACCTGTTCATGCGAAAAAGAAAGCCATCTACAAGATAAAACTTGTTAAAAGCACCTTTTACACATTGTTTATAAATCTCAGAAAAATTTGGATCGTTAGGATAAAGTTCTTTGATATGTGCAAAACCAAAAATAGTAGCATGCATTTGAGTGATAAGTGTGTATCGTCGAGATAATGCATCAGTTACGATGTTATCTTTCCCTTGTTTGTATTTGATGATGTAAGGAAAAGATTCAATGAACTCAACCCATTGAGCATGTCTTTTGTTTAACTTACCTTGTCCATTTAACCATTTGAGTGATTCATGGTCCGTGTTAATAACAAACTCTTTAGGGAGAAGATAGTGTTGCCACACTTTGAGTGCTCGGACGAGTGCAAGAAGTTCCTTGTCGTAGGTAGAGTAGTTCAATTGTGTACCTTTTAACTTTTCACTAAAGTAAGTGATAGGTTGTCTTTCTTGCATGAGGACGGCACCAATGCCTATGCCTGAAGCATCACATTCTAGCTCAAAGGTGTTAGAAAATTTGGGAAGATGAAGAATAGGGGCAGAACATAACTTATCTTTAAGAAGTTCAAAAGCTTTTTGTTGTAGTGGTCCCCATTTGAATTCAACTGACTTTTTGATGATCTCGGTTAATGGTGCAGCAATGGTTGAGAAATCTTTGACAAAGCGACGGTAGAAACTTGCCAAACCATGAAAAGATCTTACCTCAATGATGGAAATAGGCGTGAGCCATTCTTTAATTGCCTTGACCATCTCTTTATCTACATGGATACCCTGTACACTAACTATAAAGCCTAAAAACATAAGCTTATCACTGCAAAACACACACTTATCCATGTTAGCATATAAATGTTCTCATCAAAGAACTTCGAGAACCATTCGAACGTGAATAACATGAGAATCAAGAGAACATGAGTATATAAGAATGTCATCAAAGTAAACGACAACAAATTTACCTATAAACTCCTTAAGAACGTGATTCATTAATCTCATGAAGGTGTTTGGAGCGTTTGTGAGTCCAAAGGGCATAACAAGCCATTCATACAAGCCAAACTTTGTCTTGAATGTTGTTTTTCGTTCGTCACCTTCTTTTATTCGAATTTGATGGTAACCACTCTTCAAGTCAATTTTGGTGAAGATACTTGCACCATGTAGTTCATCAAACATATCATCTAGGCGTGGAATAGGATGCCTATACTTGATTGTTATTCGATTGATAGGTCGGCAATCTACACACATTCGGAATGTGCCATCTTTCTTCAGAACTAGGATGACGGGAACTGCACAAGGACTAAGACTCTCACGAATGTGTCCTTTTTGTAACAATGAATCTATTTGTCGTTCCAATTCCTTCGTTTCATCAAGATTGCATTGGTAAGCGGGGCGGTTTGGTATGGTTGATCCAGGGATAAGTCGATTTGATGTTCGATTCCTCTTGTTGGTGGTAAACCATCCGGTGGGTTGCTTAAGACATCTTGAAACTCCTGCAATAGAGAAGAAAATACAATAGGCAAATCTGTGATGTTAGTGATAGTTGATAAAATGGAGTCCTTGAAACGGACTATAATGCACAGCCTATTTTGAAAAAGGGTCTCTCTCAAGTCTTTTGCACTCGCATAAATGTTTTGAGACACTCTTTTATTTTCACATCGAGGGTCACTCACCACCCGTGGGTCATTTGTTTGGCTTTTATCGGTTGTGACCTCTTTTGCCTTTTGTTTTAAGTTCCCCGTCTCCTTGAGAATTCATTGTTAATCTATGAGAATCTCTTTGGGGGGTAGAGGGTTAAGTCAGAACGGTTTACCTTTTATTGGAATTGTGTAAGTGTTCTTACGTCCATAATATATGACGTCGTTGTCGTATTGCCAAGGACGTCCTAGGAGGATGTGGGATGCTTGCATCGGAATTAATCACACCATACGTCGTCACAATACTTTCCCATATTGATATTAACGAGACATTGTTTAACCACCTTCATCTCGACACTCTCATTAAGCCATTGTAAGCAATAAGGTTTCTGATGTCATTGGCAAGGAAGTTTGAGTGATTCAACAACGTTGGATCTAATGACATTGACACAACTACCATTTTCAATGATGATGGAGAATGGTTGTTCCTTGATTAGGCAGCGTGTGTGGAAGATGTTGGAACGTTGTATGTCAAATTCGTCGGATGCTTGGATGTTCAAGGTATGGCGAATCAACAAGATTGTGCCATTGTACTCATCACTTCCATAGTCATCACTATCTTCTTTAGCTTCAGCATGTGTTAGAATGTCGGGGATGTCGTCATCGGAGTCAAAATTGTAAGATCCATCACCTAGTATGGTTAGGGTCCTCGTGATTGGGCAATTACAGCTAATATGGCCTCTTCCTAAGCATTTAAAACACTTGATGTCTCTTGCTCGGGTATCATCTTTAGAGGCTGGAAGTGTGTCATTTTTTATTGGTCATTGTTTCTCCTTGTCAGGTTTGTCATCACTAGACTTTTTTTGAGAAGATGTAGTAGAAGACGTGGAAGGAATTGAAGGATTACCTTGGTGAGAGAATGAAGTACCTTGGTATTGTTATCTGAATCATAATCTTTTTTGGAGTTGTGCTTCGATTTTCATTGCTTTCTTTAGTGTATCTTCAAGTTTTTCATACCCATGGAGATCAAGAAGATCAGTGATGTTTGGGTTTAAGATGACAACGAATCTTGACATGGTGTCCTCTTCTTCTTCAATTATGTTAGCCCTATTGAGTAAGGACTGCATCTCCTTGTAGTAATCCTCAACTGAACTTCTACTTTATTGAAGTCGGTGTAGTCGTTGTTTAACTTCTCGTGTATAATGTGTCGGTAGGAATCGGTTCCTCATGACATGTTTGAGTTCGGTCCAAGAAGTGATTGGTTGAATTTGGAAGTTTTCAATCTTTTTCCTTGTTTGCATCCCCCAAGTGTGAGCATATCCTTCGAATTCCAAAGTAATGAGGGGAACTTGTTTAGTTTGGGGGCAATCATGGTATGTGAACATGAGATCAACTTTTCCTTCCCAATCGATGTACTTGTCCAGATCGTAGTCTCCTTTAAAAGACGAGATCGTGAACTTTGGTTTTGCAAAGAGTTCGAATGTTTGAAAACGTGGTTGCGCTCGCCTGGGGGCCAAAAGTTCAGCATTGTTTGGCCTTGGATTATGGTTTGGTAGATCCAGTTGTAGTTCTTGTCGTTCTCTCAAGGCATTATTAAGTTGATCAAATTGATTTGTGAGTCGTTCAAGTGCGGCTAAGATAGCCGTAAGTGTCTCATTGTTATTGTCACCCATCCTGCAATTATAACACTGAAAAGAAGATTTTAAAGTAAAATAAAAATAAAAGGAAATAAATTCAACAAAGCAAGAAACCTCACAAGTCACTCCAAGAAAGTAACACAACGAGAGGCAAGTAAGCCGATCTTGTACTCTTTAAAACTCACTTTACCAAGTAGTCTTCCACAGTTCGTATCGGAGTTTGATTACTAGCAAAGGCGATAAGAAAAAACATAAAAGTTCTAAGAGGCCAAACAAGGGTTAGACTCTAAGAGAACGAGAATGCAAAGAAAGAAGTATGCAAACTCTTTAGTCCTACTAACAAAAGAAAGATAATGTTTTAGATAATACACAAGAATAATAAAAAGAAAAAACAAAAGAACTTAAAGCACTAAGAGTGAAAGAAAAAAAATAACCAACCCAGAAACCTGGAAAATGCTGGATCAACTTGAGAAACGTTTTTGAGGGGGTTACCGATGTCCAAAATTTTTTTAAAAATTCTTGAATGTCTTTCGATGCGTCAAGAAACCACCTGTAAAATTTCAGAACCAAATACCTTCAGTAGTTTCCAGTGGACTCTGTTGAACAGTTAGTCCTCAAATAATCTGTTTTTCTTGATCGCTTTGTTCAAAGGTGTTCTTGATCTCCAAATATTCTTATTTTTTTGTGTAAATGATCTTCAATATATGAAGTTTCAATCTGGAAATTTTCACCACAAAATTCCTCCTGTAAAATTTTCAAACAATTTGACAAGATCCTAGACCGAATCTGCCGATAAAACTTGAAGAACATATTTGAAGGCTCTAATGAACTCTGATTTAGGTGAATTTCTGACTGAAGATTTATATTATGATTAATATTATATCTGGAGAAAATGAGCCCTAAATACCTTCGTTTGCAATTTTTTTGAAATTTTGATTTTTTTTTTGTTTTTTTGTTTTTTTAAATAGCAAACTAACAAGAAGGATTTGAATCTAAATTAAAATTAAATAAAAAGAACCTGAAACGACGAATCTTCTCTAGACTAGCTCCGTTGGGGTACCTTGACAGTTTTGTGTGCAAGAACAAGCAAGATTGCTTGCTTCATTCCAAGAATCGGCCCAAATATGATACCAATTGATAGGGAAGCGGTGGCGGGTTGATGAACGTTTCTCTTGTTGAAGAATCAAACCTAGAAAGTTCTAGACTCGATGAAGAACAAAGGGGATGAAAATGGGAAGGTGGTGGTAGCAACTAGGGTCTTTTAGAGTTTCTTTTAAGTGCTGGAAATAAGGTAAGAAACAAGATTAGAACAAGATAAACAAAAGATAAATAAATTAAAAATAAAATAAGATAATAAAGAAATCAAAAGATCTCCCTTATTAAGGTGAACAGTAAAGATGATGATGGTGAGGATGGATTTGTGAAAAATAGATGGATAAGTGTCCTATCGAGCCTTACTAGTCGCAATGAAAAGGCAAACACGATAATATGGCTCTAACCAACCCTCCTAGTCGTGATGAAAAGGAAAATTGGAGTGTGAAGATTAATCTTCCTCACAAAAACTTGAAAGAACTCACGGAGAAGAAGCTTCGAAGGCACAAGGCAATCAACACTTGCAAAAACGAACTCTCGTTGTATTATTAATCAAAGAAATCTGATTTACAAAGTTCAATAAAGCCTCCTTTATATAGCGGCTGAATCCTAAAGGTTCTAAATAACTAGAGAATAAAATAATAATAAACTAAACATGTTCTAACTCTAATTCCTAATAAAATAATAATAACTAAAATATTGTTTTAACCCAACCTTAATTCCTAATAAAATAATAAATCTGATCCTAAAAGATAATTGATCATCCTATATTAAATTATATTACAAATAATCAATATAAATATTGAAAATTCGTAATATTTACAAAATCACGTATTAATCCCGTATAGGATTTCCTGCATGCACCGCCTTCAGTAAAATGGCCATATCTTGAGTTTCTCGTATTGGATTGATACGATTCAAGAACCGTTGGAAAGATAAGAGACAGACGGTTGTATCTCCAGAATACATGTTGACCGGATAACAACTGTATCCCCTTCAAAATATTGTTGCAAATCGGATTCTATTAGACCCTTACGGATGAATGCTTGAACTGCGATTTGAAGCTTGTCTTTAAGAAGTTTGGTCCGGCCTCATGTGATAGGGCCAAGTGGTATAGTAAATTCATCATCCTTAGCTTTAGGGTGTGTGGTGTATGTATCAGTTTACCACCTTAACCATCTCTTTTGAGACCACATGCAAGGCACATGGGGGTTGGTCATATGGCACGCACATGGGTGTTCTAGGGATCCTTGTGGTGCAGCCTTGTGCATGAATGATGGCTGGTCATGTGCTCCATCTTGGGCGTGCATGTGATGCAAGGACGTTTTCATCTATTATGGGAGTACTCTTGAACATCCTTATATCGCATTTACTTTATACTAGTCTTATAATATATGTTATTATAATACATATCATGTTAAAAATATTAGTTATGTAGTTAAAGAATAACTAAGTATGAACACAGCATGCTCATTAATACTTAAGCATATTAGGATAGGTTTATAATCATATTAAGCATTATTACATTATATACATCAAGGTAGCATCATTATAATTCGTTTTATTAGATCATATGCATTCATATTAGCTCCTAAGCTTTATACATTAGTTTACACATATTATGAGATGATATATTTAGATCATGGCATGCAATCATAGCTCACATTACCATATTCTTACATAGCAATAAGGTATTTAGCTCGTCTTAGCTCAATATCATGGACTTACCTTAATTCCTTGCACATATAGGTAAAATGGAGTGTGATGAACGTTGAGATATCTTGGTAGATGATTTGGACATCCTATGCAGCTCACAAACAGCTCACAAAGGACAAGACAACTCATGGAACATTAAAGAAAGCTCAATTCAGCTGGAGGAGCTCAAGGGTAGCTAAACTCAGCTAGTTGGACTATTTGGAGCTGAGTTGCCAAAGGTGATATCAATGGTAGCTGAATGTAGCTGAACTTGCTGTTATGAAGCTCATAAGGATTCGACTAGGAAGCTTGTTCACAAAACAACCCATGCTTGCTAGATAGCTCCACCTCAAGCTAGCTTGGAGGAGACATATGCACGCCTAAGAAGGGAACACATGACCTGCCATTATCCCATGCAAAGGGCTGCACCACAAGGCTCCCTAGAACACCCATGTGCTTTGCATATAATCAGCCCCCATGTGCCTTGCATGTGGTTCATTTAGGCACCAAGATGAAGAGCTCTCTCCCTATTCGGCCAAGGATTATTTCCCTCCATAAAGGACCGAAACATTATGTCATTTAACATTTAATTATGTCATTTTATAGAGGCACAAGGGTTGGCCAAACCACCATGTATCAATTCGGCCATGCCCCTCGATTTCCTATAAATAGGAAAGCACAATTCATTTGTAATCAGACCTTTTGTTTAATTAAAGTGAGATTATTCTCTTCCTTAAGTCCTGGTGACTTTTATCGACTTATCAAGTATAATTTATACTTGTGGCGTCAACCCCTTCTAATTTCACCTTGATACTTCTGGTTCCTAGTTTTTTATAACTAGTGGGTCAAAGTACTTCATACTACCCCTTAAAGAAGCAATATAAAGTATGGGTCTTTGCTCTATATAGCATTGGTTCTTCTTTGAGTCTTCTTTAAGATATTATCCTCACAACCATCCTTTTTGTTTCATAAACTATAACCATAGCCATATCAACCATATTTCGCTTACATCTCTCATTTCAAACAGCCCTCCTATTTCACCCATACGTTTACTACCTTAACCCTCTCTTTTGAGCCATTCACTTGTACAGGTTGTTTGCTTTCTTCCTAGATCCACAATCAATTACTAAGGCATCAGAAGAGCCTTACATCAGCATGTGTCTCCTTCCAAGCTAGCTTGAGTGTGGAGCTAGCTTAGCAAGCATGGGTTGTTCATGAACAATCTTCCTAGACAAGTCCTTGTGAGCTCCATAACAACATGTTCAACTGCATTTAGCTACCTTTGACATCACTTTTGGCAACTCAGCTTCAAATAGTCCAACTAGCTGAGTTTAGCTAGCCTTAAGATCCTCTAGCTGAATCGAGCTTTCCTTAGTGTTCCATGAGTTGCCTTGTACTTTGTGAGTTGTATATGACGTCTAAATCATCCGCAAAGCTACCTCATCATGCATCACACTCCAATGTACCTATATGTGCAAGGGAACAAGGTAAGTCTAGGATATTGAGCTGTTATGAGCTAAATACCTTGCTGTCATGTATGATTATGGTGATGTGAGCTATGTTTGAAGGTCATGAGCTAATTATATCATCTTATAATATGTATGAACTAATGCATAAAGCCTAAGTGCTAAAACGAATACATAGGAGCTGATAAAATGAATGATATTTATGCTGCCTTGATGTATATGCGATAATCATGCTTAAATGAATGCAAGACTAATATAGAATACTTAACATACTTGAAATAACATTGTGGATATATATTGTATGCATGAATATCATTTAACATGGTATTCACAATAAATGATAAATGGAAACATGTAATAATAATATCCTAAGAAATGATATGTAATCATAGCATATATTTGAATGATATGAAGGACATGATCAACTAGGCATAGAAGGGAATTATTATGATAATTTATAATAACATGTGAATGCATGCTTATGATAGAATAGAATTTATGAATGAATGATATAATAAAAGAGAGGGTAAGGAAGAACTCCCTTAGAAACAACAATGAAACTCATCAATGGTGTGATCAAGTCATGGAGAAAGTTAGAGCTTGTTTGGATCGTATCAAACACTCCAAAGAAATTAAAATGTCACTCCACTCGCATTCGTGTTTGCACTCAGGGATATGTTATTGGCTTTTTTCTGATCCCCATTCTGATCTCACCCTCTCGTTTGCCTTTTACAGCTCAATTCTCTTTTGTGGGTCCTTTTAAAGAACTAACTCAAGATTGAGCAAGTTTCTTAGTTTGTGCATCGGCTTTAAAAAAGGAAATGGTTAGGATATAAAAATGGTTATGGTAAAAGGAAGGATAGAATGGTTATACAAAGATAAGGTAATGAAATAAGAAAGGATGAAAGAAAAGGAAATGAAATAGATAGAAAAATGAAGATAACTTACAACCCAAGTTGCAACACTTACTATATTCTTTCACAAGAAACAACAAGGATACCTCCTTCTAGTTTGTTGTTGGGCAAATTCTTTTGTGCTTCTGTTTGAGTGTACTTTGCAACTTTCTTCACTTCTTTTTCTTTTATTTTTTTTCTTCTTTTTCTTTTCTTTCTTTTGCACTCTAAATTTTTTGTAGGAGTCTTTTCTTTTACTTTTTGTTTTTCTTCTTTCTTTTTCTTTTTGTTGTAGCACTTGATTGTCAATCCAACAAAGCTCTGATTACCGCTTGATGTAAGGCTATTCAAGCTTCTTCAATAATGGAGAAGTTAGTAGCCTTGTTGTTTCCCGATCTATGAGAGACACCAAATGCTACACTTTGAATTGAAAGTAATCTGCATAAAAGAAGAAGAATTTGACTAAGTAATTTGATAATTAAGAAATTAAAAGGAATTGGAAATGGATAGAATTGTTATCAAAGATGGGCTGTGAAAGTGTTGTTGAATTGTCCTTCAAATGTAAGAGAATTTGGCCACCAATGGTGATGATGCACGTGATTCTTGATGATAGATGATGGAAATTCAAATATTGAGGAATGGTAAGAGAATGGTGATGATATAGGCGTGAATGGTGATGGAAGATGGTTTGGTGAGGTTGCACATGCTTGGATGATGCACAAGGCAGCCTATTTAAATGCACAAGGGTATTCTTGCAATGGTTTGGTGAGGTTGCAACCATAGGATGATGTCTTGAAGTCATTGGACAACCTAGAGATGAATTAGCTTCAATGCTAAGCTAGGAGAGTGTCTTGGTAGCTAACTAGGTGAGCTATAGCTTGATGAACTCAAGCTAGCTAGCTTTGGTCTTCTCAACTCCTCAGCTACTCTCCTAGCTACTTTTAGTCCACTTTTCAACATTTTAATCCAAAGTTATCCTCCAGCTAAGTTTAGCTACATGCTAGCTCCTCCAGCTAAGTTGAAGCTTCGTAAGTGATTAAATGAGCTGCCATAACGTTCATGAGCTACTGTGAGCTGCTATACTTGTACTTTTAGCTACCCAAGCTACCATAATATGCATTGCTTTGTGTTTCACCTATAGGAATCAACAAACAAATAATGTTAGTAATGTGTGAGATCATTTAAGCTAAAATACATGTTGTCGTGAGGTGTTTGAGGGATATAAGCTATGAATGATCGTCTAGAAGCTAAGATAACATGTATATAAGCTAGATAGAAGGTATTGGATGATCATGCTCTTTATGAAAACATGTAAGAGCTAGAAAAAAGATGCATACATGCAAATGAGATGAAGAAACATGGATTTAAAGCTAGTGAGCTAATGTAAACATAACATGAGCTAGAATAACATGACATGAGTTAATGAATGAATGAATGAATGAATAAATGCTGCCATGATATGTAAATGATATGCAAACATAATAATTGAATCTAAAACATATGTAAACATAATATAAAGCTAAGTAAAGATGTGGAAACATATGTTATGCATGAAAATCATATAGTATGCAAGTGAATGATAACATATGATTATTCAAGCATAGTTTAAAGAGTAAGAGCATGCTTATAACATTAAGTGATGCATATAGAAGATAATAAAGGATAAAGTAAGGAAGAAGTCCCTTAGAACCAGCTTTGAATAACCTCCATGGTGTGATCAAATCATGGAGAAATTTGGAGCTAGACATGATCACATCATCCTTCCATTCTTTTGAGTGATTTGTCCTCAAATCGAAAGGTGACTTCTCCTTAGTGTCCTCCCATCCGATATATGCAACAAGGATATTTATGAAAAGATTCTTTTTCATAAGTGATGTGATCCAATTCAGCATAAAAATGGACTTGCATCTCCAACCTTTCTCAATAATCTAAGGGGGATTTTCTTTAAATTAATCTTTCTTTATTCCATAGTTATGATAATAGCTTACATACATTATATTTATAGTTATGATGATGATATTATGAATGTATGAAGTTATTAATATGAACCATATATATACATGATTATATGTTATATTATTTAGCTTATTATATGCTTTCTTTTGTAGGTACATGTTCGGCCACATCATTGGAGCTGATTTAAAACTAGCATTGGAATCATTGAGCTAAGGAAACTTGACTAGGACAACTCCAGGACAGCTTAAGGACATTTTGAGACAAAGTCGTCAGCTGACCTCCGAGCTCAGACCTCACTTGAACTGGACTTTTGAGCTAGCTAGAGACCTCTTTTCAGCTAAAGAGTTACACCATCATCTTCACCACACAGAAAACTACAAATATAGTCTAGGTCAAATTTTGTGAATTTGTACCTTTTCGTGAAGAGTTGCCAATCCGAGAAGTGTTTTTTCAGAAGAAGCTGTCATAAGACTCATCATCATGTATTTCATCTAAGGCCAGCTCATCTTTAGCTCAAACACATGGGAAGTAGCTCAAATGATGAAAGGATGCTTCACACAAATATGCCCTTTCATAATTAGTTGTTGCCCCATTGATGACATGCCACCTAGACGTTAGATGGATGCCAACTCACACGTAGTTGCTGCTCATTTTCACACCAAGGAGAAGCCACACCATAAGCTCCCTATGCCGCCCATGTGAGTGGCTCATGACCAGCCCACCCATGTGCCATACGTGTGAAATGTGTGACAAAATGAAGAGGCCTATCTCTATTCGGCCAAAGCATCACTTTGCTTCAAGTTGGCACCAAGATGAAGATACAAAGGAACCATTCGGCCAAAGACATCTCCCCTCATCCAAGCATCATTTATGTTCAATTAAGACATGTATTTTGTTGATGGACACCTAATTATTCGGCTAAACCTATGCAAGCCTATAAATAGGCTTTGGCATTTCATTTGTAAACAACCCTTTGATCAATTAAAAACTCTTTGTGATATATTTCTCTCTTCAAGTTCTTTTTAGAACTATATCGATTAAGCAAGCTTTCATAGTTTGTGGCGTCAAACCCCTTTCATTGATACTTCTGGTTCCTAGTTTATATAACTAGTGGGTCAAATTCCTTGTTACCATCCCTTATAAGACTTATAAGAAACGAGTCTTTCCTCCTTTATAGCATTGGTTCCTTCTTAGTTTTATAAGATACTACCTATAACACCACCATCTTCCATCACCATTTTTACGCCTATAACATCACCATCTTTCATCACCATTGCACGCCTATATCATCACCAACTTCTATCACAATTTCACGCCTATATAACCACCAATCCCTTACCATCTATTCACCATTCAATCATCCTTCATTCATCAACAAGGAAAACATCCATTTCAGCATTGGAGGCCGAATTCATCAACACTTGAAGGATATTTATTCAACATCACTTCTGTATCCCATCTTCAATAACATTTCTTTCCATTTCAATTCTTTCCATTTCTATTTCCTTTCTTAATTATCCATTTATTTAAAAACTTCTTATTCTTTGTGCGGATTACTTCCAATTCAACGAGTAGCATTTGGTGTCTCTCTTAGATCGGGAAACAACAAGGTTGCCAACTTCTCCATTATTGATGAAGCCTGGTTAGACTTACATCAATAAGTCATGTCCTTTGAATAAGTGCTTTGAATGTACATGACCTGAAAAGAAAGATAACTCTCATAAGTAAAAACACGATTGAATACAAATAAAGGAAAATTGTACTTCCTGTTGGTGTTTGATGGTTGGTTAAAAATCATGTATGTGGAAGACATGTTGCTTTGAATGATCATGTCCCTTGGCATCCAAAAATTCATGTCCATTGGAACATGAAAATTCATGATTTTATGCTCTTGAGGGTCATGTCCATTAAGCCTTTATGATTCACGTCTCTTTGCTCTTTCCCTTGACAAATTGTGTCTTTTGAATCATCCTTGTCATTACGAATTGATATGATAATGCCACAGACATGAATTGAATTGCTGCAAAATGAATCAAAATAAATAAATGAAAAACTATTGACAAGATGAATAGACATATCAAACCAGGGTGGATGTTTAATGGAAGTTGGTTGTTGAATTCTTTTTATAATTGGCAAGGTATTTGGAATGTCAACGGACACAACTCTTGGCACTTCAAGTGACGTTTCTCTTGGAACTTCAAACGACATTATCTTTGAAACATCAAGAGATGTGTTTCGTTGATCACCAAAAGTAAAAATTATTTGTTCTTCAAAAGTCACATATTTTAGTCCTCTAAAAGCCATGATTCTTGAATCATCACCTTGAAAAGATACGTCTCTGAAATTGTCTTGCAAAACAGAAGGAATGATAGGAGAAGAAAGGTTAGATAAAATTTGTTCTTCACTCTCTTCTTTTTCTCCAAATTCATCTTTCTCATTTTCAACTCCAATGTTTTCTTCGTCTACTCTTTGATTCTCATTATTTTCAACGTTCTTGAATGATTCCATTCTTTTCTTCACATGAATATGATCTTCATTCACTTGACTAGGAGATAGTGGCGTCAAAGTGAATTTCTTATTGTTATGAATGATGGTATATCTGTTAGTAAGCCCATCATAGATTGCTCGTCGGTCGAATTGCCATGGTCTTCCCAAAAGTATATGTCCAGCATCCATTGGTACAACATCGAAAAGGACTTCATCTTGATATTTGCCAATTAAAAACGGGATGACAACTTGCTTTGTGACTTCTAAATCTTCATCTTCATTTAATCCTTGCAAAACATATGACCTGGGATGTTTTAATGTTGTAAGTCCCAACTTCGTGACCATGTATGTGCTTGCAAGATTTGCACAACTTCCTCCGTTAATAGCTATGAGACACACTTTACCATCTACATGGCAACGAGTGTGAAATAGATTCATTCTTTACTGTTCATACTTCATTGAAAAGATGAAAAGTTGTCAGTGAAATAAAGAATGGAAATGTGTAAAAGGACCTTACCAAAACACTCTCGCAAAACCTCACAGTAACACTTTAAAGAAATTAAAATGTCACTCCACTCACACTCGTGTTTGTACTCGGGGATATGTTCTTGGCTTTTTCTGATCTCACCCTCTCGTTTGCCTTTTACCACTCAATTCTCTTTTGTGGGTCCTTTTAAAGAACTAACTCAAGACTGAGCAAGTTTCTTAGTTTGTCCATCGGCTTTAAAAAAAGGAAATGGTTAGGATATAGAAATTGTTATGGTAAAAGGTAGGATAGAATGGTTAAGCAAAGATAAGGTAATGAAATAAGAAAGGATGAAAGAAAAGGAAATGAAATAGAGAGAAAAATGAAGATAACTTACAACCCAAGTTGCAACACTTACATCTTCCATCACAAGAAACAACAAGGATACCTCCTTCTAGATTGTTGTTAGGCAGATTCTTTTATGGTTCTCTTTGAGTGTACTTTGCAACTTTCTTCACTTATTTTTCTTTGATTTTTTTCTTCTTTTTCTTTTCTTTCTTTTGCACTCCAAATTTGTTGTAGGAGTCTTTTATTTTGTTTTTTTTTCTTCTTTCTTTTACTTTTTGTTGCAGCACTTGATTGTCAATCCAACAAAACTCTGATTACCGCTTGATATAAGGCTATTCAAGCTTCTTCAATAATGGAGAAGTTAGTAGCCTTGTTGTTTCCCGATCTAGGAGAGATACCAAATGCTACACTCTGAATTGAAAGTAATATGTACAAAAGAAGAAGAATTTGATTAAGTAATTTGATAATTAAGAAATTAAAAGGAAATGGAAATGGAAAGAATTAAAATGGATAAAATTGTTATCAAAGGTGGGCTGCGGAAGTGTTGTTGAATTATCTTTCAAATGTAAGAGAATTCAGCCACCAATGTTGATGATGCACGTGATTCTTGATGATAGATGATGGCAATTCAAAGATGGAGGAATGGTAAGAGAATGGTGATGATATAGGCATGAATGGTGATGGAAGATGGTGATAGAAAGATGGTGATGAACAAATAGTATCATATAAAACTAAGAAGGAACCAATGCTATAAAGGAGCAAAGACCCGTTTCTTATAAGTATTATAATGGATGGTAGTAAGGACTTTGACCCACTAGTTATAAGAACTAGGAACCAGAAGTATCAAGGAAGGGATTGACGCCACAAACTTTCGAAAAGCTTACTTAATGGATATAGTTCTAAAAAGAACTTGAAGATAGAATAATCTCACAAGGATTTTTATATTATCAAACGGTTGTCTTACAAGGTAAATAGCCTAGCCTATTTATAGTTTTCAAAGGGTTTAGGACGAAAAAACACATGATGGTTTGGCTAAGGTTGAAACCCCTTTGAAAATACATGATTTTTGATGAAAATACATGCTCTTGGCCGAATGGTTAGGTGTTGGTTCGGTCCTAAGGATGTTTTGAATGCATTTGGAAGTTATTTGGGCGAAAAAATGAAGATAAAAGAGTCTTTGGCCGAATAGGAAGCATCCCTTGGTGTTTTGGCACCTATTTGATATCACATGGAGTGCACATGCTTGAGTGATGCACGTGGAAGCCTATTTGAATGTACATGGGTCTTCTTGCAATGCTTTGGTCAGGTTGTAACCATATGATGATGTCTTGAAGTCCTTGGAAAGCCTAGAGATGAATTAGCTTCAATGGTAAGCTAGGTGAGTGTCTTGGTAGCTAACTAGGTGAGTTATAGCTTGATGAACTCAAGCTAGTTAGCTTTTGTTTTCTCAGCTCCTCAGCTACTCTCCTAGCTACTTGCAACTACCTTTAGTCCACTTTTCAACATTTTGGTCCAAAGTTCTTCTCCAACTAAGTTCAGCTACATGCTAGCTCATCCAGCTAAGTTGAAGATCCATAAGTGTTGAAATGAGCTGCAATAACGTTCATGAGCTACTATAAGCTACTATGCTTGTACCTTTAGCTACCCAAGCTACCATAATATGCCTTGCTTTGTGTTTCACCTATAGGAATCAACAAACAAATAAAGTTAGCAATGTCTGAGCTCATATAAGGTAAAATGCATGTTGTCGTGAGGTGTTTGAGTGATATGAGCTATGAATGATCGTCTAGAAGCTAAGATAACGTGTATATAAGCTAGATAGAAGGTATTGGACGTTCATGAGCTTTATGAAAACATGTAAGAGCTAGAAAGGAGATGCATACATGCAAATGAGCTAAAGAAACATGGATTTAAACCTAGTGAGCTAATGTAAACATAACATGAGCTAGAATAACATGACATGAGTTAATGAATGAATGAATAATTGAATACATGCTGCCATGATATGTAAATGATATGCAAACATAATAATTGAATCTAAAACATATGTAAACATAATATAAAGCTATGTAAAGATGTGGAAACATATGTTATGCATGAAAATCATATAATATGCAAGTGAATGATAACATATGATTATTCAAGCATAGTTTAAAGAGTAAAAAGCATGCTTATAACATTAAGTGATGCATATAGAAGATAATAAAGGATAAAGTAAGGAAGAACTCCCTTAGAACCAGTTTTGAATAACCTACATGGTGTGATCAAAACATGGAGAAATTTGGAGCTAGACAGGATCACATCAACCTCCGCTTCTTTTGAGCGATATGTACTCAAATCGAAAGGTGACTTCTCCTTAGTGTCCTCCCATCCGATATATGCAATTGGGATCTTTATGAAAATATTCTTTTTCATAGGTCATGTCCTTTGAATGAGTGCTTTGAACGTACATGACCTGAAAATAAAGATAACTCTCATAAGTAAAAACACGATTGAATACAAATAAAGGAAATTTCATCTACTCTTTGATTCTCATTATTTTCAACGTTTTTGAATGATTTCATTCTTTTCTTGAAATGAATCTGATCTTCATTCACTTAACTAGGAGATAGTGGCTTCAAAGTGAATTTCTTATCGTTATGAATGATAGTATATCTCTTGGTAAACCCATCATGGATTACTCGTCGATCGAATTGCCATGGTCTTCCCAAAAGTATATGTCCAGCATCCATTGGTACAACATCAACAAGGACTTCATTTTGATATTTGCCAATTAAAAATAGAATGACAACTTCTTTGTGACTTCTAACTCTTCATCTTCATTTAATCCTTGCAAAACATATGGGCTGGGATGTTTGAATGTTGTAAGTCACAACTTCGTGATCATGTATGTGCTTGCAAGATTTGCACAACTTCCTCCGTCAATAGCTACAAGATACACTTTACCATCTACATGGCAACAAGTGTTAAATGAATTCATTCTTTGTTGTTCATACTTCATTGAAAATATGAAAAATTGTCAGTGAAATAAAGAATGGAAATGTGTAAAAGGACCTTACCAAAACACTCTCGCAAAACCTCACAGTAACACTTTAAAGAAATTATAATGTCACTCCACTCACACTAGTGTTTGCACTCGGGGAAATGTTCTTGGCTTTTTCTGATCCCCCTTCTTATCTCACCCTCTCGTTTGCCTTTTACCACTCAATTCTCTTTTGTGGGTCATTTTAAATAACTAACTCAAGATTGAGCAAGTTTCTTAGTTTGTGCATCGGCTTAAAAAAGGAAATGGTTAGGATATAGAAATGATTATGGTAAAAGGTAGGATAGAATGGTTAAGAAAAGATAAGGTAATGAAATAAGAAAGGTTGAAAGAAAAGGAAATGAAATAGAGAGAAAAATGAAGATAACTTACAACCAAGTTGCAACACTTACTATCTTCCTTCACAAAAAATAGCAAGGATACCTCATTCTAGTTTGTTGTTGGGCAGATTCTTTTGTGCTTCTCTTTGAGTGCATTTTGTAACTTTCTTCACTTCTTTTTCTTTGATTTTTTTCTTCTTTTTCTTCTCTTTCTTTTGCACCCTAAATTTGTTGTAGGAGTCTTTTCTTTTGCTTTTGTTTTTCTTCTTTCTTTTACTTTTTGTTGCAGCACTTGATTGTCAAATCCAACAAAGCTCTGATTACCGCTTGCTGTAAGGCTATTCAAGCTTCTTCAACAATGGAGAAGTTAGTAGCCTTGTTGTTTCCTGATCTAGGAGAGACACTAAATGCTACACTTTAAATTGAAAGTAATCTGCACAAAAGAAAAAAATTTTGAGTAAGTAATTTGATAATTAAGAAATTAAAAGGAAATGGAAATGGATAGAATTGTTATTAAAGATGGGCTGCGGAAGTATTGTTGAATTATCCTTCAAATGTAAGAGAATTCAGCCACCAATGGTGATGATGCACGTGATTCTTGATGAAAGATGATGGCAATTCAAAGATGCAGGAATGGTAAGAGAATGGTGATGATATAGGAGTGAATGGTGATGGAAGATAGTGATGGAAAGATGGTGATGAACAAATAGTATCTTATAAAACTAAGAAGGAACCAATGCTACAAAGGAGCAAAGACCCGTTTCTTATAAGTCTTATAAGGGATGGGTAGTAAGGACTTTGACCCACTAGTTATAAGAACTAGAAACCAGATGTATCAAGGAAAGGATTCACACCACAAACATTAGAAAAGCTTGCTTAACTTATATAGTTCTAAAAATAACTTGAAGAGAGAATAATCTCACAAGGATTTTTATATTATCAAAGGGTTGTCTTATAATGTAAATAGCCTAGCCTATTTATAGTTTTCAAAGGGTTTAGGCTGAATAAACACATGATGGTTCGGCTAAGGTTGAAACCCCTTTTAAAATACATGATTTTAATGAATATACATTATCTTGGCCAAATGGTTAGGTGTTGGTGCGGCCCTAAGGATGTTTTGAATGCATTTGGAAGTTATTTGGGCGCTAAAATGAAGAGAAATGACTCTTTGGCCGAATAGGAAGCATCCCTTGGTATTTTGGCGCCTATTTGATGTCACATGGAGTGTACATGCTTGAATGATGCACATGGCAACCTATTTGAATGCACATGGGACTTCTTGCAATGCTTTGGTAAGGTTGCAACCATAGGATGATGTCTTGAAATCCTTGGACAACCTAGAGATGAATTAGCTTCAATGGTGAGCTAGGTGAGTGTCTTCGTAGATAACTAGGTGAGCTATAGCTTGATGAACTCAAGCTAGTTAGCTTTGGTCTCCTCAGCTCCTCATCTACTCTCGCAGCTACTTCCAGCTACCTTTAGTCCACTTTTCAACATTTTGGTCCAAAGTTCTCCTCCAGCTAAGTTTAACTACATGCTAGCTCCTCCAGCTAAGTTGAAGCTTCATAAGTGTTGAAATGAGCTGCCATAACATTCATGAGCTACTGTGAGCTACTATGCTTCTACTTTTAGCTACCCAAGCTACCATAATATGCCTTGCTTTGTGTTTCACCTATAAGATTCAACAAACAAATAAAGTTAGCAATGTGTGAGCTCATTTAAGGTAAAATGCATGCTGTCGTGAGGTATTTGAGTGATATTAGCTATGAATGATCATCTAGAACCTAAGATAACATGTATATAAGCTAGATAGAAGGAATTGGACGTTCATGAGCTTTATGAAAACATGTAAGAGCTAGAAAAGAGATGCATACATGCAAATAAGCTGAAAAAATATGGATTTACAGCTAGTGAGCTAATGTAAACATAACATGAGCTAGAATAACATGACATGAGTTAATGATTGAATGAATGAATGAATACATGCTGCTATGATATGTAAATGATATGTAAACATAATAATTGAATCTAAAACATATGTAAACATAATATAAAGCTATGTAAAGATGTGGAAACATATGTTATGCATGAAAATCATATAATATGCAAGTGAATGATAACATATGATTATTCAAGCATAGTTTAAAGAGTAAAAGCATGCTTATAACATTAAGTGATGCATATAGAAGATAATAAAGGATAAAGTAAGCAAGAACTCCCATAGAACCAGCTTTGAATAACCTCCATGGTGTGATCAAATCATGGAGAAATTTGGAGCTAGACAGGATCACATCATCCTCCGCTTCTTTTGAGCGATTTGTCCTGAAATCGAAAGGTGACTTCTCCTTAGTGTCCTCCCATCCGATATGATAGGGAAGCGGTGGCGGATTGATGAACGTTGCTCTTGTTGAAGAATCAAACCTAGAAAGCTCTAGACTCGATTAAGAACAAAGGGAACGAATAGGGGAAGGTGGCGGTAGCAAGTAGGGTTCTTAGAGTTTCTTTTATGTGCTGGAATCAAGGCAATAAGATTAGAATAAAATAAACAAAAGATAAATAAACGGAAGATGAAATAAGATAATAAAGAAATCAAAATATCTCCCTTATGAAGGTGAACGGTAAAGACGATTGATGGTGCGAATGGATTTGTGGATAATAGATGGATAACTGTCCTATCGAGCCCTCCTAGTCGCAATGAAAAGGAAAACACGATAAATGGCTCTAACCAACCCTCCTAGTCGTGATGAAAAGGCAAATTGGAGTGTGAAGATTAATCTCCCTCACAAGAACTTGAAAGAACTCAAGGAGAAGAAGCTTCGAAGGCACAAGGCAATCAGCACTTGCAAAAACGAACTCTCGTTGTATTATTAATCAAAGAAATCTCATTTACAAAGTTGAATGAAGCCTCCTTTATATAGGGGCTGAATTCTAAAGGTCCTAAATAACTAAAGAATAAAATATTAATAAACTAAACATGTTTTAACCCTAATTCCTAATAAAATAATAATAACTAAAAATATTGTTTTAACCCAACCTTAATTCCTAATAAAATAATAAATCTGATCCTAAAAGATAATTAATCATCCTATATTAAATTATATTACAAATAATCAATATAAATATTGAAAATTCGTAATATTTACAAAATAACGTATTAATCCCGTATAGGATTTCCTGCATGCACCGTCTTCAGTAAAATGACCATATCTTGAGTTCCCGATATCGGATTGATGCGATTCAAGAACCGTTAGAAAGATAAGAGACAGACGGTTGTATCTCCAGAAGACATGTCGACCAAATAATATCAGGATCCCATTCAAAAAGTCGTCTCAAGTGCGCTACTGTTCTGATCTTCTTTTCCAAAGCTTGGACGAGTGGATCATTTGGAAGAGTTATTACTTCTTCCTTTGATGTGAACCTTGTGATGCATGTATCATCCTCCCTTTCTTCAAAAAGATTCGACCTCGAATCTGAAACATTAAAGGGAGCAACATTAGAATAGTTTAATAATTCATTCACATTATGCTTACCGAATAGATATGCTTTGAATCTTCGAGACTTTGTTCTTCTAATAGGTTCGAGTAGAAACATTAGTCCAAAGAAGCATGTATTATGGACTCTGGTGCATGTATCATTCCCCCACTCCTCAAAAGGATTCGTCCTCGAATCTGAAAATCCAAAAGGAAGAGAATTAGATGTGTTGAAATAAAAACTTGTGAAACATTTACCAGGACGAGGTTTCTTCTTTGTAGGAACTGATTTCTTGTAGTCTTGAAATCCTCTTTTGCATACAAGTCTTGTAATCTGATGTTTTGGTTGAATTTCAACATGGCGCCGGTCACTGTTGGCTTTCTGTATGATTATTTCAGATAATTTCTCCATGGTTTTATTCGTGTGTGGCGAGAATGAGTGTTTAAAAACCATGTCAACTGGTTTGTTAACGTAATCCCTTAAGTCTCCTAAGTGTGGTTCATGAATTAATGATTCCCATGAGGAGATTTGTGGACTGTATAACCTGTTTAGTTGGCAAGGAAACTCATATACAAGATAAAGCTCATTAAAAGCACTTTTAAATGTATGGGTAGAAATATCAGAAATATCCGAGTTATCGTGATATACATCTTTGATATGTTCAATTCTCGGAATAGAAGTATGAGTTTGATAGGTAAGAGTATACCTTCGTGGTAGTGTATCGTCTACTGTGTTTTGCTTACCTCGGTATGTTACGCACTTAAAGGAGTTGTGTTTAGTATGGATGACAACTTCACGAGCCTTACCTTGTAAGAAGGAGAAGAAGTACGTTACAATGTCATTAAAATGAGTAATAAAATATTTACCTTTGGACTCTCGTAAATCGTGACTCTTCATTGGTATGGCATAGTGATTAGGGCTTTCAGGTGGTAACCCGTCAGGAGGGTCACCTAGCACTATTCGACAACTCTTGGCGATGGAAGATGGTGTGGTCCAGTCTCGTGTTGCTTTTACTTTCTCATCATTTACATGGATTCTCTGTGCATGAACTATAAAGCCTGAAGAGTTGTTCAAATCATATTTCGTCATTATGATGGCGTCACGACTAAGGCTTTCCTGGATGTAGCCTTTTTGTAACAAATCCAACTCTTTGGTTTCTTCGAGATTGTATGTTTGACGAGGTATGATGGAACCTTGAATTAGATTGATTTGGCATTGTTTTCCTCTTTTCAGTGGTAATTCGTTAGGTAGATCACCTAACACTTCTCGAAAATCCTGTAAAAGAGATGAAAACACACTAGGCAAATCCTTGTTAATGTTAGAAATCGAAACAATTGATTCCCTAAAGCGAACAAGGATGCAAGGTTGTTTGTAAATAAGGTTCTCTCTCAATTCTTTTGTGCTCACACATAGATTTTGAGTCACTCTTTTCTTCTCACATTTAGGTTCACTCACCTCCCATGGGTCATTATTCTTTTGGCTTTTATAACTAGTGACCTCTTTTGCTTTTGCCTCTTTCTCAACTTTTTCTTTTTTTGCTTTCCCTACCTCCTCACAAATTATCATTTGATCTTTAGGGACTGGAAGTGTGTCATTCTTTGCTGGTCGTTCTTTCTCCTTGTCAGGTTTGTCATCTCTTGGCTTTTTTAGAGAAGCTGGAGTAGAAGATGAGGAAGGATTTGAAGGATTACCTTGGTAAGAGGATGAAGTACCTAGGTAATGTTCACCGAATCTAGATCTCCTTTGGATTTGTGCTTCGATTGTCATTGCTTTCTTTAGTGCGTCTTCAAGGTTTTTGTACCCTTGTAGATCAAGAAGATCAATGATGTTTGAGTTTAAACCGACGATGAATCTTGACACGGTGACCTCTTCTTTTTCGGTTATGTTAGTCCTATTGAGTAAGGACTGCATCTCCTTGTAGTAATCTTCAACTGAACTTCTACCTTGTCGAAGTCGGTGTAGTCGTTGTTTAACTTCTCGTGTATAATGTGTCGGTAGGAATCGGTTCCTCATGGTTTGTTTGAGGTCGGTCCAAGAAGTGATTGTTGGAATTTGGAAGTTCTGGATCTTTTTCCTTATTTGCATCCACCAAGTTCGAGCATATCCTTCAAATTGTATGGTGATCAGGTGAACTTGTTTAGCTTGGGGGCAGTCATGGTATGCGAATATGAGATCAACTTTTCCTTCCCATTCGATGTACCTGTCTGGATCGTTGTCTCCTTTGAAAGATGGGATCATGAACTTTGGTTTTGTAAAGAGTTTGGGTGCTTGGAAACGTGGTTGTTCTTTCTCGGGTACCAAAAGTTCAGCATTGTTTGGTCTTGGATTATGGTTTGGTAGATTCAGTTGTGGTTCTTGTCGTTCTCTCACGATTTCATCAAATCTTTCAACTTGAGTCGTGAGTCGGGCAAGTGTGGCTAAGATAGCCGTAAGTGTCTTGTTGTTAGTGTCGCCCATTCTGAAATCATAACACTCAAAAGAAAATTTTAAAGTCAAATAAAAATAAAATAAATTCAACAAAGCAAGAAACCTCACAAGTCACTCCAAGAAAGTAACACAACGAGAGGCAAGTAAGCCGATCTTGTACTCTTTAAAACTCACTTTACCAAGTAGTCTTTCACAGTTCGTATCGGAGTTTGATTACTAGCAAAGGTGATAAGAAAAACCTAAAAGCTCTAAGAGGCCAAACAAAGGTTAGACTCCAAGCGAACGAGAATGCAAAGAAGGAAGAAGTATGCAAACTCTTTAGTCCTACTAACACAATGAAGATAATGTGTTAGATAATGTAAAAGAACAATAACAAGGAAAAACAAAAGAACTTAAAGCACTAAGAGTCAAAGAAAAAAAAAGAACCAACCCAGAAACCTGGAAAACGCTGGATCAATTTGAGCAACGTTTTTGAGGGGGTTACCGGTGTCAACAAATTCTGGAAAAATTCTTGAATGTCTTTTGATGCGTCAAGAAACCACCTGTAAAATTTCAGAACCAAATACCTTCAGTAGTATCTAGTAGACTCTGTTGAACGGTGAGTCCTCAAACAATCTGTTTTTCTTGATCGCTTTGTTCGAAGGTGTTGTTGATCTCCAAAAATTCTGATTTTTTGTTTGAATTATCTTCAATATATGAATTTTCAATATGGAAATTTTCACCACGAAATTCCTCCTGTAAAATTTTCAAGAAATTCGACAAGATTCTAAACCGAATCTGCCGATGAAACTTGAATGATGTATTTGAAGGCTCCAATGAACTCCAATTGAGGTGAAATTTGGACTGGGGATTAATCTTAGAATGAATATGATATGGATAAAATCAGCCCTAAATACCTTCGTTTGCAATTTTTTGAAATTTTGGCTTTTTTTGGCTCTTTTTTTGTTTTTTTGCCTTTTTTTTTTTTTTGAAAAAAAATAGCAAACTAACAAGAAGGATTTAAATCTAAATTAAAATTAAATAAAAAGAACCTGAAACGCTGAATCTTTTGTGAACTAGCTCCGTTGGGGTACCTTGACGATTTTGTGTGCAAGAACAAGCAATATTGCTTGTTTCTTTCCAAGAATCGGCCCAAATCTGATACCAATTGATAGGGAAGCGGTGGCGGATTGATGAACGTTGCTCTTGTTGAAGAATCAAACCTAGAAAGCTCTAGACTCGATTAAGAACAAAGGGAACGAATAGGGGAAGGTGGCGGTAGCAAGTAGGGTTCTTAGAGTTTCTTTTATGTGCTGGAATCAAGGCAATAAGATTAGAATAAAATAAACAAAAGATAAATAAACGGAAGATGAAATAAGATAATAAAGAAATCAAAATATCTCCCTTATGAAGGTGAACGGTAAAGACGATTGATGGTGCGAATGGATTTGTGGATAATAGATGGATAAGTGTCCTATCGAGCCCTCCTAGTCGCAATGAAAAGGCAAACACGATAAATGGCTCTAACCAACCCTCCTAGTCGTGATGAAAAGGCAAATTGGAGTGTGAAGATTAATCTCCCTCACAAGAACTTGAAAGAACTCAAGGAGAAGAAGCTTCGAAGGCACAAGGCAATCAGCACTTGCAAAAACGAACTCTCGTTGTATTATTAATCAAAGAAATCTCATTTACAAAGTTGAATGAAGCCTCCTTTATATAGGGGCTGAATTCTAAAGGTCCTAAATAACTAAAGAATAAAATATTAATAAACTAAACATGTTTTAACCCTAATTCCTAATAAAATAATAATAACTAAAAATATTGTTTTAACCCAACCTTAATTCCTAATAAAATAATAAATCTGATCCTAAAAGATAATTAATCATCCTATATTAAATTATATTACAAATAATCAATATAAATATTGAAAATTCGTAATATTTACAAAATAACGTATTAATCCCGTATAGGATTTCCTGCATGCACCGTCTTCAGTAAAATGACCATATCTTGAGTTCCCGATATCGGATTGATGCGATTCAAGAACCGTTAGAAAGATAAGAGACAGACGGTTGTATCTCCAGAAGACATGTCGACCAAATAATATCAGGATCCCATTCAAAAAGTCGTCTCAAGTGCGCTACTGTTCTGATCTTCTTTTCCAAAGCTTGGACGAGTGGATCATTTGGAAGAGTTATTACTTCTTCCTTTGATGTGAACCTTGTGATGCATGTATCACGATATATGCAATTGGGATCTTTATGAAAAGATTATTTTTCATAAGTCATGTCCTTCGAATGAGTGCTTTGAACGTACATGACCTGAAAATAAAGATAACTCTCGTAAGTAAAAACACGATTGAATACAAATAAAGGAAAATTCATCTACTCTTTGATTCTCATTATTTTCAACGTTTTTGAATGATTCCATTCTTTTCTTGAAATGAATCTGATCTTCATTCACTTAACTAGGAGATAGTGGCGTCAAAGTGAATTTCTTATCGTTATGAATGATAGTATATCTCTTGGTAAACCCATCATGGATTGCTCGTCGATCGAATTGCCATGGTCTTCCCAAAAGTATATGTCCAGCATCCAGGGGTACAACATCAACAAGGACTTCATTTTGATATTTGCCAATTGAAAATAGAATGAAAACTTCTTTGTGACTTCTAACTCTTCATCTTCATTTAATCCTTGCAAAACATATGGGCTGGGATGTTTGAATGTTGTAAGTCCCAACTTCGTGATCATGTATGTGCTTGCAAGATTTGCACAACTTCCTCCGTCAATAGCTACTAGATACACTTTACCATCTACATGGCAACAAGTGTGAAATGCATTAATTCTTTGTTGTTCATACTTCATTGAAAAGATGAAAAATTGTCAGTGAAATAAAGAATAGAAATGTGTAAAAGGACCTTACCAAAACACTCTCGCAAAACCTCACAATAACACTTTAAAGAAATTATAATGTCACTCCACTCACACTAGTGTTTGCACTCGGGGAAATATTCTTGGCTTTTTCTGATCCCCCTTCTTATCTCACCCTCTCGTTTGCCTTTTACCACTCAATTCTCTTTTGTGGGTCCTTTTAAATAACTAACTCAAGATTGAGCAAGTTTCTTAGTTTGTGCATCGGCTTTAAAAAAGGAAATGGTTAGGATATAGAAATGGTTATGGTAAAAGATACGATAGAATGGTTAAGAAAATATAAGGTAATGAAATAAGAAAGGATGAAAGAAAAGAAAATGAAATGGAGAGAAAAATGAAGATAACTACAACCAAGTTGCAACACTTACTATCTTCCTTCACAAAAAACAACAAGGATACCTCATTCTAGTTTGTTGTTGGGCAGATTCTTTTGTGCTTCTCTTTGAGTGCACTTTGTAACTTTCTTCACTTCTTTTTCTTTGATTTTTTTCTTCTTTTTCTTCACTTTCTTTTGCACCCTAAATTTGTTGTAGGAGTCTTTTCTTTTGCTTTTGTTTTTCTTCTTTCTTTTGCTTTTGTTTTTCTTCTTTCTTTTGCTTTTTGTTGCAGCACTTGATTGTCAATCCAACAAAGCTCTGATTACCGCTTGATGTAAGGTTATTCAAGCTTCTTCAATAATGGAGAAGTTAGTAGACTTGTTGTTTCCTGATCTAGGAGAGACACCAAATGCTACACTTTGAATTGAAAGTAATCTGCACAAAAGAAAAAAAAATTGTGTAAGTAATTTGATAATTAAGAAATTAAAAGGAAATGGAAATGGATAGAATTGTTATTAAAGATGGGCTGCAGAAGTATTGTTGAATTATCCTTCAAATGTAAGAGAATTCGGCCACCAATGGTGATGATGCATGTGATTCTTGATGAAAGATGATGGCAATTAAAAGATGGAGGAATGTTAAGAGAATGGTGATGATATAGGAGTGAATGGTGATAGAAGATAGTGATGGAAAGATGGTGATGAACAAATAGTATCTTATAAAACTAAGAAGGAACCAATGCTACAAAGGAGCAAAGACCCGTTTCTTATAAGTCTTATAAGGGATGGTTAGTAAGGACTTTGACCCACTAGTTATAAGAACTAGAAACCAGATGTATCAAGGAAAGGATGCACGCCACAAGCATTAAAAAAGCTTGCTTATCTTATATAGTTCTAAAAAGAACTTGAAGAGAGAATAATCTCACAAGGAATTTTATATTATCAAAGGGTTGTCTTATAATGTAAATAGCCTAGTCTATTATAGTTTTCAAAGGGTTTAGGCCAAATAAACACATGATGGTTCGGCTAAGGTTCAAACCCCTTTGAAAATACATGATTTTTTATGAAAATACATGATTTTAATGTAGATACATTCTCTTGGCCAAATGGTTAGGCGTTGGTTCGGTCCTAAGGATGTTTTGAATGCATTTGGAAGTTATTTGGGCGCCAAAATGAAGAGAAAGGACTCTTTGGCCGAATAGGAAGCATCCCTTGGTGTTTTGGCGCGTATTTCATGTCACATGGAGTGTACATGCTTGAATGATGCACATGGCAGCCTATTTGAATGCACATGGGACTTTTTGCAATGCTTTGGTAAGGTTGCAACCATATGATGATGTCTTGAAGTCCTTGGACAACCTAGAGATGAATTAGCTTCAATGGTGAGCTAGGTGAGAGTCTTCGTAGATAACTAGGTGAGCTATAGCTTGATGAACTCAAGCTAGTTAGCTTTGGTCTCCTCAGCTCCTCATCTACTCTCGCAGCTACTTCCAGCTACCTTTAGTCCACTTCTCAACATTTTGGTCCAAAGTTCTCCTCCAGCTACATGCTAGCTCCTCCAGCTAAGTTGAAGCTCTATAAGTGTTGAAATGAGCTGCCATAACGTTCATGAGCTACTGTGAGCTACTATGCTTGTACTTTTAGCTACCCAAGCTACCATAATATGCCTTGCTTTGTGTTTCACCTATAGGATTCAACAAACAAATAAAGTTAGCAATGTGTGAGCTCATTTAAGGTAAAATGCATGCTGTCATGAGGTGTTTGAGTGATATTAGCTATTAATGATCATCTAGAAGCTAAGATAACATGTATATAAGCTAGATAGAAGGAATTGGACGTTCATGAGCTTTATGAAAACATGTAAGAGCTAGAAAAGAGATGCATACATGCAAATGAGCTGAAGAAACATGGATTTAAAGCTAGTGAGCTAATGTAAACATAACATGAGCTAGAATATCATGACATGAGTTAGTGATTGAATGAATGAATGAATACATGCTGCTATGATATGTAAATGATATGTAAACACAATAATTTAATCTAAAACATAGGTAAATAAAATATAAAGCTAAGTAAAGATGTGGAAACATATGTTATGCATGAAAATCATATAGTATTCAAGTGAATGATAACATATGATTATTCAAGCATAGTTTAAAGAGTAAAAGCATGCTTATAACATTAAGTGATGCATATAGAAGATAACAAGAATAAACTAATGAAGAACTCCCTTAGAACCAGCTTTAAATAACCTTCATGGTGTGATAAAATCATGGAGAAATGTAGAGCTAGACAGGATCACATCATCCTCCCCTTCTTTTGAGCGATTTGTCCTCAAATCAAAAGGTGACTTCACCTTAGTGTCCTCCCATCCGATATATGCAACAGAGTTCTTTATGAAAAGATTCTTTTCATAAGTCATGTCCTTTGAATAAGTGCTTTGAACGTACATGACCTGAAATGAAAGATAACTCTCATAAGTAAAAATACAATTGAATAAAAATAAAGGAAAATTATACTTCCTGTTGGTGTTTGATGGTTGGTTAAAAATAATGTATGTTGAAGACATGTTGCTTTGAATGATCATGTCCCTTGGCATCCCAAAAGTCATGTCCATCGGATCATGAAAATTCACGATTTTATGCTCTTGAAGGGTCATGTCCATTAAGCCTTTATGATTCACGTCTCTTGGCTCTTTCCCTTGACAAATTGTGTCTTTTGAATCATTCTTGTCATCACAAATTGATAAGATAATGCCACAGACATGAATTTAATTGCTGCAAAATGAATCTAAATAAGTAAATGAAAAACCATTGACAAAATGAATGGACATATCAAACCATGGTGGATGTTTAATGGGAGTTGGTTGCCGAATTCTTTTCATAATTGGCAATGTACTTGGAATGTCAACGGACACAACTCTTGGAACTTCAAGTGACGTTTCTCTTGGAACTTCAAACGACATTATCTTTGAAACATCAAGAGATATGTTTCGTTGATCACCAAAAGTAACAATTATTTGTTCTTCAAAAGTCACATCTTTCTCATTTTCAACTCCAATATTTTCTTCACCTACTCTTTGATTCTCATTATTTTCAACGTTTTTTAATGATTCCATTATTTTCTTCAAATGAATATGATCTCCATTCACTTGACTAGGAGATAGTGGCATCAAAGTGAATTTCTTATCGTTATGAATGATAGTATATCTAATGGTAAACCCATCATGGATTGCTCATCGGTCGAATTGTCATGGTCTTCCCAAAAGGTAGGATAAAATGGTTAAGCAAAGATAAGGTAATGAAATAAGAAATGATGAAAGAAAAGGAAATGAAATAGAGAGAAAAATGAAGATAACTTACAACCCAAGTTGCAACACTTACATCTTCCATCACAAGAAACAACAAGGATACCTCCTTCCAGATTGTTGTTAGGCAGATTCTTTTGTGCTTCTCTTTGAGTGTACTTTGCAACTTTCTTCACTTCTTTTTCTTTGATTTTTTTTTCTTCTTGTTCTTTTCTTTCTTTTGCACTCCAAATTTGTTGTAGGAGTCTTTTCTTTTGCTTTTTGTTTTTCTTTTTTCTTTTTCTTTTTATTGCAGCACTTGATTGTCAATCCAAAAAAGCTCTTATTACCGCTTCATGTAAGGCTATTCAAGCTTCTTCAATAATGGAGAAGTAGCCTTGTTGTTTCCCGATCTAGGAGAGACATCAAATGCTACACTTTGAATTGAAAGTAATATGCACAAAAGAAGAAGAATTTGATTAAGTAATTTGATAATTAAGAAATTAAAAGGAAATGAAAATGGAAATAATTGAAAAGGATAGAATTGTTATCAAATATGGGCTGCGGAAGTGTTGTTGAATTATCCTTCAAATGTAAGAGAATTCAGCTACCAATGGTGATGATGCACGTGATTCTTGATGATAGATGATGGCAATTCAAAGATGGAGGAATGGTGATGATATAGGCGTGAATAGTGATGGAAGATAGTGATGGGAAGATGGTGATAGAAAGATGGTGATGAATAAATAGTATCTTATAAAACTAAGAAGGAACCAATTCTATAAATGAGCAAAGACCCATTTCATATAAGTCTTATAAGGGATGGTAGTAAGGACTTTGACCCACTAGTTATAAGAACTAGGAACCAGAAGTATCAAGGAAGGGATTGACGCCACAAACTTTAGAATAGCTTGCTTAATCGATATAGTTCTAAAAAGAACTTGAAGAGAGAATAATCTCACAAGGATTTTTATATTATCAAAGGGTTGTCTTACAATGTAAATAGCCTAGCCTATTTATAGTTTTCAAAGGGTTTAGGTCGAATAAACACATGATGGTTTGGCTAACGTCGAAATCCCTTTGAAAATACATGATTTTCATGAAAATACATGATTTTAATGAAGATACATGCTCTTGGCCGAATGGTTAGGTGTTGGTTCGTCCCTAAGGATGTTTTGAATGCATTTGGAAGTTATTTGGGCGCCAAAATGAAGAGAAAGGAATCTTTGGCCGAATAGGAAGCATCCCTTGGTGTTTAGGCGCCTATTTGATGTCACATGGAGTGCACATGCTTGAATGATGCACATGGCAGCCTATTTGAATGCACATGGGTCTTCTTGCAATGCTTTTGTGAGGTTACAACCATAGGATGATGTCTTGAAGTCCTTGGACATCCTAGAGATGAATTAGCTTCAATGGTAAGCTAGGTGAGTGTCTTGGTAGCTAGCTAGGTGAGTGTTTTGGTAACTAACTAGGTGAGCTATAGCTTGATGAACTCAAACTAGTTAGCTTTGGTCTTCTTAGCTCCTCGGCTACTCTCCCAGCTACTTCTAACTACCTTTAGTCCACTTTTCAACATTTTGGTCCAAAGTTCTCCTCCAGCTAAGTTCAGTTACATGCTAGCTCCTCCAGCTAAGTTCAGTTACATGCTAGCTCCTCCAGCTAAGTTGAAGCTCTATAAGTGATGAAATGAGCTTCCATAACGTTCATGAGCTACTGGGAGTTGATATACTTGTACTTTTAGCTACCCAAGCTACCATAATATGCCTTGCTTTGTGTTTCACCTATAGGAATCAACAAACAAATAAAGTTAGCAATATGTGAGCTCATTTAAGGTAAAATGCATGCTGTCATGAGGTGTTTGAGTGATATGAGCAATGAATGATCGTCTAGAAGCTAAGATAACATGTATATAAGCTAGATAGAAGGTATTGGACGTTCATGAGCTTTATGAAAACATGTAAGAGCTAGAAATGAGATGCATACATGCAAATGAGTTGAAGAGACATGGATTTAAAGCTAGTGAGCTAATGTAAACATAACATGAGCTAGAATAACATGAAATGAGTTAATGATTGAATGAATGAATGAATGAATACATGCAGCTATGATATATAAATGATATGTAAACACAATAATTGAATCTAAAACATATGTAAACAAAATATAAACCTAAGTAAAGATGTGGAAATATATGTTATGCATGAAAATCATATAGTATGCAAGTGAATGATAACATATGATTATTCAAGCATAGTTTAAAGAGTAAAAGCATGCTTATAACATTAAGTGATGCATATAGAAGATAATAAAGAATAAACTAATGAAGAACTCCCTTAGAACCAGCTTTAAATAACCTTCATGGTGTGATAAAATCATGGAGAAATGTAGAGCTAGACAGGATCACATCATCCTCCCCTTCTTTTGAGCGATTTGTCCTCAAATCAAAAGGTGACTTCACCTTAGTGTCCTCCTATTCGATATATGCAACAGAGTTCTTTATGAAAAGATTCTTTTCATAAGTCATGTCCTTTGAATAAGTGCTTTGAACGTACATGACCTGAAATGAAAGATAACTCTCATAAGTAAAAAGAAGATTGAATACAAATAAAGGAAAATTATACTTCCTATTGGTGTTTGATGGTTGGTTAAAATAATGTCTGTTGAAGACATGTTGCTTTGAATGATCATGTCCCTTGGCATCCCAAAAGTCATGTCCATCGGATCATAAAAATTCACGATTTTATGCTCTTGAAGGGTCATGTCCATTAAGCCTTTATGATTCACGTCTCTTGGCTCTTTCCCTTGACAAATTGTGTCTTTTGAATCATCCTTGTCATCACAAATTGATAAGATAATGCCACAGACATGAATTTAATTGCTGCAAAATGAATCTAAATAAGTAAATGAAAAACTATTGACAAAATGAATGGACATATCAAACCAGGGTGGATGTTTAATGGGAGTTGGTTGCTGAATTCTTTTCATAATTGGCAATGTACTTGGAATGTCAACGGACACAACTCTTGGAATTTCAAGTGACGTTTCTCTTGGAACTTTAAACGACATTATCTTTGAAAAATCAAGAGATATGTTTCGTTGATCACCAAAAGTAACAATTATTTGTTCTTCAAAAGTCACATCTTTTAGTCCTCCAAAAGCCATGATTCTTGAATCATCACCTTGAAAAGATACGTCTCTAAAATTGTCATGCAAAACAGAAGGAAGAATAGGATAAGAAAGGCTAAATAAAATTTGTTCTTCACTCTCCTCTTTTTCTCCAAATTCATCTTTCTCATTTTCAACTCCAATATTTTCTTCATCTACTCTTTGATTCTCATTATTTTCAACGTTTTTTAATGATTCCATTATTTTCTTCAAATGAATGTGATCTCCATTCACTTGACTAGGAGATAGTGGCATCAAAGTGAATTTCTTATCGTTATGAATGATAGTATATCTGTTGGTAAACCCATCATGGATTGCTCATCGATCGAATTGCCATGGTCTTCCCAAAAGGTAGGATAGAATGGTTAAGCAAAGATAAGGTAATGAAATAAGAAATGATGAAAGAAAAGGAAATGAAATAGAGAGAAAAATGAAGATAACTTACAACCCAAGTTGCAACACTTACATCTTCCATCACAAGAAACAACAAGGATACCTCCTTCTAGATTGTTGTTAGGCAGATTCTATTGTGCTTCTCCTTGAGTGTACTTTGCAACTTTCTTCACTTTTTTTCTTTGATTTTTTTTCTTCTTGTTCTTTTCTTTCTTTTGCACTCCAAATTTGTTGTAGGAGTCTTTTCTTTTGCTTTTTGTTTTTCTTCTTTCTTTTTCTTTTTATTGCAGCACTTGATTGTCAATCCAAAAAAGCTCTTATTACCGCTTGATGTAAGGCTATTAAAGCTTCTTCAATAATGGAGAAGTTAGTAGCCGTGTTATTTCCCGATCTAGGAGAGACATCAAATGCTACACTTTGAATTGAAAGTAATCTGCACAAAAGAAGAAGAATTTGATTAAGTAATTTGATAATTAAGAAATTAAAAGGAAATGGAAATGGAAATAATTGAAAAGGATAGAATTGTTATCAAAGATGGGCTGCGGAAGTGTTGTTGAATTATCCTTCAAATGTAAGAGAATTCAGCTACCAATGGTGATGATGCACGTGATTCTTGATGATAGATGATGGCAATTCAAAGATGGAGGAATGGTGATTATATAGGCATGAATAGTGATGGAAGTTGGTGATGGGAAGATGGTGATAGAAAGATGGTGATGAATAAATAGTATCTTATAAAACTAAGAAGGAACCAATGCTATAAATGAGCAAAGACCCGTTTCATATAAGTCTTATAAGGGATGGTAGTAAGGACTTTGACCCACTAGTTATAAGAACTAGGAACCAGAAGTATCAAGGAAGGGATTGACGCCACAAACTTTAGAAAAGCTTGCTTAATCGATATAGTTCTAAAAAGAACTTGAAGAGAGAATAATCCCACAAGGATTTTTATATTTTTAAAGGGTTGTCTTACAATGTAAATAGCCTAGCCTATTTATAGTTTTCAAAGGGTTTAGGCCGAATAAACACATGATGGTTCGGCTAAGGTCGAAATCCCTTTGAAAATACATGATTTTCATGAAAATACATTATTTTAATGAAGATACATGCTCTTGGCCGAATGGTTAGGTGTTGGTTCGGCCCAAAGGATGTTTTGAATGCATTTGGAAGTTATTTGGGCGCCAAAATGAAGAGAAAGGAATCTTTGGCCGAATAGGAAGCATCCCTTGGTGTTTAGGCGCCTATTTGATGTCACATGGAGTGCACATGCTTGAATAATGCACATGGCAGCCTATTTGAATGCACGTGTGTCTTCTTGCAATGCTTTTGTGAGGTTGCAACCATAGGATGTTGTCTTGAAGTCCTTGGACATCCTAGAGATGAATTAGCTTCAATGGTAAGCTAGGTGAGTGTCTTGGTAGCTAGCTAGGTGAGTGTCTTGGTAGCTAACTAGGTGAGCTATAGCTTGATGAACTCAAACTAGTTAGCTTTGGTCTTCTCAGCTCCTCGGCTACTCTCCCAGCTACTTCTAACTACCTTTAGTCCACTTTTCAACATTTTGGTCCAAAGTTCTCCTCCAGCTAAGTTCAGTTACATGCTAGCTTCTCCAACTAAGTTGAAGCTCCATAAGTGATGAAATGAGCTGCCATAACATTCATGAGCTACTGGAGTTGATATACTTGTACTTTTAGCTACCCAAGCTACCATAATATGCCTTGCTTTGTGTTTCACCTATAGGAATCAACAAACAAATAAAGTTAGCAATATGTGAGCTCATTTAAGGTAAAATGCATCTTGTCTTGAGGTGTTTGAGTGATATGAGCAATGAATGATCGTCTAGAAGCTAAGATAACATGTATATAAGCTAGATAGAAGGTATTGGACGTTCATGAGCTTTATGAAAACATGTAAGAGCTAGAAAGAGATGCATACATGGAAATGAGCTAAAGAAACATGTATTTAAAGCTAGTGAGCTAATGTAAACATAAGATGAGCTAGAATAACATGACATGAGTTAATGAGTGAATGAATGAATGAATACATGCTGCCATGATATGCAAATAATATGAAAACATAATAATTGAATATAAAACATAAGTAAACATAATATAAACCTAAGTAAAGATGTGGAAACATATGTTATGCATGAAATCATAAAGTATGCAAGTGAATGATAACATATGATTATTCAAACATAGTTTAAAGAGTAAAAGCATGCTTATAACTTTAAGTGATGCATATAGAAGGTAATAAAGGATAAAGTAAGAAAGAACTCAATTAGAACCAGCTTTGAATAACCTCCATGGTGTGATCAAATCATGGAGAAATTTGGAGCTAGACAGGATCACATCATCCTCCTCTTCTTTTAAGCGATTTGCCTTCAAATCGAAAGGTGACTTCTCCTTAATGTCCTCATATCCGATATATACAACAGGGATCTTTATGAAAAGATTCTTTTCATAATTCATGTCCTTTGAATAAGTGCTTTGAATGTACATGACCTGAAAAGAAAGATAACTCTCATAAGTAAAAACACGATTGAATACAAATAAAGGAAATTGTACTTCCTGTTGGTGTTTGATGGTTGGTTAAAAATCATGTCTGTTGAAGTCATGTTGCTTTGAATGATCATGTCCCTTGGCATCCCAAAATTCATGTCCATTGGATCATGCAAAATTAACGATTCTATGCTCTTGAAGAGTCATGTCCATTAAGCCTTTATGTTTCACGTCTCTTGGCTCTTTCCCTTGACAAATTGTGTCTTTTGAATCATCCTTGTCATCATAAATTGATAAGATAATGCCACATACATGAATTGAATTACTACAAAATGAATCAAAACAAGTAAATGAAAATCTATTGACAAGATGAATGGACATATCAAACCAGAATAGATTTTTAATGGGAGTTGGTTTTTGAATTCTTTTCATAATTGCCAATGTACTTGGAATGTCAACGGACACAACTCTTGGCATTCAAGTGTCATTTCTCTTGGAACTTCAAATGACATTATCTTTCAAACATCAAGAGATATGATTTGTTGATCACCAAAAGTAACAATTATTTGTTCTTCAAAAGCCACATCTTTTAGTCCTCCAAAAGCCATGATTCTTGAATCATCACCTTGAAAAGATACGTCTCTGAAATTGCCCTACAAAATAGAAGGAAGGAATGAGAAGAAAGGTTAGATAAAATTTGTTCTTCACTCTCATCTTTTTCTACAAATTCATCTTTCTCATTTTCAACTCCAATGTTTTCTTCATCTACTCTTTGATTCTTATTATTTTCAACATTTTTGAATGATTCCATTCTTTTATTCAAATGAATCTGATCTTCATTCACTTGACTATGAGATAGTGGCATCAAAGTTAATTTCTTATCGTGATGAATGATAGTATATATGTTGGTAAACCCATCATGTATTCCTCGTCTGTCGAATTGCCATGGTCTTCCCAAAAGTATATGTCCTGCATCTATTGGTACAACATGAAAAAGGACTTAATCTTGATATTTGCCAATTGAAAACTGGATGACAACTTGGTTTATGAGTTCTAACTCTTCATTTTCATTTAATCCTTGCAAAATAAATGGGTTTGGATGTTTGAATGTTGTAAGTCCCAACTTCGTGACCATGTATGTGCTTGCAAGATTTGCACAACTTCCTACGTAAATAGCTACAAGACACACTTTACCATCTACATGGCAACGAGTATGAAATGCATTCATTCTTTGTTGTTTATACTTCATTGAAAAGAAGAAAAATTGACAGTGAAATAAAGAATGGAAATGTGTCAAAAGACCTTACCATGAACACTCTCGCAAAACCTCACAGTAACACTCCAAAGAAATTAAAATGTCACTCCACTCACACTCGTGTTTGCACTCGAGGATATGTTCTTGGCTTTTTCTGATCCCCTTTTTGATCTCACCCTCTCGTTTGCCTTTTACCGCTCAATTCTCTTTTGTGGGTCCTTTTAAAGAACTAACTCAAGATTGAGCAAGTTTCTTACTTTGTGCATCGGCTTTAAAAAAGGAAATGGTTAGGATATAGAAATGGTTATGGTAAAAGGTAGGATATAATGGTTAAGCAAAGATAAGGTAATGAAATAAGAAAGGATGAAAGAAAAGGAAATGAAATAGAGAGAAAAATGAAGATAACTTACAACCCAAGTTGTAACACTTATTATCTTCCTTCACAAGAAACAACAAGGATACCTCCTTCTAGTTTGTTATTGGGCAGATTCTTTTGCGCTTTTCTTTGAGTGTACTTTGAAACTTTCTTCATTTCTTTTTCTTTGATTTTTTTTCTTCTTTTTCTTTTCCTTCTTTTGCACTCCAAATTTGTTGTATGAGTCTTTTCTTTTGCTTTTTGTTTTTCTTCTTTCTTTTGCTTTTTGTTTCAGTACTTGATTGTCAATCAAACAAAGCTCTGATTCTCGCTTGAAGTAAGGCTATTCAATCTTCTTCAATAATGGAGAAGTTAGTAGCCTTGTTGTTTCCCGATCTAGGAGAGACACCAAATGCTACAGTTTAAATTGAAAGTAATATGCACAAAAGAAGAAGAATTTGATTAAGTAATTTGATAATTAAGAAATTAAAAGAAAATGGATAGAATTGTTATCAAAGATGGGTTGCGGAAGTGTTGTTGAATTGTCCTTCAAATGTAAGAGAATTCGGCCACCAATGGTGATGATGCACGTGATTCTTGATGATAGATGATGGCAATTCAAAGAAGGTAGAATGATGATGATATAGGCGTGAATGGTGATGGAACGATGGTGATGAACAAATAGTATCTTATAAAACTAAGAAGGTACCAATGTGATACACGCACCAGAGTCCATAATACATGCTTCTTTGGACTAATGTTTCTACACGAACCTATTAGAAGAACAAAGTCTCAAAGATTCAAAGCATATCTATTCGGTAAGCATAATGTGAATGAATTATTAAACTATTCTAATTTTGCTCCCTTTAATGTTTTAGATTCGAGGTCGAATCTTTTTGAAGAAAGGGAGGATGATATATGAATCACAAGGCTCACATCAAACGAAGAAGTAATAACTCTTCCAAATGATCCACTCGTCCAAGCTTTGGAAAAGAAGATCAGAACAGTAGCATACTTGAGACGACTTTTTGAATGGGACCTGATCTTATTCGGTCGACATGTCTTCTGGAGATACAATCTTCTGTCTCTTATCTTTCCAACGGTTCTTGAATCGCATCAATCCGATATCAGGAACTCAAGATATGGTCATTTTACTGAAGACGGTGCATGCAGGAAATCCTATACGGGATTAATACGTTACTTTGTAAATATTACGAATTTTCAATATTTATATTGATTATTTGTAATATAATTTAATATAGGATGATTAATTATCTTTTAGGATTAGATTTATTATTTTATTAGGAATTAAGGTTGGGTTAAAACAATATTTTTAGTTATTATTATTTTATTAGGAATTAGAGTTAAAACATGTTTGGTTTATTAATATTTTATTCTTTAGTTATTTAGGACCTTTAGAATTCAGCCCCTATATAAAGGAGGCTTCATTCAACTTTGTAAATCAGATTTCTTTGATCAATAATACAACAAGAGTTTGTTTTTGCAAGTGCTGATTGCCTTGTGCCTTCGAAGCTTCTTCTCCTGGAGTTCTTTCAAGTTCTTGTGAGGGAGATTAATCTTCACACTCCAATTTGCCTTTTCATCGCGACTAGGAGGGTTGGTTAGAGCCATATTATCGTGTTTGCCTTTTCATTGCGACTAGGAGGGCTCGATAGGACACTTATCCATCTATTTTTCCACAAATCCATCCGCACCATCAATCATCTTTATCGTTCACCTTCATAAGGGAGATCTTTTGATTTCTTTATTATCTTATTTCATATTTCATTTATTTATCTTTTGTTTATTTTATTCTAATCGTGTTGTCTTGATTCCAGCACATAAAAGAAACCCTATACAATCCTAGCGACTACCGCCACCTTCCCATATTCATCACCTTTGTTCTTCATCGAGTCTAGAGCTTTCTAGGTTTGATTCTTCAACAAGAGCAACGTTCAACAACCCGCCATCGCTTCCCTATCACAATGCTACAAAGGAGAAAAGAACCGTTTCTTATAAGTCTTATAAGAGATGGTAGTAAGGAATTTGACCCACTAGTTATAAGAAATAGGAACCAGAAATATCAAGGAAGGGATTGACGCCACAAACTTTAGAAAAGCTTGCTTAATCTATATAGTTCTAAAAAGAACTTGAAGAGAGAATAATCTAACAAGGAATTTTATATTATCAAAGGGTTGTCTTACATTGTAAATAGCCTAGTCTATTTATAGTTTTCAAAGGGTTTAGGCCGAATAAGCACATGATGGTTCGGCTAAGGTTGAAACCCCTTTGAAAAAACATGATTTTAATGAAGATACATGCTCTTGGCCGAATGGTTAGGTGTTGATTCGGCCCTAAGGATGTTTTGAATGCATTTGGAAGCATCCCTTGGTGTTTTGGCGCCTATTTGATGTCACATGGAGTGCACAATATTGAATGATGCACATGGTAGCCTATTTAAATGTACATGGGTCTTCTTGCAGTGCTTTGGTGAGGTTGCAACCATAGTATGATGTCTTGAAGTCCTTGGACAACCTAGAGATGAATTAGCTTCAATGGTAAGCTAGGTGAGTGTCTTCGTAGCTAACTAGGTGAGCTATAGCTTGATGAACTCAAGCTAGTTAGCTTTAGTCTTCTCAGTTGCTCAGCTACTCTCCCTGCTACTTCCAGCTACCTTTAGTCCACTTTTCAACATTTTGGTCCAAATTTCTCCTCCAGCTAAGTTCAACTACATGCTAGCTCCTCCAACTAAGTTGAAGATCCATAAGTGATTAAATGAGCTGTCATAACATTCATGAGCTACTGTGAGCTCTATGCTTGTACGTTTAGCTACCCAAGCTACCATAATATGCCTTGCTTAGTGTTTCACCTATAGGAATCAACAAACAAATAAAGTAAGCAATGTGTGAGCTCATTTAAGGTAAAATGAATGTTGTCGTGAGGTGTTTGAGTTATATGAGCTATGATTGATCGTCTAGAAGCTAAGATAACCTGTATATAAGCTAGATAGAAGGTATTAGATGTTCATGAGCTTTATGAAAACATGTAAGAGCTAGAAAAAGAGATGTATACATGCAAATGAGCTAAAGAAACATGGACTTAAGGCTAGTGAGCTAATGTAAACATAACATGAGCTAGAATAACTTGACATGAGTTAATGAATGAATTAATACATGCTGCCATTATATGTAAATGACATGCAAACATAAAATTGAATCTAAACATATGTAAACATAATATAAAGCTAAGTAAAGATGTGGAAACATATGCTATGCATGAAAATCATATAGTATGCAAGTGAATGATAACATATGATTATTCAAGCATAGTTTAAAGAGTAAAAGCATGCTTATAACATTAAGTGATGCATATAGATGATAATAAAGGATAAAGCAAGAAAGAACTCCCTTAGAACCAGCTTTGAATAACCTCCATGGTGTGATCAAATCATGGAGAAATTTGGAGCTAGATAGGATCACATCATCCTCCCCTTCTTTTGAGCGATTTGTTCTCAAATTTAAAGGTGACTTCTCCTTAGTGTCCTCCCATCCGATATATGAAACAGGGATCTTTATGAAAATATTCTTTTCATAAGTCATGTCCTTTGAATAAGTGCTTTAAATGTACATGACCTGAAAAGAAAGATAACTCTCATAAGTAAAAACACGATTGAATACAAATAAAGGAAAATTGTACTTCCTGTTGGTGTTTGATGGTTGGTTAAAAATCATGTCTGTTGAAGACATGTTGCTTTGAATGATCATGTCCCTTGGCATCCCAAAAGTCATGTTCATTGGATCATGTAAATTCACGATTTTATGCTCTTGGAGGGTTATATCCATTAAGCCTTTATGATTCACGTCTCTTGGCTCTTTCCCTTGACAAATTGTGTCTTTTGAATCATCCATGTCATCACAAATTGATAAGATAATGCCACAGACATGAATTGAATTACTGCAAAATGAATCAAAACAAGGAAATGAAAATCTATTGACAAGATGAATGGACATATCAAACCAGGATGGATGTTTAATGGGAGTTGGTTGTTGAATTCTTTTCATAATTGGCAATGTACTTGGAATGTCAACGGACACAACTCTTGGCACTTCAAGTGTCGTTTCTCTTTGAACTTCAAACGACATTATCTTTCAAACATCAAGAGATATGTTTTGTTGATCACCAAAAGTAACAATTATTTGTTCTTCAAAAGCCACATCTTTTAGTCCTCCAAAAGCCATGATTCTTGAATCATCACCTTGAAAAGACACGTCTCTGAAATTGCCCTTCAAAACAGAAGGAAGGATGATACATGCATAACAAGGTTCACATCAAAGGAAGAAGTAATAACTCTTCCAAATGATCCACTCGCCCAAGCTTTGGAAAAGAAGATCAGAACAGCAGCGCACTTGAGACGACTTTTTGAATGGGATCCTGATATTATTTGGTCGGCATGTCTTCTGGAGATACAACCTTCTGTCTCTTATCTTTCTAACGGTTCTTGAATCGCATCAATCCGATATCGGGAACTCAAGATATGGTCATTTTACTGAAGACGGTGCATGCAGGAAATCCTATACGGGATTAATACGTTATTTTGTAAATATTACGAATTTTCAATATTTATATTGATTATTTGTAATATAATTTAATATAGGATGATTAATTATCTTTTAGGATCAGATTTATTATTTTATTAGGAATTAAGGTTGGGTTAAAACAATATTTTTAGTTATTATTATTTTATTAGGAATTAGGGTTAAAACATGTTTAGTTTATTATATTTTATTCTTTAGTTATTTAGGACCTTTAGAATTCAGCCCCTATATAAAGGAGGCTTCATTCAACTTTGGAAAGCAGATTTCTTTGATTAATAATACAACGAGAGTTCGTTTTTGCAAGTGCTGATTGCCTTGTGCCTTCGAAGCTTCTTCTCCTTGAGTTCTTTCAAGTTCTTGTGAGGGAGATTAATCTTCACACTCCAATTTGCCTTTTCATCACGACTAGGAGGGTTGGTTAGAGCCATTTATCGTGTTTGCCTTTTCATTGCGACTAGGAGGGCTCGATAGGACACTTATCCATCTATTATCCACAAATCCATTCGCACCATCAATCGTCTTTACCGTTCACCTTCATAAGGGAGATATTTTGATTTCTTTATTATCTTATTTCATCTTCCGTTTATTTATCTTTTGTTTATTTTATTCTAATCTTATTGCCTTGATTCCAGCACATAAAAGAAACTCTAAGAACCCTACTTGCTACCGCCACCTTCCCCTATTCGTTCCCTTTGTTCTTAATCGAGTCTAGAGCTTTCTAGGTTTGATTCTTCACAAGAGCAACGTTCATCAATCCGCCACCGCTTCCCTATCATTGGTATCAGATTTGGGCCGATTCTTGGAAAGAAACAAGCAATCTGCTTGTTCTTGCACACAAAATCGTCAAGGTACCCCAACGGAGCTAGTTCACAAAAGATTCAGCGTTTCAGGTTCTTTTTATTTAATTTTAATTTAGATTTAAATCCTTCTTGTTAGTTTGCTATTTTTTTTTCAAAAAAACAAAAAAGGCAAAAAAAAAACAAAAAAAAAGGCAAAAAAACAAAAAAAGAACCAAAAAAGCCAAAATTTCAAAAAAATTGCAAACGAAGGTATTTAGGGCTGATTTTATCCATATATCATATTCATTCTAAGATTAATCGCCAGTCCAAATTTCACCCCAATTGGAGTTCATTGGAGCCTTCAAATACATCATTCAAGTTTCATCGGCAGATTCGGTTAGAATCTTGTCGAATTTCTTGAAAATTTTACAGGAGGAATTTCGTGGTGAAAATTTCCAGATTGAAAATTCATATATTTAAGATCATTCAAACAAAAAATCAGAATTTTTGGAGATCAACAACACCTTCGAACAAAGCGATCAAGAAAAACAGATTGTTTGAGGACTCACCGTTCAACAGAGTCTACTGGATACTACTGAAGGTATTTGGTTCTTAAATTTTACAGGTGGTTTCTTGACGCATCAAAAGACATTCAAGAATTTTTCCAGAATTTTTTGACACCGGTAACCCCCTCAAAAACGTTGCTCAAATTGATCCAGCGTTTTCCAGGTTTCTGGGTTGGTTCTTTTTTTTTTCTTTGACTCTTAGTGCTTTAAGTTCTTTTGTTTTTCCTTGTTATTGTTCTTTTACATTATCTAACACATTATCTTCATTGTGTTAGTAGGACTAAAGAGTTTGCATACTTCTTCCTTCTTTGCATTCTCGTTCACTTGGAGTCTAACCTTTGTTTGGCCTCTTAGAGTTTTTAGGTTTTTCTTATCGCCTTTGCTAGTAATCAAACTCCGATACGAACTGTGAAAGACTACTTGGTAAAGTGAGTTTTAAAGAGTACAAGATCGGCTTACTTGCCTCTCGTTGTGTTACTTTCTTGGAGTGACTTGTGAGGTTTCTTGCTTTGTTGAATTTATTTTATTTTTATTTTACTTTAAAATTTTCTTTTGAGTGTTATGATTTCAGAATGGGCGAAACTAACAACAAGACACTTACGGCTATCTTAGCCACACTTGCCCGAATCACGACTCAAGTTGAAAGATTTGATGAAATCGTGAGAGAACGACAAGAACAACCACAACTGAATCTACCAAACCATAATCCAAGACCAAACAATGCTGAACTTTTGGTACCCGAGAAAGAACAACCACGTTTCCAAGCACCCAAACTCTTTACAAAACCAAAGTTCATGATCCCGTCTTTCAAAGGAGACAACGATCCAGACAGGTACATCGAATGGGAAGGAAAAGTTGATCTCATATTCGCATACCATGACTGCCCCCAAGCTAAACAAGTTCACCTGATCACCATACAATTTGAAGGATATGCTCGAACTTGGTGGATGCAAACAAGGAAAAAGATCCAGAACTTCCAAATTCCAACAATCACTTCTTGGACCGACCTCAAACAAACCATGAGGAACCGATTCCTACCGACACATTATACACGAGAAGTTAAACAACGACTACACCGACTTCGACAAGGTAGAAGTTCAGTTGAAGATTACTACAAGGAGATGCAGTCCTTACTCAATAGGACTAACATAACCGAAAAAGAAGAGGTCACCGTGTCAAGATTCATCGTCGGTTTAAACTCAAACATCATTGATCTTCTTGATCTACAAGGGTACAAAAACCTTGAAGACGCACTAAAGAAAGCAATGACAATCGAAGCACAAATCCAAAGGAGATCTAGATTCAGTGAACATTACCTAGGTACTTCATCCTCTTACCAAGGTAATCCTTCAAATCCTTCCTCATCTTCTACTCCAGCTTCTCTAAAAAAGCCAAGAGATGATAAACCTGACAAGGAGAAAGAACGACCAGCAAAGAATGACACACTTCCAGTCCCTAAAGATCAAATGATAATTTGTGAGGAGGTAGGGAAAGCAAAAAAAGAAAAAGTTGAGAAAGAGGCAAAAGCAAAAGAGGTCACTAGTTATAAAAGTCAAAAGAATAATGACCCATGGGAGGTGAGTGAACCTAAATGTGAGAAGAAAAGAGTGACTCAAAATCTATGTGTGAGCACAAAAGAATTGAGAGAGAACCTTATTTACAAACAACCTTGCATCCTTGTTCGCTTTAGGGAATCAATTGTTTCGATTTCTAACATTAACAAGGATTTGCCTAGTGTGTTTTCATCTCTTTTACAGGATTTTCGAGAAGTGTTAGGTGATCTACCTAACGAATTACCACTGAAAAGAGGAAAACAATGCCAAATCAATCTAATTCAAGGTTCCATCATACCTCGTCAAACATACAATCTTGAAGAAACCAAAGAGTTGGATTTGTTACAAAAAGGCTACATCCAGGAAAGCCTTAGTCGTGACGCCATCATAATGACGAAATATGATTTGAACAACTCTTCAGGCTTTATAGTTCATGCACAGAGAATCCATGTAAATGATGAGAAAGTAAAAGCAACACGAGACTGGACCACACCATCTTCCATCGCCAAGAGTTGTCGAATAGTGCTAGGTGACCCTCCTGACGGGTTACCACCTGAAAGCCCTAATCACTATGCCATACCAATGAAGAGTCACGATTTACGAGAGTCCAAAGGTAAATATTTTATTACTCATTTTAATGACATTGTAACGTACTTCTTCTCCTTCTTACAAGGTAAGGCTCGTGAAGTTGTCATCCATACTAAACACAACTCCTTTAAGTGCGTAACATACCGAGGTAAGCAAAACACAGTAGACGATACACTACCACGAAGGTATACTCTTACCTATCAAACTCATACTTCTATTCCGAGAATTGAACATATCAAAGATGTATATCACGATAACTCGGATATTTCTGTATTTCTACCCATACATTTAAAAGTGCTTTTAATGAGCTTTATCTTGTATATGAGTTTCCTTGCCAACTAAACAGGTTATACAGTCCACAAATCTCCTCATGGGAATCATTAATTCATGAACCACACTTAGGAGACTTAAGGGATTACGTTAACAAACCAGTTGACATGGTTTTTAAACACTCATTCTCGCCACACACGAATAAAACCATGGAGAAATTATCTGAAATAATCATACAGAAAGCCAACAGTGACCGGCGCCATGTTGAAATTCAACCAAAACATCAGATTACAAGACTTGTATGCAAAAGAGGATTTCAAGACTACAAGAAATCAGTTCCTACAAAGAAGAAACCTCGACTAAAATGCATAAAGACACATCACATTGATCCTGGTAAATGTTTCACAAGTTTTTATTTCAACACATCTAATTCTCTTTCTTTTGGATTTTCAGATTCGAGGACGAATCCTTTTGAGGAGTGGGGGAATGATACATGCACCAGAGTCCATAATACATGCTTCTTTGGACTAATGTTTCTACTCGAACCTATTAGAAGAACAAAGTCTCGAAGATTCAAAGCATATCTATTCGGTAAGCATAATGTGAATGAATTATTAAACTATTCTAATGTTGCTCCCTTTAATGTTTCAGATTCGAGGTCGAATCTTTTTGAAGAAAGGGAGGATGATACATGCATAACAAGGTTCACATCAAAGGAAGAAGTAATAACTCTTCCAAATGATCCACTCGCCCAAGCTTTGGAAAAGAAGATCAGAACAGCAGCGCACTTGAGACGACTTTTTGAATGGGATCCTGATATTATTTGGTCGGAATGTCTTCTGGAGATACAACCTTCTGTCTCTTATCTTTCTAACGGTTCTTGAATCGCATCAATCCGATATCGGGAACTCAAGATATGGTCATTTTACTGAAGACGGTGCATGCAGGAAATCCTATACGGGATTAATACGTTATTTTGTAAATATTACGAATTTTCAATATTTATATTGATTATTTGTAATATAATTTAATATAGGATGATTAATTATCTTTTAGGATCAGATTTATTATTTTATTAGGAATTAAGGTTGGGTTAAAACAATATTTTTAGTTATTATTATTTTATTAGGAATTAGGGTTAAAACATGTTTAGTTTATTAATATTTTATTCTTTAGTTATTTAGGACCTTTAGAATTCAGCCCCTATATAAAGGAGGCTTCATTCAACTTTGGAAAGCAGATTTCTTTGATTAATAATACAACGAGAGTTCGTTTTTGCAAGTGCTGATTGCCTTGTGCCTTCGAAGCTTCTTCTCCTTGAGTTCTTTCAAGTTCTTGTGAGGGAGATTAATCTTCACACTCCAATTTTCCTTTTCATCACGACTAGGAGGGTTGGTTAGAGCCATTTATCGTGTTTGCCTTTTCATTGCGACTAGGAGGGCTCGATAGGACACTTATCCATCTATTATCCACAAATCCATTCGCACCATCAATCGTCTTTATCGTTCATCTTCATAAGGGAGATATTTTGATTTCTTTATTATCTTATTTCATCTTCCGTTTATTTATCTTTTGTTTATTTTATTCTAATCTTATTGCCTTGATTCCAGCACATAAAAGAAACTCTAAGAACCCTACTTGCTACCGCCACCTTCCCCTATTCGTTCCCTTTGTTCTTAATCGAGTCTAGAGCTTTCTAGGTTTGATTCTTCAACAAGAGCAACGTTCATCAATCCGCCACCGCTTCCCTATCAAAGGATATGAGAAGAAAGGTTAGATAAAATTTGTTCTTCACTCTCCTCTTTTTCTCCAAATTCAACTTTCTCATTTTCAACTCCAATGTTTTCTTCTTCTACTCTTTGATTCTCATTATTTTCAACGTTTTTGAATGATTCCATTCTTTTCTTGAAATGAATTTGATCTTCATTCACTTGACTAGGAGATAGTGGCGTCAAAGTGAATTTCTTATCGTTATGAATGGTAGTATATCTCTTGGTAAACCCATCATGGATTTCTCGTCGGTCAAATTGCCATGGTCTTCCCAAAAGTATATGTCCAACATCCATTGGTAAAACATCAAAAAGGACTTCATCTTGATATTTGCCAATTGAAAACAGGATGACAACTTTTTTGTGACTTCTAACTCTTCATCTTCATTTAATCCTTGCAAAACATATGCGCTGGGATGTTTGAATGTTATAAGTCCCAACTTCGTTACCATATATGTGCTTGCAATATTTGCACAACTTCCTCCGTCAAAAGCTACAAGACACACTTTACCATCTACATGGCAACGAGTGTGAAATGCATTCATTCTTTATTGTTCATACTTCATTGAAAAGATGAAAAATTGTCATTGAAATAAAGAATGGAAATGTGTAAAAGGACCGTACCAAGAACACTCTCACAAAACCTCACAGTAACACTCCAAAGAAATTAAAATGTCACTCCACTCACACTCGTTTTTGCACTCGGGGATATGTTATTGGCTTTTTCTGATCCCCCTTCTTATTTCACCCTCTCGTTTGTCTTTTACCACTCAATTCTCTTTTGTGGGTCCTTTTAAAGAACTAACTCAAGATTGTGCAAGTTTCTTAGTTTGTGCATTGGCTTTAAAAAAGGAAATGGTTAGGATATATAAATGGCTATGGTAAAAGATAGGATAAAATGGTTAAGCAAAGATAAGGAAATGAAATAAGAAAGGATGAAAGAAAAGGAAATGAAATAGAGAGGAAAATGAAGATAACTTACAACCCAAGTTGCAACACTTACTATCATCGTTCATAAGAAACAACAAGATACCTCCTTCTAGTTTATTGTTGGGCAGATTCTTTTGTGCTTCTCTTTGAGTGTACTTTGCAATTTTCTTCACTTATTTTTCTTTGATTTTTTTTCTTCTTTTTCTTTTCTTTCTTCTACACTCCAAATTTGTTGTAAGAGTCTTTTCTTTTGCTTTTTATTGCAGCACTTGATTGTCAATCCAACAAAGCTCTGATTACCGCTTGTTGTAAGGCTATTCATGCTTCTTCAATAATGGAGAAGTTAGTAGCCTTGTTGTTTCCCGATCTAGGAGAGACACCAAATACTACAGTTTGAATTGAAATTAATCTGCACAAAAGAAGAAGAATTTGATTAAGTAATTTAATAATTAAGAAATTAAAAGGAAATGGAAAGAATTGAAATGGATAGAATTGTTATCAAAGATGGGCTGCGGAAGTGTTGTTGAATTATCCTTCAAATGTAAGAGAATTCAGCCACCAATGGTGATGATGCACGTGATTATTGATGATAGATGATGTCAATTCAAAGATGGAGGAATGGTGATGATATGGGCGTGAATGGTGATGAAAGATGGTGATGGAAAGATTGTGATGGAAAGATGGTGATGAACAAATAGTATCTTATAAAACTAAGAAGGAACCAATGCTACAAAGGAGAAAAAACCCGTTTGTTATAAGTCTTATAAGGGATTGTAGTAAGGACATTGACCCACTAGTTATAAGAACTAGGAACCAGAAGTATTAAGGAAGGGATTGATGCCACAAGCTTTAGAAAAGCTTGCTTAATCTATATAGTTCTAAAAGGAACTTGAAGAGAGAATAATCTCACAAGTATTTTTATATTATCAAAGGGTTGTCTTACAATGTAAATAGCGTAGCCTATTTATTGTTTTCAAAGGGTTTTGGCCGAATAAACACATGATGGTTTGGCTAAGGTTGAAACCTCTTTAAAAATACATGATTTTAATGAAGATACATGCTCTTGGCCAAATTGTTAGGTGTTGGTTCTGCCCTAAGGATGTTTTGAATGCATTTGGAATTTATTTGGGCGCCAAAATGAAGAGAAAGGAGTCTTTGGCCAAATAGGAAGCATCCCTTGGTGTTTTGGCACCTATTTGATGTCACATGGAGTGCACATTCTTGAATGATGCACATGGCAGCCAATTTGAATGTACATGGGTCTTATTGCAGTGCTTTGGTGAGGTTGCAACCATAGGATGATGTCTTGCAGTCCTTGGACAACCTAGAGATGAATTAGCTTTAATGGTAAGTTAGGTGAGTGTCTTGGTAGCTAACTAGGTGAGCTATAGCTTGATGAACTCATGCTAGTTAGCTTTGGTCTTCTCAGCTCGTCAGCTACTCTCCCTGCTACTTTTAGCTACCTTTAGTCCACTTTTGAACATTTTGGTCCAAATTTCTCCTCCAGCTAAGTTCATCTACATGCTAGCTCTTCCAGCGAAGTTGAAGCTCCATAAGTGATTAAATGAGCTACCATAACATTCATGAGATACTCTGAGCTGATATGCTTGTACTTTTAGCTACCAAAGCTACCATAACATTCATGAGATACTCTGAGCTGATATGCTTGTACTTTTAGCTACCAAAGCTACCATAATATGCCTTGCTTTGTGTTTCACCTATAGGAATCAAATAAAATAAATTAAGCAATGTGTGAGCTCATTTAAGGTAAAATGCATGTTGTCGTGAGGTGTTTGAGTGATATGAGCTATGAATGATCGTGTAGATGCTAAGATAACATGTATATAAGCTAGATAGAAGGTATTAGACGTTCATGAGCTTTATGAAAACATGTAAGAGCTAGAAAAGAGATGCATACATGCAAATGAGCTGAAGAAACATGGACTTAAAGCTAGTGAGCTAATGTAAACATAACATGAGCTAGAATAACATAACATGAGTTAATGAATAAATGAATACATGCTGCCATGATATGTAAATGATATGCAAACTTAAAAATTGAATCTAAAACATATGTAAACATAATATAAAACTAAGTAAAGATATGGAAACATATGTTATGCATGAAAATCATATAATATGCAAGTGAATGATAACATATGATTATTCAAGCATAGTTTAAAAAGTAAAAGCATGCTTATAACATTAAGTGATGCATATAGAAGATACTAAAGGATAGAGTAAGGAAGAACTCCCTTAGAACCAGCTTTGAATAACCTCCATGGTGTGATCAATTCATGGAGAAATTTGGAGCTACACAGGATCGCATCACTATGGATGAAACCCCTTTGAAAATACAAGATTTTTTTAATAAAAATGCATGATTTTAATGCATATACATGCTCTTGGCCGAATGGTAAGTTGTTGGTTCGGCCTATGGACGTTTTGAATGCTTTTCGAAGTTATTTGGGTGCCAAAATGGAGAGGAATGAGTCTTTGGCCGAAGAGGAAGCATCCCATGGTGTTTTGGTGCCTATTTGATTTAACATGGAGTGCACATGCTTGAATGATGCACATGGCAGCCTACATCAATGCACATGGGTCTTCTTGCAATGCTTTGGTGAGGTTGCAACCATAGGATGATGTCTTGAAGTCCATGGGCAGCATAGAGTTTAACTACCTTCAAGGTAAGCTAGGGGAGTGTCTTGGTAGCTAACTAGGTGAGTTATAGCTTGATGAACTCAAGCTAGTTAGCTTTGGTCTTCTCAGCTCCTTAGCTACTCTCCAAGCTACTTCCAGCTACCTTTAGTCCACTTTTTAGTAATTTGGTCCAAAGCTCTCCTCCAGTTAAGTTCAGCTACATACTAGCTCCTCTAGCTAAGTTGAAGCTCCTTAAATGATGAAATGAGCTACCATAACATTCATGAGCTAGTGTGAGCTGCTATGCTTGTCATTTTAGCTAACCAAGCTACCATAATATGTCTTGCTTTATGTTTCACCTATATGAATCAACAAACGTGTGAGCTCATGTAAGGTAAAATGTATGCTGTCATGAGGTGTTTGAATGATATGAGCTATGAATGATCATCTAGGAGCTAAGATAATATGTGTATAAGCTAGATAGAAGGCATAGGACGTTCATGAGCTTAAGAAAATATGTATGAGCTAGAAAATAGATGTATACATGCAAATGAGCTAAAGAAACATGGATTTAAAGTTAGTGAGCTAATGTAAACATATCATGAGCTAGAATAGCATGACATGAGCCAATAAATGAATGAATACATGCTGCCATGATATCTAAATGACATGCAAACGTAATAAATGAATCTAAAACATATGTAAACATAATATAAAGCTAAGTAAAGATGTGGAAACATATGTTATGCATGAAAATCATATAGTTTGCAAGTGAATGATAACATATGATTATTCAAGCATAGTTTAAGATGCAAATGTATGCTCATAATAATATATAGTGCATAAATGAGTAAATGTAATATAATGTAAGGAATAGCTCCCTTAGATTGATCTTGATGGATGTTCAATGATGTGATTATGTCATGTAGGAAGTTGGTGTGAGACAGGATCACATCACATGGTTAGTAGATAAATAAATCAAAAAGTAAACCTTACCAGCATACTCACAAAGTCTCACATGTTCACTCCAAAGAAATAATAAGATCACTCCACTCAACACTTGTGTTTACTCTCGGGAATATAATTATGGCTTTTAACAATTCCCCTTCTGATCTCACTCTCTCAATAGCCTTTTTCCACTCAATTTCTCTTGCTAAGTCTGATACGATCCAAACTAGCTCCAACTTTCTCCATGACTTGATCACACCATGGATGTTTTTCATTGCTGTTTCTAAGGGAGTTCTTCATTACCTATCTTATATTATATCATTTATACATTCTATTCTATCATAAGCATTCATTCACATGTTAGTATAAATTATCATATTATTATTTCCATCATATGTTTAGTTAATCATGTCTTTCATATCATTCAAATATATGTTATGATTACATATCATTTCTTAGGATATTATTATTACATGTTTCCATTTACCATTTATGAATATCATGTTATATGATATTCATGCATACAACATATTCACATCTTTATAATTGATGCACAACGTTATTTCAAGTATGTTAAGTATTTTATATTAGTCTTTCATTTATTTAAGCATGATTCAATTCATTCGTGAAATGGCAGAATGCTTAATCATTCTTTGTTAGCTCACGTGCATTCATTTTAGCTCCAAGGTCTTTACACATCTTATTCTTTTTTATTTCACTAACCATGTCTCGAAGTCCAGGACGAACCCCTGAAAGAGATGCCCCTAATTTGCAAACTCAAGCAATTATGCATGAAATGGCCAGATTGCTGAAATTAGAATTGGAACCTTTGCATGATCGTATGGATCAATTTGAAGCATCCTTAGGCAACCGAAGAGTAAATCGCCCTAGAATAGAAGAAGAAATCGAAGAAGAGGAGGCTGAAGTAACATCAGTAGCAAGAAGAGATGTTCATCGAAATCAGAATGACAACTTCAGCAACATCAAAGTGACCATTCCTCCGTTTCAAAGACGAACTGATCCAGAAGCCTATCTTGACCACAATCAATTGTTAAGGCATAAGAAGAGCCTTACATCAAGCGGTAATCAGAGCTTTGGTGGAAGAAGCAACGTGCAACATCAACAAAAAAAAAACAAAAATACAAAAAGAAGTGCAAGTGAAGTGCAAGGGAAAGATAAAGAAAAATCAACAAACAAATTGAAGCACTATAAAAGAAGAAATTTCCAGCACTCAAAACGAAGAAAAGCAAAGAAAAGAAAAGAAAGAAAGTTGAAGCACTCATCAACAATTCTCATCACCAAGCCATTCAGGTAAGCCTTTAAATTGATTGTGGTGATAGAATGTTGTAAAGTGACATGTGTAAGTAACCCTTTTGTTCTTTTCTTTCTATTTCTAAGCCAACCTTTCATTATAATTGTTTTTTTTATTCCTACTAACCCATTTGCAGCCGACGCCAAACAAGTAAATTTACTTGATACAGTCTTGAGTAAAGTTCTTTATAACTTGAGACAAGAGAATCGAGAGGAAAAAGGCTGGAGAGTGTGTGAGATCAGAAGAGGACAAGTAAAAGCCATTAAAGTCCTAGAGTGCAAACACGAGCATATTGAGTGAAGTTCAAGTTTTCCTTGGAGTGATTTGTGAGTCTTTGTGAGGGTATATTCTGGTAAGGTCCTACACACATTTCGTTTTTCCTTATTTGCTAACATGTCTTTTCCATCCAACATATTTGTAGTAAAAAAGACTTTGAACATTCAAAGTTAAGAAGATTAACAAAGAGAGAATATCTTCCATGCAAGATGTCATGTGGGAGATAAAGTTTGTGTGGTGATCATTGATAGAGGAAGTTGTACAAACATAGCAAGTAATCACATGGTGGAAAAGTTGGGTCTTATGACTTCCAAGCATCCTCATCCTTACAAACTTCAGTGGCTCAATGATGTGGGGGAAGCCAAGGTAACCAAACAAGTTATTGTTCCTTTTTCAATTGGAAGATAAAACGATGAAGTCCTTTGTGACATGGTGCCCATAAGTGCAAGCCACATTATATTAAGACGTCCTTGGCAGTTTGACAAGAAGGCTACCCATGATGGATTTTCTAACAAGTACTCTTTCCAACATCAAGGAAAGAAAATCATATTGGCACCTATGCCTTCAAATCAAGTCCATGAATGTCAGGTTACCCTCAAATCATGTATAGAGGAATGGGAGAAAGCTAAAGCCATGAAGAAAGTTGAAAGAGAATTTTTGCATGAGAAAAGAGTGGAGATAGTTAAAAATGAAAAAAATGAAAAAAATGAAAGGATTGAATATGAGAGCAAAGAGGAAAAGAAAAATGAGGGTGAAGAACATATTTTATCTAATCCTACTCCTATTCTTTCTTTTGACGTGCAGGACAATCCAATAGACATGTCACTTCAAGATGAAGATTCAAGAAACATGTCTTTTGAAGAATCAATAGACGTGACTTTGGTGATCCACAAGATATATCCTTTGACATTTCAAATGATGTACCTCTTGAAATTCAAAAGAATGTGCCAATTGAAGTACCAAGAGTTGAGATCATTCAAACTCCAAGTACATTGTACATATTGAAGGGAATTCAACAACCAATGGAGTTTTTCATCATTAAGCAACCAATGCCCATTAAACATCCACCATGGTTTGCTATTTCCATTCATATTGTTAATAATTTTTCATTTACTAACTTTGATTTATTTTGCAGTAACTTGTTTCATCCATATGGTGAAGAAATCATACCAACCCTCAAGGCAATCATTTGGAGATGTACAATGGTGAAAGGACACGATGATTTAAATCAGCCCCAAAAAGTCATTCAAAGAATACTTATCTTCACCAAGCGACGTGAAGTCTCCAACCAAGAGACAAACCTTTTCACCAACAATTATGGTGAATTAAAAGGAGGAAATAAAGATATAGAGGTCCTTTTCAAGCATTGTGATGATTCAAAGAATAAAGAAAATGGATCAAGTTAGTTCGTGAAGGGCTATGTCTATCCTGTTCAAAGGACATGTGATGATATCCAAACATTGTGTCCTCCCATCAAAGGATGTGAAGTTACCAGATTTGAAGCAAAGAGGTTGAACATATCGTGTGAATCATCTATTGGAGGAAAACATAAGGATTCAATCCTTCCTACCTCAAGAAGTTCTTCAATGAGAGACTACATCGATTTGAGGATAAATCTCCTAAAAGAAGGGGAGGATGATATGATCCAAACTAGCTCTAACTTTCTCCATGAGTTTATCACACCATGGATTTTTTCATTGTTGTTTCTAAGGGAGTTCTTCATTACCCTATCTTATATTATATCATTTATACATTCTATTCTATCATAAGCATTCATTCACATGTTAGTATAAATTATTATATTATTATTTCCATTATATGTTTAGTTAATCATGTCTTTCATATCATTCAAATATATGTTATGATTACATATCATTTCTTAGGATATTATTATTACATGTTTCCATTTATCATTTATGAATACCATGTTATATGATATTCATGCATACAACATATTCACAACTTTATAATTAATGTACAATGCTATTTCAAGTATGTTAAGTATGTTATATTAGTCTTTCATTCATTTAAGCATGATTCAATTCATTTGTGAAATGGAAGAATGCTTAATCATTCATTTGTTAGCTCACGTGCATTCATTTTAGCTCGTAGGTCTTATACATTAGCTTCCATATGTTATATCATTATGAACTTAGCTCATGACATGCATTCATAGCTCATATCACTCAAACACCTCACGTCTGCATGCATTTTACCTTAAATGAGCTCACACATTGTTTATTTTATTTGTTTGGTGATTCTTATAGGTGAAACACAAAACAAGGCATATTATGGTAGCTTGGCTAGCTAAAACGGCAAGCACAACAGCTCACACTAGCTCATTAACATATTATGGAAGCTTATTTTATCACATAAGGAGCTTAAACTTAGCTGGAGGAGCTAGCATGTAGCTGAACTTAACTGGAGGAGAGTTTTGGACCAAACTACTGAAAAGTGGACTAGAGGTAGCTGGAAGTAGCTGGGAGAGTAGCTGAGGAGTTGAGAAGACCAAAGCTAACTAGATTGAGTTCATCAAGCTAACTCACCTAGTTAGCTACCAAGACACTCACCTAGCTTACCTTGAAGCTAGTTCATCTCTAGGCTGCCCAATGGATGCCATGTCATCTAGATACACGTTGGAAGCTAATTCACGCCTAGTTGTTGCCTATCTTCATTCCATGGACTTCAAGACATCATCCTATGGTTGCAACCTCATCAAAGCATAGAAAGAAGACCCATGTGCATTCATGTAGGCTGCAATGTGCATCATTCAAGCATGTACACTCCATGTGACATCAAATTGGCGCCAAAACACCGAGGGATGCTTCCTATTCGGCCAAAGACTCTTTCCTCTTCATTTTGGCACCCAAATAACTTCCAAAAGCATTCAAATAATCCTTAGGGCCGAACCAACACATAACCATTCGGCCAAGAGCATGTAGCTTCATTAAAATCATGTTTTTCATTAAAAATCATGTCATTTTAGGAAGGTACAAGGGCTGGCCGAACCAACATGTACCTATTCGGCCAAGTCCCTTCAAAAACTATAAATAGGCTTTCCTAATTCATTTGTAATCAGCCTTTTTGATTAATATAAGTGAGATTATTCTCTTCCTTAAGTCCTGGTGACTTTTATCGACTTATCAAGTATTTTATACTTGTGGCGTCAACCCCTTTCTTTTCATCTTGATACTTATGGTTCATAGTTCATATAACTAGTGGGTCAAAGTACTTAAAACCACCCCTTGAAGAAGCAATATAAAGTATGGGTCTTTTCTCTCTATAGCATTGTTTCTTCTTTGAGACTTCTTCAAGATACTATCCTCACTACCATCCTTTTTGTTTCATCGCCATAACCATAGCCATATCAACCATCTTTCGCTTCCATCTCTCATTTCAAACCGCCCTCCTATTCACTCATACGTTTACCACCCTTAACCCTCTCTTTTGAGCCATTCACTTGTGTAGATTGTTTGCTTCCTTCCTAGATCCACAATCATTTTTTAAGGTACAAATGTCTTGCATCAAAGTCCTTTGAGGAACTTGCTCAAGATTAGACAAGTTAATTCTTTCCTTGTGTGTGTTGGTTACAAATAAGGTTAGGGTAGAAAGAATAGAAGAAATGGAGAGGTAGAAGAAATGATTCAAGGTATTAAAAGGAGGAAATGGTTAAAGACAAGGAAAATGAAAGGATAGAAAAGGAAGAGGTGACTTACAATTCAAGAAACAACATGATGTAAGCACACCAACGCCATCTTCAAAGGATTTGGAAGTAATGCCACAAGGACCAATCACTCGATCAAGAGCCAAACTTTTCAGGGAAGTTCTTACAACCAAATGCATTATAACCTTTGAATCATTTAGAAATGCATCCCCAAACAATAGATTATTTACTATATTTTGCGTTAATATATATTATAATCTATGAACCACATATTTATATATTTATATCTTATATTACTTAGCTTATAAATGCTTTCTTTTGTAGGTGCTTATTCGGCCACATGATGGGAGCTAAATTTGAGCTTAACTAAGGATAAGGAGCTAGGAACACTTACATAGGATGACTCGGGAGATCATGAAGAACAAATGGTAAAAAGTTGTCAGCTGACCCCCGAACTCATAGCTCACTTGAGCTGGACTTTTGAGCTAGCTAGATACCTTAATTCAGCTGGAGAGTTACACCATCATCTTCACCACACAGAGCACTACAAATATTATCTAGGTTAAGTTTTTTGGATTCTTACCTTTTCGCGAAGAGTTACCATTCCGAGAAGTGCCTTTTCACAATGAGCTATCCTAAAACTTATACACATATCCTTCATCTATGGATAGCTCAACTACAGCTCAAACCCATTGGAAGTAGCCCAAATGACGAAATGAAGGATATAATGGTTAAGCAAAGATAAGGTAATGAAATAAGAAAGGATGAAAGAAAAGGAAATGAAATAGAGAGAAAAATGAAGATAACTTAAAACCCAAGTTGCAACACTTACATCTTCCTTCACAAGAAACAACAAGGATACCTCCTTCTAGTTTATTGTTAGGCAGATTCTTTTGTGCTTCTCTTTGAGTGCACTTTGCAACTTTCTTCACTTATTTTTCTTTGATTTTTTTTTCTTCTTTTTCTTTTCTTTCTTTTGCACTCCAAATTTGTTGAAGGAGTCTTTCCTTTTGCTTTTTGTTTTTCTTTAATCTTTTACTTTTTCTTGCAGCACTTGATTGTCAATCCAACAAAGCTCTTATTACCACTTGATATAAGGCTATTCAAGCTTCTTCAATAATGGGGAAGTTAGTAGCCTTGTTGTTTCCCGAACTAGGAGAGACACCAAATGCTACACTTTGAATTGAAAGTAATCTGCACAAAAGAAGAAGAATTTGATTAAGTAATTTGATAATTAAGAAATTAAAAGGAAATAGAAATGGATAGAATTGTTATCAAAGATGGGTTGCGGAAGTGTTGTTGAATTGTCCTTTAAATGTAAGAGAATTCGACCACCAATGGTGATGATGCATGCGATTCTTGATGAAAGATGATGGCAATTCAAAGATGGAGGAATGGTAAGAGAATGGTGATGATATAGGGGTGAATGGTGATGGAAAGATGGTGATGAACAAATAGTATCTTATAAAACTAAGAAGGAACCAATGCTATAAAGGAGCAAAGACACGTTTCTTATAAGTCTTATAAGGGATGGGTAGTAACGACTTTGACCCACTAGTTATAAAAACTAGGAACCAGGTGTAACAAGGAAGGGATTGACGCCACAAACTTTTGAAAAGTTTGCTTAATCGATATAATTATAAAAAGAACTTGAAGAGAAAATAATCTCACAAGGATTTTTATATTATCAAAGGGTTGACTTACAATGTAAATAGCATAGCCTATTTATAGTTTTCAAAGGGTTTAGGCCGAATAAACACATGATGGTTTGGCTAACGTTGAAACCCCTTTGAAAATACATGATTTTTGATAAAAAAAATACATGATTTTAATGAAGATACATGCTCTTGGCCGAATGGTTAGGTGTTGGTTCGGCCCTAAGGATGTTCTGAATGCATTAGGAAGTTATTTGGGCGCCAATATTAAAAGAAAGGTGTCTTTGGCCGAATAGGAAGCATCCCTTGGTGTTTGGCGCCTATTTGATGTCACATGGAGTGCACATGCTTGAGTGATGCACATGGAAGCCTATTTGAATGCACATGGGTCTTCTTGCTATGATTTGGTGAGGTTGTAACCATATGATGATGTCTTGAAGTCCTTGGACAACCTAGAGATGAATTACCTTCAATGGTAAGCTAGGTGAGTGTCTTCGTAGCTAACTAAGTGAGCTATAGCTTGAGGAACTCAAGCTAGTTAGCTTTGGTCTTCTCAGCTCCTCGGCTACTCTCCCAGCTACTTCCAGCTACCTTTTATCCACTTTTCATTATTTTGGTCCAAATTTCTCCTCCAGCTAAGTTCAGCTACATGCTAGCTCCTCCAGCTAAGTTGAAGCTCCACAAGTGATGAAATGAGCTGCCATAACATTCATGAGCTACTGTGAGCTGCTATACTTGTACTTTTAGCTACCCAAGCTACCATAATATGCCTTGCTTTGTGTTTCACCTATAGGAATCAACAAACAAATAAAGTTAGCAATGTGTGAGCTAATTTAAGGTAAAATGCATGCTGTCGTGAGGTGTTTGAATGATATGAGCCATGAATGATCATCTAGAGCTAAGATAACATGTATATAAGCTAGATAGAAGCTATTGGACGTTCATGAGTTTTATGAAAACATGTAAGAGCTAGAAAAGAGAGGCATACATGCAAATGTGATGAAGAAACATCGATGTAAACCTAGTGAGCTAATGTAAACATAACATGAGCTAGAATAACATGCATGAGTTAATGAATGAATGAATGAATGAATGAATACATGCTGGCATGATTTGTAAATGATATGCAATCATAATAATTGAATCTAAAACATATGTAAACATAATATAAAGCTATGTAAAGATGTGGAAACATATGTTATGCATGAAAATCATATAGTATGCAAGTGAATGATAACATATGGTTATTCAAGAATAGTTTAAAGAGTAAAAGCAAGCTTATAACATTAAGTAATGCATATAGAAGATAATAAAGGATAAAGTAAGGAAGAACTCCCTTAGAACCAGCTTTGAATAACCTCCATGGTGTGATTAAATCATGGAGAAATTTGGAGCTAGACTGGATCACATTATCCTCCCCTTCTTTTGAGCGATTTATCCTCAAATCGAAAGGTGACTTCTCCTTAATGTCCTCCCATCCGATATATGCAACCAGGATCTTTATGAAAAGATTCTTTTCATAAGTCATGTCCTTTTAATAAGTGCTTTGAATGTACATGATCTGAAAATAAAGATAACTCTCACAAGTAAAAACACAATTAAATACAAATAAAGGAAAATTGTACTTCCTGTTGGTGTTTGATGGTTGGTTAAAAATCATGTATGTTGAATTCATGTTGCATTGAATGATCATGTCCCTTGGCATCCCAAAAGTTATGTCCATTGGATCTTTAAAATTCACAATTTTATGCTCTTGAAGGGTCATGTCCATTAAGCCTTTATGATTCACATCTCTTGGCACTTTCCCTTGACAAATTGTGTCTTTTGAATCATCCTTGTCATCACAAATTGATAAGATAATGCCACAGACATGAATTGAATTGTTGCAAGATGAATCAAAATAAGTAAATTAAAAACTACTAACAAGATGAATGGGCATATCAAACCAGGATGGATGTTTAATAGGAGTTGGTTCCTAAATTCTTTTCATAATTGGCAATGTACTTGGAATGTCAACGGACACAACTCTTGGCACTTCAAGTGACGTTTCTCTTCGAACTTCAAACGACATTATATTTGAAATATCAAGAGATCTGTTTCGTTGATCACCAAAATTAACAATTATTTATTCTTCAAAAGTCACATATTTTAGTCCTCCAAAAGGCATGATTCTTGAATCATCAACTTGAAAAGATACGTCTCTGAAATTGCCCTACAAAACAAAAGGAAGGATAGGGGAAGAAATGTTAGATAAAATTTGTTCTTCACTCTCATCTTTTTCTCCAAATTCATCTTTCTCATTGTCAACTCCAATGTTTTCTTCATCTACTCTTTGATTCTCATTATTTTCAACATTTTTAAATGATTCCATTCTTTTCTTGAAATGAATCTGGTCTTCATTCACTTGACTAGGAGATATGGGCTGGGATGTTTGAATGTTGTAAATCCCAACTTCGTGACCATGTATGTGCTTGCAAGATTTGCACAACTTCCTCCGTTAATAGATACAAGATACACTTTACCATCTACATGGCAACAGGTGTGAAATGCATTCATTCTTTGTTGTTCATATATCATTGAAATGATGAAAAATTGTCAGTGAAATAAAGAATGAAAATGTGTAAAAGGACCTTACCAAAACACTCTTGCAAAACCTCAAAGTAACACTTTAAAGAAATTAAAATGTCACTCCACTCACACTCGTGTTTGCACTCGGGGATATGTTCTTGGCTTTTTCTGATCCCCCTTCTGATCTCACCCTCTCGTTTGCCTTTTACCGTTCAATTCTCTTTTGTGGGTCCTTTTAAAGAACTAACTCAAGATTGAGCAAGTTTCTTAGTTTGTGCATCGGCTTTAAAAAAGGAAATGGTTAGGATATAGAAATGGTTAGCAAAGATAAGGTAATGGAATAAGAAAGGATGAAAGAAAAGGAAATGAAATAGAGAGAAAATGAAGATAACTTACAACCATGTTGCAACACTTACTATCTTCATTCAATAGAAACAACAAGGATACCTCCTTCTAGTTTGTTGTTGGGCAGATTATTTTGTGCTTCTTTTTTAGTGTACTTTGCAACTTTCTTTACTTCTTTTTCTTTGATTTTTTTTCTTCTTTTTCTTTTCTTTCTTTTGCACTTCAAATTTATTGTAGGAGTCTTTTCTTTTGCTTTTGTTTTTCTTCTTTCTTTTGCTTTTTGTTCCAGCACTTGATTGTCAATCCAACAAAGCTCTGATTACCACTTGATGTAAGGCTATTCAAGCTTCCTCAATAACGGGGAAGTTAGTAGCCTTGTTGTTTCCCGATCTAGGAGAGACGCCAAATGCTACACTTTGAATTGAAAGTAATCTGCACAAAAGAAGAAGAATTTGATTAAGTAATTTGATAATTAAGAAATTAAAAGGAAATGGAAATGGAAAGAATTGAAATGGATAGAATTGTTATCAAAGATGGACTGCGGAAGTGTTGTTGAATTGTCTTTCAAATGTAAGAGAATTCGACCACCAATGGTTATGATGCACGTGATTCTTGATGAAAGATGATGGCAATTCAAAGATGGAGGAATGGTAAGAGAATGGTGATGATATAGGCGTGACTGGTGATGGAAGATGGTGATGTAAAGATGGTGATGAACAAATAGTATCTTATAAAACTAAGAAGGAACCAATGCTATAAAGGAGCAAAGACCCATTTCTTATATGTCTTATAAGGGGTGGGTAGTAAGGACTTTGACCCACTAGTTATAAGAACTAGGAACCAGATGTATCAAGGAAGGGATTGATGCCACAAACTTTAGAAAAGCTTGCTTAATCAATATAGTTCTAAAAAGACATGTTTGATGGTTGGTTAAAAATCATGTCTGTTGAAGACATGTTGCTTTGAATGATCATGTCCCTTGGCATCCCAAAAGTCATGTCCATTGGATCATGAAAATTCTGGATTTTATGCTCTTGAAGGGTCACGTCCATTAATCCTTTATGATTCACGTCTCTTGGCTCTTTCCCTTGACAAATTGTGTCTTTTGAATCATCCTTGTCATAAAAAATTGATAAGATAATGCCACAGACATGAACAGAATTGCTGTAAAATGAATCAAAATAAGTAAATGAAAAACTATTGACAAGATGATTAGACATATCAAACCAGGGTGGATGTTTAATGGGAGTTGGTTGCTGAATTCTTTTCATAATTCGAAATGTACTTGGAATGTCAACGAACACAACTCTTGGCACTTCAAGTGACGTTTCTCTTGGAACTGCAAACGACATTATCTTTGAAACATCAAGAGATATGTTTCGTTGATCACCAAAAGTAACAATTATTTATTCTTCAAAAGTCACATCTTTTAGTCCTCCAAAAGCCATGATTCTTGAATCATCACCTTGAAAAGATACATCTCTGAAATTGTCCTGCAAAACAGAAGGAAGGTTAGGAGAAGAATGATTAGATAAAATTTGTTCTTCACTCTCCTCTTTTTCTCCAAATTCAACTTTCTCATTTTCAACTCCAATGTTTTCTTCATCTACTCTTTGACTCTCATTATTTTCAACGTTTTTGAATGATTCCATTCTTTTGTTCAAATGAATCTGATCTTCATTCACTTGACTAAGAGATAGTGGCATCAAAGTGAATTTCTTATCGTTATGAATGATAGTATATCTGTTGGTAAACCCATCATGGATTACTCGTCGGTCGAATTGCCATGGTCTTCCCAAAAGTATATGTGCAGCATCCATTGGTACAATATCAAAAAGGACTTCATCTTGATATTTGCCAATTGAAAACGAGATGACAACTTCTTTGTGACATCTAACTCTTCATCCTCATTTAATCCTTGCAAAACATATGGGCTGGGATGTTTGAATGTTGTAAGTCCCAACTTCGTGACCATGTATGTGCTTGCAAGATTTGTACAACTTCCTCCGTCAATAGCTACAAGATACACTTTACCATTTACATGGCAACGAGTGTGAAATGCATTCATTCTTTGTTGTTTATACTTCATTGAAAAGATGAAAATTGTCAGTGAAATAAAGAATAAAAATGTTTAAAAGGACCTTACCAAAACACTCTCGCAAAACCTCACAGTAACACTTTAAAGAAATTAAAATATCACTCCACTCACACTCGTGTTTGCACTTGGGATATGTTCTTGGCTTTTTCTGATCCCTCTTCTGATCTCACCCTCTCGTTTGCCTTTTATCGTTCTATTTTGTGGGTCCTTTTAAAGAACAAACTCAAGATTGAGATAGTTTCTTAGTTTGTGCATCGGTTTTAAAAAATGAAATGGTTAGGATATAGAAATGGTTATGGTATGATAGAATGGTTAAGCAAATATAAGGTAATGAAATAAGAAACGATGAAAGAAAAGGAAAAGAAATAGAGATAAATTTGAAGATAACTTACAACCCAAGTTGTAACACTTATTATCTTCCTTCACAAGAAACAACAAGGATACCTCCTAATTTGTTGTTGGGTAGATTCTTTTGTGCTTCTCTTTGAGTGTACTTTGCAACTTTCTTCACTTCTCTTTCTTTGTTTTTTTTTCTTATTTTCTTTTCTTTCTTTTACACTCCAAATTTGTTGTAGGAGTCTTTTCTTTTGCTTTTTATTTGTCTTCTTTCTTTTGCTTTTTGTTGCAGCACTTGATTGTCAATCCAACAAAGCTCTGATTACCGCTTGATGTAAGGTTATTCAAGCTTCTTCAATAATGGAGAAGTTAGTAGCCTTGTTGTTTCTCGATCTAGGAGAGACACCAAATGCTACACTTTGAATTGAAATTAATCTACACAAAGAAGAAGAATTTGATTAAGTAATTTGATAATTAAGAAATTAAAAGGAAATGGAAATGGAAAGAATTGAAATGGATAGAATTGTTATCAAAGATGGGCTGCGAAAGTGTTGTTGAATTGTCTTTCAAATGTAAGAGAATTCGACCACCAATGGTTATGATGCACGTGATTCTTGATGAAAGATGATATCAATTCAAAGATGGAGGAATGGTAAGAGAATGGTGATGATATAGGCGTGAATGGTGATGGAAGATGGTGATGGAAAGATGGTGATGAAAAAATAGTATCTTATAAAAATAAGAAGTAACCAATGCTATAAAGGAGCAAAGACCCGTTTCATAGAAGTCTTATAAGGGATGGGTAGTAAGGTCTTTGACCCACTAGTTATAAGAACTAGGAATTAGATGTATCAAGCAAGGGATTGACGCCACAAACTTTAGAAAAGTTTGCTTAATTGATATAGTTCTAAAAAGAACTTGAAGAGAGAATAATCTCACAAGGATTTTTATATTATCAAAGGGTTGTCTTACAATGTAAATAGCCTAGCCTATTTATAGTTTTCAAAGGGTTTAGGCCGAATAAACACATGATGGTTCGGCTAAGGTTGAAACCTCTTTGAAAATACATGATTTTAATGAAGATACATGCTCTTGGCCGAATGGTTAGGTGTTGGTTTGGCCATAAGGATGTTTGAAAAGCATTAGGAAGTTATTTTAATGCCAAAATGAAGAAAAATGAGTCTTCGGTCGAATAGGAAATATCCCTTGGTGTTTTGGCACCAATTTGATGTCACATGGAGTGCACATGCTTGAGTGATGCACATGGAAGCCTATTTGAATGCACATGGGTCTTCGTGCAATGCTTTGGTGAGGTTGTAACCATATGATGATGTCTTGAAGTCCTTGGACAACCTAGAGATGAATTAGCTTCAATGGTAAGCTAGGTGAGTGTCTTCGTAGCTAACTAGGTGAGCAATAGCTTGATGAACTCAAGCTAGTTAGCTTTTGGCCTCCTCAGCTCCTCAGCTACTCTCTCAGCTACTTCCAGTTACCTTTAGTCCACTTTTAAACATTTTGGTCCAAAGTTCTCCTCCAGCTAAGTTCAGCTACATGCTAGATCCTCCAGCTAAGTTGAAGCTCCATAAGTGTTGAAATGAGCTGCCATAACGTTCATGCGCTACTGTGAGCTGCTATGCTTGTACTTTTAGCTACCCAAGCTACCATAATATTCCTTGCTTTGTGTTTCACCTATAGGAATCAACAAACAAATAAAGTTAGTAATGTGTGAGCTCATTTAAGGTAAAATGCATGTTGTGGTGAGCTGTTTGAGTGATATGAGCTATGAATGATCATCTAGAATCTAAGATAACATGTATATAAGCTAGATAGAAGGTATTGGACGTTCATGAGCTTTATGAAAACATGTAAGAGCTAGAAAAGAGATACATACATGCAAATGAGCTAAAGAAACATGGATTTAAACCTAGTGAGCTAATGTAAACATAACATGAGCTAGAATAACATGCCATGAGTTAATGAATGAATGAATACGTGCTGCCATGATTTGTAAATGATATGAAAACATAATAATTGAATCTAAAACATATGTAAACATAATATAAAGCAAAGTAAAGTTCTGGAAACATATGTTATCCATGAAAATCATATAGTATGCAAGTGAATGATAACATATGATTATTCAAGCATAGTTTAAAGAGTAAAAGCATGCTTATAACATTAAGTGGTGCATATAGAAGATAATAAAGGATAAAGTAAGGAAGAACTCCCTTAGAACCAGCTTTGAATAACCTCCATGGTGTGATCAAATCATGGAGAAATTTAGAGCTAGACAGGATCACATCATGCTCCCCTTCTTTTGAGCGATTCGTCCTCAAATCGAAAGGTGACTTCTCCTTAATGTCCTCCCATTCGATATATGTAACAGGGATCTTTATGAAAAGATTTTTTCATAGGTCATGTCCTTTGAATAAGTGCTTTGAATGTTCATGACCTGAAAATAAAGATAACTCTCATAAGTAAAAACACGATTGAATACAAATAAAGGAAAATTGTACTTCCTGTTGGTGTTTGATGGTTGGTTAAAAATCATGTTTGTTGAAGTCATGTTGCTTTGAAAGATCATGTACCTTGGCATCCCAAAATTCAAGTCCATTGGATCATGAAAATTCACGATTTTATGCTCTTGAAGGGTCATGTCTATTAAGCCTTTATGATTCACGTCTCTTGGCTCTTTCCCTTGACAAATTGTGTCTTTTGAATCATCCTTCTCATCACAATTTGATAAGATAATGCCACAGACATGAATTGAATTACTGTAAAATGAATCAAAATAAGTAAATGAAAAACTATTGACAAGATTAATGGACATATCAAACAAGGGTGGATGTTTAATTGGAGTTGGTTCCTGACTTCTTTTCATAATTGGCAATGTACTTGGAATGTCAACGGACACAACTCTTGGCACTTCAAGTGACGTTTCTCTTGGAACTTCAAACGACATTATCTTTGAAACATCAAGAGATATGTTTCGTTGATCACCAAAAGTAACAATTATTTATTCTTCAAAAGTCACATCTTTTAGTCCTACAAAAGCCATGATTCTGGAATCATCACCTTGAAAAGATAAGTCTCTGAAATTGTCCTGTAAAATAGAATGAAAGATAGGAGAAGAAAGGTTAGATAAAATTTATTCTTCACTCTCCTCTTTTTCTCCAAATTAATATTTCTCATTTTCAACTCCAATGTATTCTTTATTTACTCTTTGATTCTCATTATTTTCAATGTTTTTGAATGATTCCATTCTTTTCTTCAAATGAATCTTATCTTCATTCACTTGACTAGGAGATAGTGGCGTCAAAGTGAATTTCTTATCGTTATGTATGATAGTCTATCTCTTGGTAAACCCATCATCGATTGCTCGTCGGCCGAATTGCCATGGTCTTCCCAAAAGTATATATCCAGCATCATTTGGTACAACATAAAAAGGACTTCATCTTTATATTTGCCAATTGAAAACAGGATGACAATTTCTTTGTGACTTCTAAATCTTCATCTTCATTTAATCCCTGCAAAACATATGGGCTGGGTTGTTTGAATGCTGTAAGTCCCAACTTCGTGACCATGTATGTGCTTGCAAGATTTGCACAACTTCCTCCGTTAATAGCTACAAGATACACTTTACCATCTACATGGAAACAAGTGTGAAATGCATTCATTATTTACTGTTCATACTTCATTGAAAAGATGAAAAATTGTCAATGAAATAAAGAATAGAAATGTGTAAAAGGACCTTACCAAAACACTCTCGCAAAACCTCACAGTAACACTTTAAAGAAATTAAAATGTCACTCCACTGACACTCGTGTTTACACTCGGGGATATGTTCTTGGCTTTTTCTGATCTCACCCTCTCGTTTGCCTTTTACTGTTCAATTCTCTTTTGTCGGTCCTTTTAAAGAACTAACTTAAGATTGAGCAAGTTTCTTAGTTTGTGCATCAGCTTTAAAAAAGAAAATTGTTAGGATATAGAAATGGTTATGGTAAAAGGTATGATAGAATGGCTAAGCAAAGATAATGTAATGAAATAAGAAATGATGAAATAAAAGGAAATGAAATAGAGAGAAAAATGAAGATAAATTACAACCAAGTTGCAACACTTACTATATACCTTCACAATAAACAACAAGGATACCTCCTTCTAGTTTGTTGTTGGGCAGATTCTTTTGTGCTTCTCTTTGAGTGTACTTTTCAACTTTCTTCACTTCTTTTTCTTTGATTTTTCTTCTTATTTTTCTTTTCTTTCTTTTGAACTCTAAATTTGTTGTAGGAGTCTTTTCTTTTGCTTTTGTTTTTCTTCTTTCTTTTGCTTTTTGTTGCAGCACTTGATTGTCAATCCAGCAAAGCTCTGATTACCGCTTGATGTAAGGTTATTCAAGCTTCTTCAATAATGGGGAAGTTAGTAGCCTTGTTGTTTCCCGATCTAGGAGAGACACCAAATGCTACACTTTGAATTGAAAGTAATCTGCACAAAAGAAGAAGAATTTGATTAAGTAATTTGATAATTAAAAAATTAAAAGGAAATGGAAATGAAAAGAATTGAAATGGATAGAATTGTTATCAAAGATGGGCTGCGGAAGTGTTGTTGAATTGTCCTTCAAATGTAAGAGAATTCGGCCACCAATGGTGATGATGCACGTGATTCTTGATGAAAGATGATGGCAATTCAAAGATAGAGGAATGGTAAGAGAATGGTGATGATATAGGCGTGAATGGTAATGGAAGATGGTGATGGAAAGACGGTGATGAATAATTAGTATCTTATAAAACTAAGAAGGAACCAATGATATAATGGAGCAAAGACCCATTTCTTATAAGTCTTATAAGGGATGGGTAGTAAGGACTTTGACCCACTAGTTATAAGAACTAGGAACCAGATGTATCAACGAAGGGATTGACGCCACAAACTTTAGAAAAGATTGCTTAATTGATATGGTTCTAAAAAGAACTTGAAGAGAGAATAATCTCACAAGGATTTTTATATTATCAAAGGGTTGCCTTATAATGTAAATAGCCTAGCCTATTTATAGTTTCCAAAGGGTTTAGGCTAAATAAACACATGATGGTTTGGCTAAGGTTGAAACCCCTTTGAAAATACATGATTTTTGATGAAAATACATGATTTTAATTAAGATACATGCTCTTGGCCAAATGGTTTGGTGTTGGTTCGGCCCTAAGGATGTTTTGAATGCATTAGGAAGTTATTTGGGCGCCAAAATGAAGAGAAAGGAGTCTTTGGCCGAGTATGAAGCATCCCTTGGTGTTTTGGCGCCTATTTGATGTCACATGGAGTGCACATGCTTGAATGATGCACGTGGCAGCCGATTGAATGCACATGGGTCTTCTTGCAATGCTTTGGTGAGGTTGTAACCATATGATGATGTCTTGAAGTCCTTGGACAACCTAGAGATGAATTAGCTTCAATGGTAAGCTAGGTGAGTTATAGCTTGATGAACTCAAGCTAGTTAGCTTTGCCCTCCTCAGCTCCTCAGCTACTCTCCCAGCTACTTCCAGCTACCTTTAGTCCACTTTTCAACATTTTGGTCCAAAGTTCTCCTCCAGCTAAGTTCAGCTACATGCTAGCTCCTCCAGCTAAGTTGAAGCTCCATAAGTGTTGAAATGAGTTGCCATAACGTTCATGAGCTACTGTGAGCTGCTATGCTTGTACTTTTAACTACCCAAGCTACCATAATATGCCTTGCTTTGTGTTTCACCTATAGGAATCCACAAACAAACAAAGTTAGCAATGTGTGAGCTCATTTAAGGAAAAATGCATGCTGTCGTGAGGTGTTTGAGTGATATGAGCTATGAATGATCATCTAGAAGATAAGATAACATGTATATAAGCTAGATAGAAGGTATTGGACGTTCATGAACTTTATGAAAAAATGTAAGATCTAGAAAAGAGATGCATACATGCAAATGAGCAGATGAAACATGGATTTAAATCTAGTAAGCTAATGTAAACATAACATGAGGTAGAATAACATGACATGAGTTAACAAATGAATGAACGAATGAATACATGCTTCCATGATATGTAAATGATATGTAAACATAATAATTGAATCTAAAACATATGTAAACATAATATCTAGCTAAGTAAAGATGTGGAAACATATGTTATGCATGAAAATCATATAGTATGAAAGTGAATGATAACATATGATTATTCAAGCATAGTTTAAAGAGTAAAGGCATGCTTATAACATTAAGTGATGCATATAGAAGATAATAAAGGATAAAGTAAGGAAGAACTCCCTTAAAATCAGCTTTGAATAACCTTCACGGTGTGATCAAATCATGGAAAAATCTGGAGCTAGACATGATCACATCATCGTCCCCTTCTTTTGAGCGATTTGTTCTCAAATCTAAAGGTGACTTCTCCTTAGTGTCCTCCCATCCGATTTATGCAACATGGATCTTTATGAAAATATTCTTTTCATAAGTCATGTCCTTTGAATAAGTGCTTTGAATGTACATGACCTGAAATGAATATAACTCTCATAAGTAAAAACACGATTGAATACAAATAAAGGAAAATTATACTTCCTATTGATGTTTGATGGTTGGTTAAAAATCATGTCTATTGAAGACATGTTGCTTTGAATGATCATGTCCCTTGGCATCCCAAAAGTCATGTCCATTGGATCATGAAAATTCACGATTTTATGCTCTTGAAGGGTCATGTCCATTAAGCCTTTATGATTCACGTCTCTTGGCTCTTTCCCTTGTCAAATTGTCTTTTGAATCATCCTTGTCCTAAAAAAATTATAAGATAATTCCATAGATATGAATTGAATTGCTGCAAAATGAATCAAAATAAGTAAATGAAAAACTATTGACAAGATGAATGGACATATCAAGCCAGGGTGGATGTTTAATGGGAGTTGGTTGCTGAATTCTTTTCATAACTCGAAATGTACTTGGAATGTCAACGAACACAACTCTTGGCACTTCAAGTGACGTTTCTCTTGGAACTTCAAACGACATTATCTTTGAAACATCAAGAGATATGTTTCATTGATCACCAAAGTAACAATTATTTCTTATTCAAAAGTCACATCTTTTAGTCCTCCAAAAGGCATGATTCTTGAATCATCACCTTGAAAAGATACATCTCTGAAATTGTCCTGCAAAACAGAATGAAGGATAGGAGAAGAAAGGTTAGATAAAATTTGTTCTTCACTCTCCTCTTTTTCTCCAAATTCATCTTTCTCATTTTAACTCCAATGTTTTCTTCATCTACTCTTTGATTCTCATTATTTTCAACGTTTTTGAATGATTCCATTATTTTCTTCAAATGAATCTGATCTTCATTCTAATGACTAAGAGATAGTGGCATCAAAGTGAATTTCTTATCGTTATGAATGATAGTATATCTGTTGGTAAACCCATCATGGATTGCTCGTCGGTCGAATTGTCATGGTCTTCCCAAAAGTATATGTGCAGCATCCATTGGTACAATATCAAAAAGGACTTCATCTTGATATTTGCCAATTGAAAACGAGATGAAAACTTCTTTGTGACTTCTAACTCTTCATCTTCATTTAATCCTTGCAAAACAAATGGGTTGGGATGTTTGAATGTTGTAAGTCCCAACTTCGTGACCATGTATGTGCTTCCAAGATTTGTACAACTTCCTCCGTCAATAGCTACAAGATACACTTTACCATTTACACGGCAACGAGTGTGAAATGCATTAATTCTTTGCTGTTCATACTTCATTGAAAAGATGAAAATTGTCAGTGAAATAAAGAATGAAAATGTGTAATAGGATCTTAGCAAAACATTCTCGCAAAACCTCACAGTAACACTTTAAAGAAATTAAAATGTCACTCCACTCACACTCATGTTTGCAGTCGGGGATATATTCTTAGCTTTTTTTGATCTCACCCTCTCGTTTGCCTTTTACTGTTCAATTCTCTTTTGTGGGTCCTTTTAAAGAACTAACTCAAGATTAAGCAAGTTTCTTAGTTTGTGCATCGGCTTTAAAAAAGGAAATGGTTAGGATATATAAATGGTTATGGTAAAAGGTAGGATAAAATGGTTAAGCAAAGATAAGGTAATGGAATAAGAAAGGATGAAAGAAAAGGAGATGAAATAGAGAGAAAAATGAAGATAACTTACAACAAAGTTGCAACACTTACTATCTTCCTTCACAAGAAACAACAAGGATACCTTCTTCTAGTTTGCTGTTGGGCAGATTCTTTTGTGCTTCTCTTTGAGTGTACTTTTCAACTTTCTTCAGTTCTTTTTCTTTGATTTTTTTTCTTCTTTTTCTTTTCTTTCTTTTGCACTTGAAATTTATTGTAGGAGTCTTTTCATTTACTTTTGTTTTTCTTCTTTCTTTTGCTTTTTGTTGCAGCACTTGATTGTCAATCCAACAAAGCTCTGATTACCACTTGATGTAAGGCTATTCAAGCTTCTTCAATAATAGGGAAGTTAGTAGCCTTGTTGTTTCCCGATTTAGGAGAGACACCAAATGCTACACTTTGAATTAAAAGTAATCTACACAAAAGAAGAAGAATTTGATTAAGTAATTTAATAATTAAGAAATTAAAAGGAAAAGGAAATGGAAATGGAAAGAATTGAAATGGATAGAATTGTTATCAAAGATGGGTTGCGGAAGTGTTGTTGAATTGTCCTTCAAATGTAAGAGAATTCGGCCACCAATGGTGATGATGCACGTGGTTCTTGATGAAAGATGATGGCAATTCAAAGATGGAGGAATGGTAAGAGAATTGTGATGATATAGACGTGAATGGTGATGGAAGATGGTGATGGAAATATGGTGATGAACAAATAGTATCTTATAAAACTAATAAGGAACCAATGCTATAAAGGAGCAAAGACCCATTTCTTATAAGTCTTATAAGGGATGGGTAGTAAGGACTTTGACCCACTAGTTATAAGAACTAGGAACCAGATGTATCAATGAAGGGTTTGACGCCACAAACTTTAGAAAAGCTTGCTTTATCAAAATAGTTCTCAAAAGAACTTGAAGAGAGAATAATCTCACAAGGATTTTTATATTATCAAAGGGTTGTCTTACAATGTAAATAGCCTTGACGCCACAAACTTTAGAAAAGCTTGCTTAATCGATATAGTTCTAAAAAGAACTTGAAGAGAGAATAATCTCACAAGGATTTTATATTATCAAAGGGTTGTCTTACAATGTAAATAGCCTAGCCTATTTATAGTTTTCAAAGGGTTTAGGCTGAATAAACACAAGATGGTTTGGCTAAGGTTGAAACCCATTTGAAAATACATGATTTTCATGAAAATACATGATTTTAATGAAGATACATGCTCTTGGCCGAATGGTTAGATGTTGGTTCGGCCCTAAGGATGTTTTGAATGCATTAGGAAGTTATTTGGGTGCCAAAATGAAGAGAAAGGAGCCTTGAATGATGCATGTGGTAGCCTATTTGAATGCACATGGGTCTTCTTGCAATGCTTTGGTGAGGTTGTCACCATATGATGATGTCTTGAAGTCCTTGGACAACCTAGAGATGAATTAGCTTCAATGGTAAGCTAGGTGAGTGTCTTCGTAGCTAACTATGTGAGCTATAGCGTGATGAACTCAAGCTAGTTAGCTTTGGCCTCCTCAGCTCCTCAGCTACTCTCCCAGCTACTTCCAGCTACCTTTTTCAACATTTTGGTCCAAAGTTCTCCTCCAGCTAAGTTCAGCTACATGCTAGCTCCTCCAGCTAAGTTGAAGCTCCATAAGTGTTGAAATGAGCTGCCATAACGTTCATGAGCTACTATGAGCTGCTATAATTGTACTTTTAGCTACCCAAGCTACCATAATATGCCTTGCTTTGTGTTTCACATATAGGAATCAACAAACAAATAAAGTTAGCAATGTGTGAGGTCATTTAAGGTAAAATGCATGTTGTCATGAGGTGTTTGAGTGATATGAGCTATGAATGATCATCTAGAAGCTAAGATAACATGTATATAAGCTTGATAGAAGTTATTGGACGTTCATGAGCTTTATGAAAAATGTAAGAGCTATAAAAGAGATGCATACATGCAAATGAGCAGAAGAAACATGGATTTAAATCTAGTGAACTACTGTAAACATAACATGAGCTAGAATAACATGACATGAGTTAATGAATGAATTAATGAATACATGCTGCCATGATATGTAAATGATATGTAAACATAATAATTGAATCTAAAACATATGTAAACATAATATAAAGCTAAGTAAAGATGTGGAAACATATGTTATGCATGAAAATCATATAGTATGCAAGTGAATGATAACATGTGATTATTCAAGAATAGTTTGAAAAGTAAAAGCATGCTTATAACATTAAGTGATGCATATAGAAGATAATAAAGGATAAAGTAAGGAAGAACTCCCTTAGAACCAGCTTTGAATAACCTTCATGGTGTGATCAAATCATGGAGAAATCTGGAGCTAGACAGGATCACATCATCCTCCCCTTCTTTTGAGCAATTTGTCCTCAAATCTGGAGCTAGACAGGATCACATCATCCTCTCATCTGATATATACAACAGGGATCTTTATCAAAAGATTCTTTCATAAGTCATGTCCTTTGAATAAGTGCTTTGAATGTACATGACCTGAAATGAAAGATAACTCTCATAATTAAAAACACGATTGAATACAAATAAAGGAAAATTATACTTCCTGTTGGTGTTTGATGGTTGGTTAAAAATCATGTCTGTTGAAGACATGTTGCTTTGAATGATCATGTCCCTTGGATCCCAAAAGTCATGTCCATTGGATCATGAAAATTCAGGATTTTATGCTCTTGAAGGGTCATGTCCATTAAGCCTTTATGATTCACGTCTCTTAGCTCATTCCCTTTACAAATTTTGTCTTTTGAATCATCTTTGTCATCAAAAATTGATAAGATAATGCCACAGACATGAATTGAATTGCTGCAAAATGAATCAAAATAAGTAAATGAAAAACTATTGACAAGATAAATTGACATATCAAACCAGGGTGGATGTTTAATGGGAGTTGCTTGTTGAATTCTTTTCATAATTGGAAATGTACTTGGAATGTCAACGGACACAACTCTTGGCACTTCAAGTGACGTTTCTCTTGGAACTTCAAACGACATTATCTTTGAAACATCAAGAGATATGTTTCATTGATCACCAAAAGTAACAATTATTTCTTCTTTAAAATTCACATCTTTTAGTCCTCCAAAAGCCATGACTCTTGAATCATCACCTTGAAAAGATACGTCTCTGAAATTGTCCTGCAAAACAGAATGAAGGATAGGAGAAGAAAGGTTAGATAAAATTTGTTCTTCACTCTCCTCTTTTTCTCCAAATTCATATTTCTCATTTTTAACTCCAATGTTTTCTTCATCTACTCTTTGATTCTCATTATTTTCAACGTTTTTGAATGATTCCATTCTTTTCTTCAAATGAATCTGATCTTCATTCACTTGACTAAGAGATAGTGGCGTTAAAGTGAATTTCTTATCGTTATGAATGATAGTATATCTGTTGGTAAACCCATCATGGATTGCTCGTAGGTCGAATTGTCATGGTCTTCCCAAAAGAAAATGTGCATCATCCATTGGTACAATATCAAAAAGGACTTCATCTTCATATTTGCCATTTGAAAATGGGATGGAAAATTCTTAATGACTTCTAACTCTTCATCTTCATTTAATCCTTTCAAAACATATGGGCTGGGATGTTTGAATGTTGTAAGTCCCAACTTCGTGACCATGTATGTGCTTGCAAGATTTGTACAACATCCTCCGTCATTAGCTACAAGATACACTTTACCATTTACATGGCAACGAGTGTGAAATGCATTCATTCTTTGTTGTTCATACTTCATTGAAAAGATGAAAATTGTCAGTGAAATAAAGAATGAAAATGTGTAAAAGGACCTTACCAAAACACTCTCGCAAAACCTCACAGTAACACTTTAAAGAAATTAAAATATCACTCCACTCACACTCGTGTTTGCACTCGGGATATGTTCCTGGCTTTTTCTGATCCCTCTTCTGATCTCACCCTCTCGTTTGCCTTTTACCGCTCAATTCTCTTTTGTGGGTCCTTTTAAAGAACAAACTCAAGATTGAGCAAGTTTTTAGTTTGTGCATTGGCTGTAAAAAAGGAAACGTTTAGGATATAGAAATGGTTATGGTAAAAGGTAGGATTGAATGGTTAAGCAAAGATAAGGTAATGAAATAAGAAAGGATGAAAGAAAAAGAAATGAAATAGAGAGAAAAATGAAGATAACTTATAACCCAAGTTGCGACACTTGCTATCTTCCTTCACAAGAAACAACAAGGATACCTCCTTCTAGTTTGTTGTTGGACATATTCTTTTGTGCTTCTCTTTGAGTGTACTTTGCAACTTTCTTCACTTCTTTTTATTTTTTTTCTTTTTCTTTTCTTTCTTTTGCGCTCCAAATTTGTTGTAGGAGTCTTTTCTTATGCTTTTTGTTTTTCTTCTTTCTTTTGCTTTTTGTTGCAGCACTTTATTATCCATCCAACAAAGCTTTGATTACCGCTTGATGTAAGGCTATTCAAGCTTCTTAAATAATGGAGAAGTTAGTAGCATTGTTATTTCCCAATCTAGGAGAGACACCAAATACTACACTTTTAATTGAAAGTAATATGCACAAAGAAGAGGAATTTGATTAAGTAATTTGATAATTAAGAAATTAAAAGGAAATGGAAATTGAAAGAATTGAAATGGATAGAATTTTTATCAAAGATGGGCTGTGGAAGTGTTGTTGATTTGTCCTTCAAATGTAAGAGAATTCGACTACCAATGGTGATGATGCATGTGATTCTTGATGAAAGATGATGGCAATTCAAAGATGGAGGAATGGTAAGAGAATGGTGATGATATAGGCGTGAATGGTGATGGAAGATGGTGATGGAAAGATGGTGATGAACAAATAGTATCTTATAAAACTAAGAAGGAACCAATGCTATAAAGGAACAAAGACCCGTTTCTTATAAGTCTTATATGGGATGGGTAGTAAGGACTTTGACCCACTAGTTATAAGAACTAGGATCCAGATGTATCAAGGAAGGGATTGACACCACAAACTTTAGAAAATATTGCTTAATCGATATAGTTCTAAAAAGAACTTGAAGAGAGAATAATCTCACAAGGATTTTATATTATCAAAGGGTTGTCTTACAATGTAAATAGCCTAGGCTATTTATAGTTTTCAAATGGTTTAGGTTGAATAAACACATGATGGTTTGGCTAAGGTTGAAACCTCTTTGAAAATACATGATTTTTGATGAAAATACATGATTTTAATGAAGATATATGTATTTGGCCGAATAGGAAGCATCCCTTGGTGTTTTGACACCTATTTGATGTCACATGGAGTGCACATGCTTGAGTGATGCACATTGAAGCCTATTTGAATGCACATGGGTCTTCTTGCAATGATTTGGTGAGGTTGCGACCATAGGATGATGTCTTGAAGTCCATGGACAACCTAGAGATGAATTAGATTCAATGGTAAGCTAGGTGAGTGTCTTCGTAGCTAACTAGGTGAGCTATAGCTTGATGTACTCAAGCTAGTTAGCTTTGGCCTCCTCAGCTCCTCAGCTACTCTCCCAGCTACTTTCAGCTACCTTTAGTCCACTTTTCAACATTTTGGTCCAAAGTTCTCCTCTAGCTAAGTTCAGCTACATGCTAGCTCCTCCAGCTAAGTTGAAGCTCCATAAGTGTTGAAATAAGCTTCCATAACGTTCATGAGCTACTGTGAGCTGCTATGCTTGTACTTTTAGCTACCCAAGCTACCATAATATGTCTTGCTTTGTGTTTCACTTATAGGAATCAACAAAAAAATAAAGTTAGCAATGTGCGAGCTCATTTAAGGTAAAATGCATGTTGTCGTGAGGTGTTTGAGTGATATGAGCTATGAATGATCGTCTAGAAGCTAAGATAACATGTATATAAGCTAGATAGAAGGTATTGGACGTTCATGAGCTTTATGAAAGCATGTAAGAGCTAGAAAAGAGATGCATACATGCAAATGAGCTGAAGAAACATAGATTTAAACCTAGTAAGCTAATGTAAACATAACATGAGTTAATGAATGAATTAATGAATACATGCTGCTATGATTCGTAAATGATATGCAAACATAATAATTGAATCAAAAACATATGTAAACATAATATAAAGCTATGTAAAGATGTGGAAACATATGTTATGCATGAAAATCAAATAGTATGCAAGTGAATGATAACATATGATTATTCAAGCATAGTTTAAAGAGTAAAAGCATGCTTATAACATTAAGTGATGTATATAGAAGATAATAAAGGATAAATTAAGGAAGAACTCCCTTAGAACCAGCTTTGAATAACCTCCATGGTGTGATCAAATCATGGAGAAATTTGGAGCTAGACAGGATCACATCATCCTCCCCTTCTTTTGAGCGATTTGTCCTCAAATCGAAAGGTGACTTCTCCTTAATGTACTCCCATCCGATATATGTAAAAGGGATCTTTATGAAAAGATTCTTTTCATAAGTCATGTCCTTTGAATAAGTGGTTTGAAAATACATGACCTGAAAATAAAGATAACTCTCATAAGTAAAAACACGATTGAATACAAATAAAGGAAAATTGTACTTCCTGTTGGTGTTTGATGGTTGGTTAAAAATCATGTATGTTGAAGTCATGTTGCTTTGAATGATCATGTCCCTTGGCATCCCAAAAGTCATGTCCATTGGATCATGAAAATTCACGATTTTATGCTCTTGAAGGGTCATGTCCATTAAGCCTTTATGATTCACATCTCTTGGCTCTTTCCCTTTACAAATTGTGTCTTTTGAATCATCCTTGTTATCACCAATTGATAAGATAATGCCACAGACATGAATTGAATTGCTGCAAAATGAATAAAAATAAGTAAATGAAAAACTATTGACAAGATGAATGGACATATCAAACCAGGGTGGATGTTTAATTAGAGTTGGTTCCTGAATTCTTTTCATAATTGACAATGTACTTGGAATGTCAAAGGACATAACTCTTGGCACTTCAAGTGACGTTTCTCTTCAAACTTCAAACGACATTATCTTTGAAACATCAAGAGATATGTTTCGTTAATCACCAAAAGTAACAATTATTTCTTCTTCAAAAGACACATGTTTTAGTCCTACAAAAGCCATGATTCTGGAATCATCACCTTGAAAAGATACGTCTCTGAAATTGTCCTGTAAAATAGAATGAAGGATAGGAGAAGAAAGGTTAGATAAAATTTGTTCTTCACTCTCCTCTTTTTCTCCAAATTCATCTTTCTCATTTTCAACTCCAATGTTTTCTTCATCTACTCTTTGATTCTCATTATTTTCAACGTTTTTGAATGATTCCATTTTTTCTTGAAATGAATCTGATCTTCATTCACTTGACTAGGAGATAGTGGCGTCAAAGTGAATTTCTTATCATTATGAATGATAGTATATCTCTTGGTAAACCCATCATGGATTGCTCATCATTCGAATTGCCATGGTCTTCCCAAAAATATATGTCCAGCATCCATTGGTAAAACATCAAAAAGGACTTCATCTTGATATTTGCCAATTGAAAACAGGATGACAACTTCTTTGTGACTTCTAACTCTTCATCTTCATTTAATCCTTGCAAAACATATGGGAACAAGTGTGAAATGCATTCATTCTTTGCTGTTCATACTTCATTGAAAAGATGAAAAATTGTCAGTGAAATAAATAATGGAAATGTGTAAAAGGACCTTACCAAAACACTCTCGCAAAACCTCACAGTAACACTTTAAAGAAATTAAAATGTCACTCCACTCACACTCATGTTTGCACTCGGGGATATGTTCTTGCCTTTTTCTGATCCCCTTTATGATCTCACCCTCTCGTTTGCGTTTTACCGTTCAATTCTCTTTTATGGGTCCTTTTAAAGAACTAACTCAAGATTGAGCAAGTTTCTTAGTTTGTGCATCGTCATTAAAAAAGGAAATGGTTAGGATATAGAAATGGTTATGGTAAAAGGTAGGATAGAATGGTTAAGCAAAGATAAGGTAATGGAATAAGAAAGGATGAAAGAAAAGGAAATGAAATAGAGAGAAAAATGAAGATAACTTACAACCAAGTTGCAACACTTACTATCTTCCTTCAATAGAAACAACAAGGATACCTCCTTCTAGTTTGTTGTTGTGAAGATTATTTTGTGCTTCTCTTTGAGTGTACTTTGCAACTTTCTTCACTTCTTTTTCTTTTCTTTCTTTTGCACTACAAATTTATTGTAGGAGTCTTTTCTTTTGCTTTTTTTTCTCCTTTTTTTCTTTTTGTTGCAGCACTTGATTGTCAATCCAACAAAGCTCTGATTACCGCTTGATGTAACGCTATTCAAGCTTATTCAATAATGGGGAAGTTAGTAGCCTTGTTGTTTCCCGATCTAGTAGAGACACCAAATGCTACACTTTGAATTGAAAGTAATCTACACAAAAGAAGAAGAATTTGATTAAGTAATTTGATAATTAAGAAATTAAAAGGAAATAGAAATGGAAAGATTTGAAATGGATAGAATTGTTATCAAAGATGGGCTGCGGAAGTGTTGTTGAATTTTCCTTCAAATGTAAGAGAATTCGGCCACCAATGGTGATGATGCACGTGATTCTTGATAAAAGATGATGGCAATTCAAAGATGGAGAAATGGTAAGAGAATGGTGACGATATAGGTGTGAATGGTGATGGATGATGGTGATGGAAAGATGGTGATGAACAAATAGTATCTTATAAAACTAAGAAGGAACCAATTCTATAAAGGGGCAAAGACCCATTTCTTATAAGTCTTATAAGGGATGGGTAGTAAGGACTTTGACCCACTAGTTATAAGAACTAGGAACCAGAAGTATCAAGGAAGGGATTGACGCCACAAACTTTAGAAAAGCTTGCTTAATCGATATAGTTCTAAAAAGAACTTGAAGAGAGAATAGTCTTACAAGGATTTTTATATTATCAAAGGGTTATCTTACAATGTAAATAGCCTTGACGCCACAAACTTTAGAAAAGCTTGCTTAATTGATATAGTTCTAAAAAGAACTTGAAGAGAGAATAATCTCACAAGGATTTTTATATTATCAAAGGGTTGTCTTACAATGTAAATAGCCTAGCCTATTTATAGTTTTCAAATGGTTTAGGTGTTGGTTCATCCCTTTGAAAATATAAGATTTTTGATTAAAATACATGATTTTAATGAAGATACATGCTCTTGACCGAATGGTTAGGTGTTGGTTCATCCCTAAGGATGTTTTGAATGCATTAGGAAGTTATTTGGGCGCTAAAATGAAGAGAAATAAGTCTTTGGCCAAATAGGAAGCATCCCTTGGTGTTTTGGCGCCTATTTGATGTCACATCAAGTGCACATGCTTGAATGATGCATGTGCAAGCCTATTTGAATGCACATGGGTCTTCTTGCAATGCTTTGGTGAGGTTGTAACTATATGATAATGTCTTGAAGTCCTTGGACAGCCTAGAGATGAATTAGCTTCAATGGTAAGCTAGGTGAGTGTCTTCGTATCTAACTAGGTGAGCTATAGCTTGATGAACTCAAGCTAGTTAGCTTTGGCCTCCTAAGCTCCTCAGCTACTCTCCCAGCTACTTCCAGCTACCTTTAGTCCACTTTTCAACATTTTGGTCCAAAGTTCTCCACCAGCTAAGTTCAGCTACATGCTAGCTCCTCCAGCTAAGTTAAAAATCCATATTTGTTAAAATGAGTTGCCATAACGTTCATGAGCTACTGTGAGCTGCCATAATATGCCTTGCTTTGTGTTTCACCTATAGAAATCGATAAACAAATAAAGTTAGCAATGTGTGAGCTCATTTAAGGTAAAATGCATGTTGTCGTGAGGTGTTTGAGTGATATGAGCTATGAATGATCATCTAGAAGCTAAGATAACATGTATATAACTAGATAGAAGGTATTGGACGTTCATGAGCTTTATGAAAACATGTAAGAGCTAGAAAAGATATGAATACATGCAAATGAGCTGAATAAACATGGATTTAAATCTAGTGAGCTAATGTAAACATAACATGAGATAGAATAACATGATATGAGTTAATGAAAGAATGAATGAATGAATACATATTGTCATGATATGTAAATGATATGTAAAAATAATAATTGAATCTAAAACATATGTAAACATAATATAAAGTTAAGTAAAGATGTGGAAACATATGTTATGCATGAAAATCATATAGTATGCAAGTGAGTGAAAACAAATGATTATTCAAGCATAGTTTAAAGAGTAAAATCATGCTTATAACATTAAGTGATGCATATAGAAGATAATAATGGATAAAGTAAGGAAGAACTCCCTTAGAACCAACTTTGAATAACCTTCATGGTGTGATTAAATCATGGAGAAATCTGGAGCTAGACAGGATCACATCATCCTCCCATTCTTTTGAGCGATTTATCCTCAAATCAAATGGTGATTTCTCCTTAGTGTCCTCCCATCCGATATATACAACAGGGGTCTTTATGAAAAGATTCTTTTCATAAGTCATGTCCTTTGAATAAGTGCTTTGAATGTACATGACTTGAAATGAAAGATAACTCTCATAAGTAAAAACATGATTGAATACAAATAAAGGAAAATTATACTTCATGTTGGTATTTGATGGTTGGTTAAAAATAATGTATGTTGAAGACATGTTGCTTTGAATGATCATGTCCCTTGGCATCCCAAAAGTCATGTCTATTGGATCATGAAAATTCACGGTTTTATGCTCTTGAAGGGTCATGTCCATTAAGCCTTTATGATTCACGTCTCTTGTCTCTTTCCCTTGACAAATTGCGTCTTTTGAATCATCATTGTCATCAAAAATTGATAATGATGTAAGGTACTTGTACCTTTTCAAATGATTGTGGATCTAGGAAGGAAGCAAAACAACCTGCAAAGTGAATGGCTCAAAATAGAATGGTTAAGGGTGGTAGACGTATGGGTGAATTGGTAGGTTATTTAAATAATGGGTAATGGAAGCGGAAGATAGTTGATAAGGCTATGGTTATGGAGATGAAATAAAAGGATGGTTGTGAGGATAGTATCTTGAAGAAATCTCAAAGAAGAACCAATGCTATAGAGAGCAGAGACCCAATCTTTATATTGCTTCTTCAAGGGGTGGTATTAAGTACTTTGACCCACTAGTTATATGAACTAGGAACCAGAAGTATCAAGATGAAAGAAAAGGGGTTGACGCCACAAGTATAAAATACTTGATAAGTCGATAAAAAGTCACCAGGACTTAAGAAGAGAATAATCTCACTTTAATTGAATAAAAGGTGTGCTTACAAATGAAATAGGAAAGCCTATTTATAGTTTTTGAAGGGATTTGGCCGAATAGATACATGTTGGTTCGGCCAGCCCTTGTGCCTTCCTAAAATGACATGATTTTTGTGTGAAAATATATGACTTAATGCAAATACATGCTCTTGGCCGAATGGTTATGTGTTGGTTCGGCCCTAAGGATATTTTGAAAGCATTTGGAAGTTATTTGGGCGCCAAAATGAAGAGGAAAGAGTCTTTGGCCGAACAGCAAGCATCCCTTGGTGTTTTGGCGCCAATTTGATGTCACATGGTGTGCACATGCTTGAATGATGCACATGGCAGCCTACATGAATGCACATGGGTCTTCTGTTATGCTTTGATGAGGTTGCAGCCATAGGATGATGTCTTGAAGTCCATGGAATAAAGATAGGCAACAATTAGGCGTGAATTAGCTTCCAACATGCATCTAGGTGACATGGCATCCATTGGGCAGCCTAGAGATGAACTAGCTTCAAGGTAAGCTAGGTGAGTGTCTTGGTAGCTAACTAGGTGAGTTATAGCTTGATGAACTCAAGCTAGTTAGCTTTGGTCTTCTCAACTCCTCAGCTACTCTCCCAGCTACTTCCAGCTACCTCTAGTCCACTTTTCAGTAATTTGGTCCAAAGCTCTCCTCCAGCTAAGTTCAGCTACATGCTAGCTCCTCCAGCTAAGTTTAAGCTCCTTATGTGATGAAATGAGCTGCCATAATGTTCATGAGCTAGTGTGAGCTGTTGTGCTTGTCCTTTTAGCTAGCCAAGCTACCATAATATGCCTTGTTTTGTGTTTCACCTATAGGAATCACCAAACAAATAAAATAAGCAATGTGTGAGCTCATTTAAGGTAAAATGCATGCTGCCGTGAGGTGTTTGAGTGATATGAGCTATGAATGCATGTCATGAGCTAAGTACATAATGATATAACATATGTAAGCTAATGTATAAGACCTAGGAGCTAGAATGAATGCACGTGAGCTAACAAATGAATGATTAAGCATTCTGCCATTTCACGAATGAATTGAATCATGCTTAAATGAATGCAAGACTAATATAACATACTTAACACACTTGAAATAACATTGTGCATCAATTATAAAGATGTGAATGCATGAATATCATATAATATGGTATTCATAAATGATAAATGGAAACATGTAATAATAATATCCTAAGAAATGATATGTAATCATAACATATATTTGAATAATATTAAAAACATGATCAAATAAGCATAGGATAATAATATGATAATTTATACAAACATGTGAATGCATGCTTATGATAGAATAGAATGTATAAATGATATAGTATAAGATAGGGTAATGAAGAACTTCCTTAGAAACAGCTTTGAAGAACATCCATGGTGTGTTCAAGTCATGGAGAAAGTTGGAGCTTGTTTGGATTGTATCATCCTCCCCTTCTTTTAGGCGATTTGTCCTCAAATCGAAGTAGTTTCTCATTGAATACCTTCTTGATGTAGGAAGGATTGAATCCTTATGTTTTCCTCCAATAGATGATTCACACGATATGTTCAACCTCTTGGCTTCAAATCTGGTAACTTCACATCCTTTGATGGGAGGACACAATGTTTGGGAATCATCACATGTCCTTTGAACATGAGAGACATAGCCCTTCACGAACCAACTTGATCCCTTTTCTTTATTCTTTGAATCATCACAATGCTTGGAAAGGACCTCTATATCTTCAATTCCTTCTTTTAATTCACCATGGTTGTTGGTGAAAAGGTTTGTCTCTTGGTTGGAGTCATCACGTCGCTTGGTGAAGATAAGTGTTCTTTGAATGACTTTTTGGGGCTGATTTAAATCATCCTGTCCTTTCACCATTGTGCCTCTCCAAATGATTGCCTTAAGGGTTGGTATGATTTCTTCACCATAAGGATGAAACAAGTTGCTGCAGAATAATCAAAGTTAGTAAATGAAAAATTATTAACAATATGAATGGAAATAGCAAACCAAGGTGGATGTTTAATGGGCATTGGTTGCTTAATGATGAAAAACTCCATTGGTTGTTGAATTCCCTTCAATATGTGCAATGTTCTTGGAGTCTGAATGATCTCAACTCTTGGTACTCCAATTGGCTCATTCTTTTGAATTTCAAGAGGTACATCATTTGAAATGTCAAAGGACATATCTTGTACATCACCAAAAGCCACGTCTATTGATTCTTCAAAAGACATGTTTCTTGAATCTTCAACTTGAAGTGACATGTCTATTGGATTGTCCTGCACGTCAAAAGAAAGAATAGGAGTAGGATTAGATAAAATATGTTCTTCACCCTCATTTTCCTTTTCCTCTTTGCTCCCATATTCAATCCTTTCATTTTGTCCATTTTCAACTTTCTCCATGGCTTTAGCTTTCTCCCATTCCTCTATACGTGATTTGAGGGTCACCTGACATTCATGGACTTGATTTGGAAGCATAGGCGCCAATATGATTTTCTTTCCTTGATGTTGGAAAGAGTACTTGTTAGAAAATCCGTCATGGGTAACCTTCTTATCATATTGCCAAGGACGCCCGAGTATAAGGTGGCTTGCACTCATGGGCACCACGTCACAAAGGACTTCATCATTGTATCTTCCAATTGAAAAAGGAACAATAACTTGTTTGGTTACCTTGGCTTCCCCCACATCATTGAGCCACTGAAGTTTGTAAGGATGAGGATGCTTGGAAGTCTTGAGACCCAACTTTTCCACCATGTGAGTACTTGCTACAGTGGTACAACTCCCTCCATCAATGATCACCACTCAAACTTTATCTCCCACGTGACATTTGGTATGGAAGATGTTCTCCCTCTGTTCATCTTCTTGACTTTGAATGTTCAAAGTCCTTTTGACTACAAGGATGTTGGATGGAAGAGACATGTTAGCAAATAAGGAAAAAATGAAATGTGTGTAGGACCTTACCAGAATGTACTCTCACAAAGCCTCACGAATCACTCCAAGGAAAACTTGAATGTCACTCAATCCGCTCGTGTTTGCACTCTAGGACTTTAATGGCTTTTAGTTGTCCTCTTCTGATCTCACACACGCTCCAGCCTTTTTCCTCAATTCTCTTGTCTCAAGTTCTAATGAACTTTTACTCAAGACTATATCGAGTAATTTCACTTGTTTGGCGTCGGCTGCAAATGGTTAGTAGGAATGGAAAGCAAATATAATTGAAAAGGTGGTTTAGAAATTAGAAAGAAGAGAATGAAAGGGTTACTTACACAAGTCACTTCACAACCTTCTATCACCACAATCAATTTTAAAGGCTTACTTGAAAATGCTTGGTGATGAGAATTGTTGATGAGTGCTTCCAACTTTTCTTTCTTTTCTTTGCTTTTTTTCTTCTTTTTGAGTGCTTTCAATCTTTTTGAGTGCTTCTTTTTCCTTTGCTGATTTTTTTTTTTTCGACTTTGCACTTCTTTTTGTATTTTCTTCTTTGTTGTTGTTGCACGTTGCTTCTTCCACCAAAGCTCTGATTACCGCTTGATGTAAGGTACTTGTACCTTTTCAAATGATTGTGGATCTAGGAAGGAAGCAAAACAACCTGCAAAGTGAATGGCTCAAAATAGAATGGTTAAGGGTGGTAGACGTATGGGTGAATTGGTAGGTTATTTAAATAATGGGTAATGGAAGCGGAAGATAGTTGATAAGGCTATGGTTATGGAGATGAAATAAAAGGATGGTTGTGAGGATAGTATCTTGAAGAAATCTCAAAGAAGAACCAATGCTATAGAGAGCAGAGACCCAATCTTTATATTGCTTCTTCAAGGGGTGGTATTAAGTACTTTGACCCACTAGTTATATGAACTAGGAACCAGAAGTATCAAGATGAAAGAAAAGGGGTTGACGCCACAAGTATAAAATACTTGATAAGTCGATAAAAAGTCACCAGGACTTAAGAAGAGAATAATCTCACTTTAATTGAATAAAAGGTGTGCTTACAAATGAAATAGGAAAGCCTATTTATAGTTTTTGAAGGGATTTGGCCGAATAGATACATGTTGGTTCGGCCAGCCCTTGTGCCTTCCTAAAATGACATGATTTTTGTGTGAAAATACATGACTTAATGCAAATACATGCGCTTGGCCGAATGGTTATGTGTTGGTTCGGCCCTAAGGATATTTTGAAAGCATTTGGAAGTTATTTGGGCGCCAAAATGAAGAGGAAAGAGTCTTTGGCCGAACAGCAAGCATCCCTTGGTGTTTTGGCGCCAATTTGATGTCACATGGTGTGCACATGCTTGAATGATGCACATGGCAGCCTACATGAATGCACATGGGTCTTCTTGTTATGCTTTGATGAGGTTGCAGCCATAGGATGATGTCTTGAAGTCCATGGAATAAAGATAGGCAACAATTAGGCGTGAATTAGCTTCCAACATGCATCTAGGTGACATGGCATCCATTGGGCAGCCTAGAGATGAACTAGCTTCGAGGTAAGCTAGGTGAGTGTCTTGGTAGCTAACTAGGTGAGTTATAGCTTGATGAACTCAAGCTAGTTAGCTTTGGTCTTCTCAACTCCTCAGCTACTCTCCCAGCTACTTCCAGCTACCTCTAGTCCACTTTTCAGTAATTTGGTCCAAAGCTCTCCTCCAGCTAAGTTCAGCTACATGCTAGCTCCTCCAGCTAAGTTTAAGCTCCTTATGTGATGAAATGAGCTGCCATAAGTTCATGAGCTAGTGTGAGCTGTTGTGCTTGTCCTTTTAGCTAGCCAAGCTACCATAATATGCCTTGTTTTGTGTTTCACCTATAGGAATCACCAAACAAATAAAATAAGCAATGTGTGAGCTCATTTAAGGTAAAATGCATGCTGCCGTGAGGTGTTTGAGTGATATGAGCTATGAATGCATGTCATGAGCTAAGTACATAATGATATAACATATGTAAGCTAATGTATAAGACCTAGGAGCTAGAATGAATGCACGTGAGCTAACAAATGAATGATTAAGCATTCTGCCATTTCACGAATGAATTGAATCATGCTTAAATGAATGCAAGACTAATATAACATACTTAACACACTTGAAATAACATTGTGCATCAATTATAAAGATGTGAATGCATGAATATCATATAATATGGTATTCATAAATGATAAATGGAAACATGTAATAATAATATCCTAAGAAATGATATGTAATCATAACATATATTTGAATAATATTAAAAACATGATCAAATAAGCATAGGATAATAATATGATAATTTATACAAACATGTGAATGCATGCTTATGATAGAATAGAATGTATAAATGATATAGTATAAGATAGGGTAATGAAGAACTTCCTTAGAAACAGCTTTGAAGAACATCCATGGTGTGTTCAAGTCATGGAGAAAGTTGGAGCTTGTTTGGATTGTATCAGATAAGATAATGCCACATACATGAATTGAATTGCTGCAAAATGAATCAAAATAAGTAAATGAAAAACTATTGACAAGATGAATGGACATATCAAACCAGGGTGGATGTTTAATGGGAGTTGGTTACTGAATTCTTTTCATAATATGCAATGTACTTGGAATGTCAACTAACATAACTCTTGGCACTTCAAGTGACGTTTCTCTTCGAACTTCAAACGACATTATCTTTGAAACATCAAGAGATATGTTTCGTTAATCACCAAAAGTAACAATTATTTCTTCTTCAAAAATCACATCTTTTAGTCCTCCGAAAGCCGTGATTCTTGAATCATCAACTTGAAAAGATACATCTCTGAAATTGTCCTGTAAAATAGAATGAAGGATAGGAGAATAAAGGTTAGATAAAATTTATTCTTCACTCTCCTCCTTTTCTCCAAATTCATCTTTCTCAATTTCAACTCCAATGTTTTCTTCATCTACTCTTTGATTCTCATTATTTTTAACGTTTTTGAATGATTCCATTCTTTTCTTCAAATGAATCTGATCTTCATTCACTTGACTAGGAGATAGTGGTGTCAAAGTGAATTTCTTATCGTTATGAATGATAGTATATCTGTTGGTAAACCCATCATGGATTGCTCGTCGGTCGAATTGCCATGGTCTTCCAAAAAGTATATGTGCAGCATCCATTGGTAAAATATCGAAAAGGACTTCATCTTGATATTTGCTAATTGAAAACGGGATGACAACTTCTTTGTGACTTCTAACTCTTCATCTTCATTTAATCCTTGCAAAACATATGGGCTGGGATGTTTGAATGTTGTAAGTCCCAACTTCGTGACCATGTATGTGCTTGCAAGATTTGTACAACTTCCTCCGTCAATAGCTACAAGATACACTTTACCATTTATGATGTAAGGTACTTGTACCTTTTCAAATGATTGTGGATCTAGGAAGGAAGCAAAACAACCTGCAAAGTGAATGGCTCAAAATAGAATGGTTAAGGGTGGTAGACGTATGGGTGAATTGGTAGGCTATTTAAATAATGAGTAATGGAAGCGGAAGATAGTTGATAAGGCTATGGTTATGGTGATGAAATAAAAGGATGGTTGTGAGGATAGTATCTTGAAGAAATCTCAAAGAAGAACCAATGCTATAGAGCAGAGACCCAATCTTTATATTGTTTCTTCAAGGGATGGTGTTAAGTACTTTGACCCACTAGTTATATGAACTAGGAACCAGAAGTATCAAGATGAAAGGAAAGGGTTGACGCCACAAGTATAAAATACTTGATAAGTCGATAAAAAGTCACCAGGACTTAAGAAGAGAATAATCTCACTTTAATTGAATAAAAGGTGTTTTTACAAATGATGGAATGTTTTCCTATTTATAGGAAATGGAGAGACATGGCCGAATAAATACAAGATGATTCGGCCAGCCTATGTATCTCCCTATAAAGACATAATTTAAATGCTAAAAGAGAGGATGGTTCGGCCCTAGATGGAGGGAAATGATCCTTGGCCGAATAGTTCTTGTGTCTCCTCAAGTTGGCGCCAATTTGGATGGAAGATGATGCTTGGCCGAATAGGTAGAGGGCTCTTCATCTTGGCGCCTAAATGAGTTCACATGCAAGGCACATGAGGGCTGGTCATATGCACGGCACATGGGTGTTCTAGGAAGCCTTGTGGTGCACCCATGTGCATTGGATGATGGCTGGTCATGTGCTTCTTCTTAGGCGTGCATGTGTCTCCTCCAAGCTAGCTTGAGTGTTGAGCTAGCTAGCAAGCATGGGGTTGTTTGTGAATGATCTTCCTAGCCGAGTCCTTTTGAGCTCCATAACAGTATGTTCAGCTATATTCAGCTACCTTTGTCATCACTTTTAGCAACTCAGCTTCAAATAGTCCAACTAGCTAAGTTTAGCTAGCCTGAAGCTTCTCCAGCTGAATCGAGCTTCCCTTAGCATTCCATGAGCTGCCTTGTACTTTGTGAGCTGTTTGTGAGCTATATATGACGTCCAAATCATTCACCAAGCTACCTCAACGTGCATCACACTCCATTGTACCTATATGTGCAAAGAAACAAGGTAATTTCATGATATTGAGCTAAAACGAGCTAAATACCTTGCTGCCATGTTTGTGTGAGCTAAGTATGATGGTCAAGAGCTAAGTACATCATCTCATAATATGTGTAAGATAATGTATAAAGCCTAAGAGTTAACATGAATGCAAATAAACTAATGAAATGCATTATAAGTATGCTGCCTTGATGTATATATAATAATCATGCTTAATATGATAATAAAACTATCCTAACATTCTTAACATATTAAAATAACAATGTGTAATATGAATTCATACTAAGTTACTTAACTAATATTCTTATCATAAATGTATTATAATAGTATATATTATAAAGCTAATAATAAGTAAATTCAATATAAAGATGTTCAAAAGTACTCCCTTTATAGATGAAAACGTGCTGATATCATCCCCCCCTTCTTTAGGGCGATTTGTCCTCAAATCGAGTTCATTCTGTCCTTGCATAGCTTCACGCCTCTTTGCTAATAGAAAGTATTCTTTGAATGTTTGTGTTCTTCCATTAGGTACCTTTTCGTAAGATTTCCTTTTAGGTCTTTCTTTGGAATATGATTTACCAACAGATACCTTTTGGGAATGATCTTTATCTAAGGATATCCCTTTTGGAAGTGACCTTTTACGTGATTGGTCCTAAAAAGTGAGAAGAGAAAAGGTTTCATATGAAGGGTTACTTACCTTTTGAAGATTAAACCCATTGGTGAAGAGTTGCGACTTTAAGTCCCAAACATCACCATTGTTCGTAGAAGACCCTTCATTTTCCAGCATTGAACCATCATGTTTCTCTATGAAGAAGTTTGGTTTCTTGTTTTGTTCCTCTTCATTCTTTGTTGGGGTTTTGTCTTTGCGCCATGCTTGTACACTCTTTCTCATATGCAACTGATCTTGTTGCACTTCTTTGGGCGTTAAAGGCATCAAGGTCACCTTGCGTCCATCATGCTTAAAAGTGTATTGATTGTGAAAACAATCATGAATAGCCCTTTTATCATACTGCCATGGTCTCCCAAGTAAAATGTGGCTAGCATGCATAGGGACAATGTCACAAAGCACCTCGTCCTTGTACCTACCAACTGAAAAAGGAATTAGAACCTGTTTGGTAACATTTAACTCACCTCCTTCATTGAGCCATTGGAGTTTATACGGAGTAGGATGCTTTGACGTTGTTAATCCAAGTTTTTCAACCATAAGAGTGCTGGCTACGTTTGTGCAACTTCCTCCATCGATGATCATTGTGCAAACCTTATCCTTGACATGGCACCTTGTATGAAAGATATTGTTTCTTTGAATATCCTCTTGGGATGTTTGTGATTGTAGGCACCTCTTTGAAACAAGCATTTCACCATGATCTGCATTTTCTTCCGTTTCTTCGTCTTGTATTATTTCAGGTTCCTCGTCAAAAATAGGCTCATCAGAATCTGATACAATATCTCCATTGTCAAGTATCATCATGGCATTTCGGTTGGACATTGACTAGCAACATGTCCTTTTCCAAAACACTTGAAACATTTGATGTCTCTGGATCTCTCGAAAGTGCTGGTTTGCTTTTCTTTACCCTTGCTAGATTCGCCCATTTGTGCATATTTGGGTATCTCTGCGCGATCCTTTGGTTGGATTGGAGTTTGTTTCCGGAAGGTAATAGGTTCTTGCTTCCATTTGGTGGCCTAATTTGGACTGCTCCTAGTGTAGGATTTCCTTTTGAGTTGTCTTTCAATTTTCATGGCCACATGCACCATCTCTTCAATTTCTACATAATGCTGAAGTTCAACAAGGTTAGCAATATCAATATTTAGACCAGATAAGAACCTTGCCATTGTTGCTTCTCTATCTTCATCCACATTGGCTCGGATCATGGCAATCTCCATCTCCTTGAAATAATCTTCAACGTTCTTGCTTCCTTGTTTCAGATTTTGTAACTTATGATAGAGATCTCGGTGATAGTGATTAGGAACAAACCTTTTTCTCATAAGGGCCTTCATTTCTTCCCAAGTTGTGATGGGGCATTCACCATTTCGTCTTCTTGAACTCACCAACTGATCCCACCAAACTAAGGCATAGTCAACGAATTCCATAGCAGCAAGTCTAACCTTCTTTTGCTCCGTATAGTTTTGGCATTCAAAAATGTGTTCAATTTTGATTACCCAATCAAGATAGGCTTCTGGATCAGTTCGTCCTTGAAATGGAGGAATAGTCACTTTAATGTTGCCGAAGTTGTCATTTTGATTTCGATGAACATCTCTCCTTGCTACTGATGTTACTTCAACCTCTTCCTCTTCTAAGTCTTCTTCCATTCTAGGGCGATTTACTCTCCGATTGCCTAGAGATACTTCTAATTGATCCAGACGATCTTGCAAAGGCTCCAATTCTAATTTCAGCAATCTTGCCATTTCACGCATAACAGCTTGAGTCTGCAAATTAGGGGATTCTCTTTCTGGGGATCGTCCTGAACTCCGAGACATGGTTAATAAATAAGAAAAGAATAAGATGTGTAAAAGACCTTACCAGAATATACTCTCACAAAGCCTCACGAGTCACTCCAAGAAAACTTGATGTCACTCAATCCGCTCGTGTTTGCACTCTAGGACTTTTAATGGCTTTTACTTGTCCTCTTCTGATCTCACACACGCTCCAGCCTTTTTCCCTCAATTCTCTTGTCTCAAGTTCTAATGAACTTTTACTCAAGACTATATCGAGTAATTTCACTTGTTTGGCGTCGGCTGCAAATGGTTAGTAGGAATGGAAAGCAAATATAATTGAAAAGGTGGCTTAGAAATTAGAAAGAAGAGAATGAAAGGGTTACTTACACAAGTCACTTCACAACCTTCTATCACCACAATCAATTTTAAAGGCTTACTTGAAAATGCTTGGTGATGAGAATTGTTGATGAGTGCTTCCAACTTTTCTTTCTTTTCTTTGCTTTTTCTTCTTTTTGAGTGCTTTGACTTTTGAGTCCTTCAATTTTCTTTGCTGATTTTTTTTTCTTTTTCTTTGACTTTGCACTTCACTTTTGCACTTCTTTTTGTATTTTTCTTTTTTTTGTTGTTGTTGCACGTTGCTTCTTCCACCAAAGCTCTGATTACCGCTTGATGTAAGGTACTTGTACCTTTTCAAATGATTGTAGATCTAGGAAGGAAGTAAAACAACCTGCAAAGTGAATGGCTCAAAATAGAATGGTTAAGGGTGGTAGACGTATGGGTGAATTGGTAGGCTATTTAAATAATGAGTAATGGAAGCGGAAGGTAGTTGATAAGGCTATGGTTATGGTGATGAAATAAAAGGATGGTTGTGAGGATATTATCTTGAAGAAATCTCAAAGAAGAACCAATGCTATATAGAGCAGAGACCCAATCTTTATATTGTTTCTTCAAGGGATGGTGTTAAGTACTTTGACCCACTAGTTATATGAACTAGGAACCAGAAGTATCAAGATGAAAGGAAGGGGTTGACGCCACAAGTAAAATACTTGATAAGTCGATAAAAGTCACCAGGACTTAAGAAGAGAATAATCTCACTTTAATTGAATAAAAGGTGTGTTTACAAATGATGGAATGTTTTCCTATTTATAGGAAATGGAGAGACATGGCCGAATAAATACAAGATGATTCGGCCAGCCTATGTATCTCCCTATAAAGACATAATTTAAATGCTAAAAGAGGATGGTTTGGCCCTAGATGGAGGGAAATGATCCTTGGCCGAATAGTTCTTGTGTCTCCTCAAGTTGGCGCCAATTTGGATGGAAGATGATGCTTGGCCGAATAGGTAGAGGGCTCTTCATCTTGGCGCCTAAATGAGTTCACATGCAAGGCACATGAGGGCTGGTCATATGCACGGCACATGGGTGTTCTAGGAAGCCTTGTGGTGCACCCATGTGCATTGGATGATGGCTGGTCATGTGCTTCTTCTTAGGCGTGCATGTGTCTCCTCCAAGCTAGCTTGAGTGTTGAGCTAGCTAGCAAGCATGGGGCTGTTTGTGAATGATCTTCCTAGCCCGAGTCCTTTTGAGCTCCATAACAGTATGTTCAGCTATATTCAGCTACCTTTGTCATCACTTTTAGCAACTCAGCTTCAAATAGTCCAACTAGCTAAGTTTAGCTAGCCTGAAGCTTCTCCAGCTGAATCGAGCTTCCCTTAGCATTCCATGAGCTGCCTTGTACTTTGTGAGCTGTTTGTGAGCTATATATGACGTCCAAATCATTCACCAAGCTACCTCAACGTGCATCACACTCCATTGTACCTATATGTGCAAAGAAACAAGGTAAGTTCATGATATTGAGCTAAAACGAGCTAAATACCTTGCTGCCATGTTTGTGTGAGCTAAGTATGATGGTCAAGAGCTAAGTACATCATCTCATAATATGTGTAAGATAATGTATAAAGCCTAAGAGTTAACATGAATGCAAATAAACTAATTAAATGCATTATAAGTATGCTGCCTTGATGTATATATATAATAATCATGCTTAATATGATAATAAAACTATCCTAACATTCTTAACATATTAAAATAACAATGTGTAATATGAATTCATACTAAGTTACTTAACTAATATTCTTATCATAAAATGTATTATAATAGCATATATTATAAAGCTAATAATAAGTAAATTCGATATAAAGATGTTCAAAAGTACTCCCTTTATAGATGAAAACGTGCTGATATCAATTTACATGGAAAAGAGTGTGAAATGCATTAATTCTTTGCTGTTCATACTTCATTGAAAAGATGAAAATTGTCAGTGAAATAAAGAATGAAAATGTGTAAAAGGACCTTACCAAAACACTCTCGCAAAACCTCATAGTAACACTTTAAAGAAATTAAAATATCACTCAACTCACACTCATGTTTGCACTCGGGATATGTTATTGGCTTTTTTTTATCCCTCTTCTGATCTCACCCTCTCGTTTGCATTTTACCGTTCAATTCTCTTTTGTGGGTCCTTTTAAAGAACTAACTCAATATTGAGCAAGTTTCTTATTTTGTGCATCGGCATTAAAAAAGGGAATGGTTAGGATATAGAAATGGTTATGGTAAAAGGTAGGATAGAATGGTTAAGCAAAGATAAGGTAATGGAATAAGAAACGATGAAAGAAAAGGAAATGAAATAGAGAGAAAAATGAAGATAACTTACAACCAAGGTGCAACACTTACTATATTCCTTCAATAGAAATAACAAGGATACCTCCTTCTAGTTTGTTGTTGGGAAGATTATTTTGTGCTTCTCTTTGAGTGTACTTTGCAACTTTCTTCACTTCTTTTTCTTTGATTTTTTTTCTTCTTTTCCTTTTCTTTCTTTTGCACTCCAAATATATTGTAGGAGTCTTTTCTTTTTCTTTTGTTTTTCTTCTTTCTTTTGTTTTTCTTCTTTCTTTTGCTTTTTGTTGCAGCACTTGATTGTCAATCCAACAAAGCTCTGATTATCGCTTGATGTAAGGCTCTTCAAGCTTCTTCAATAATGGGGAAGTTAGTAACCTTGTTGTTTCCCGATCTAGGAGAGACACCAAATGCTACAATTTGAATTGAAAGTAATCTACACAAAAGAAGAAGAATTTGATTAAGTAATTTGATAATTAAGAAATTAAAAGGAAATAGAAATGGAAAGAATTGAAATGGATAGAATTGTTATCAAAGATGGGCTGCAGAAGTGTTGTTGAATTGTCCTTCAAATGTAATAGAATTCGACCACCAATGGTGATGATACACGTGATTCTTGATGAAAGATGATGGCAATTTAAAGATGGTGGAATGGTGATGTTATAGGCGTGAATGGTGATGGAAGATGGTGATGGAAAGATGATGATGAACAAATAGTATCTTATAAAACTAAGAAGGAACCAATGCTATAAATGAGCAAAGACCCATTTTTTATAAGTCTTATAAGGGATGGGTAGTAAGGACTTTGACCCACTAGTTATAAAAACTAGGAACCAGAAGTATCAAGGAAGGGATTGCCGCCACAAACTTTAGAAAAGCTTGCTTAATCGATATAGTTCTAAAAAGAACTTGAAGAGAGAATAATATCACAAGGATTTTTATATTATCAAAAGGTTATCTTACAATGTAAATAGCCTTAACGCCATAAACTTTAGAAAAGCTTGCTTAATCGATATAGTTCTAAAAAGAACTTGAAGAGAGAATAATCTCACAAGGATTTTTATATTATCAAAGGGTTGTCTTGCAATGTAAATAGCCTAGCCTATTTATAGTTTTCAAAGGGTTTAGGCCGAATAAACACATGATGGTTTGGCTAAGGTTGAAACCCCTTTGAAAATACATGATTTTTGATGAAAATACATGATTTTAATGAAGATACATGCTCTTGGCCGAATGGTTAGGTGTTGGTTTGGACCTAAGGATGTTTTGAACGCATTAGGAAGTTATTTGGGCGCCAAAATGAAGAGAAAGGAGTCTTTGACCGAATAGGAAGCATCCCTTGGTGTTTTGGCGCCTATTTGAACATCGAGTGCACATGCTTGAATGATGCATGTGCTAGCCTATTTGAATACACATGGGACTTCTTGCAATGCTTTGGTGAGGTTGTAACCATATGATGATGTATTGAAGTCCTTGGACAACCTAGAGATGAATTAGCTTTAATGGTAAGCTAGGTGAGTGTCTTCGTAGCTAACTAGGTGAGCTATAGCTTGATGAACTCAAGCTAGTTAGCTTTGGCCTCCTCAGCTCCTCAGCTACTCTCCCAGCTACTTCCAGCTACCTTTAGTCCACTTTTCAACATTTTGGTCCAATGTTCTCCTCCAGCTAAGTTCAGCTACATACTAGCTCCTCTAGCTAAGTTGAAGCTCAATATGTGTTGAAATGAGCTGCCATAATGTTCATGAGCTACTGTGAGCTGCTATGCTTGTACTTTTAGCTACCCAAACTACCATAATATGCCTTGCCTTGTGTTTGACCTATAGGAATCAACAAACAAATAAAGTTAGAAATCTGTGAGCTCATTTAAGGTAAAATGCATGTTATCGTGAGGTATTTGAGTGATATGAGCTATGAATGATCATCTAGAAGCTAAGATAAAATGTACATAAGCTAGATAGAAGGTATTGGACGTTCATGAACTTTATGAAAACATGTAAGAGATAGAAAAGAAATGAATACATGCAAATGAGCTGAAGAAACATGGATTTAAATCTAGTGAGCTAATGTAAACATAACATGAAATAGAATAACTTGACATGAGATAATGAATGAATTAATGAATGAATACATGCTGCCATGATATGTAAACATAATAATTGAATCTAAAACATATGTAAATATAATATAAAGCTAAGTAAAGATGTGGAAACATATGTTATGCATGAAAATCATATAGTATGCAAGTGAATGATAACAAATGATTATTCAAGCATAGTTTAAAGAGTAAAAGCATGCTTATAACATTAAGTGATGCATATAGAAGATAATAAAGGATAAAGTAAGGAAAAACTCCCTTAGAACTAACTTTGAATAACCTTCATGGTGTGATCAAATCATGGAGAAATCTGGAGCTAGACAGGATCACATCATCCTCCCCTTCTTTTGAGCGATTTATACTCAAATCAAATGGTGACTTCTCATTAGTGTCCCCCCATCCGATATATGCAACAGGGATCTTTATGAAAAGATTCTTTTCATAAGTTATCTCCTTTGAATAAGTGCTTTGAATGTACATGACCTGAAATGAAAGATAACTCTCATAAGTAAAAACATGATTGAATACAAATAAAGGAAAATTATACTTCCTGTTGGTGTTTGATGGTTGGTTAAAAATCATGTCTGTTGAAGACATGTTGCTTTGAATGATCATGTCCCTTGGCATCCCAAAAGTTATGTCCATTGGATCATGTAAATTCACAATTTTATGCTCTTGAAGGGTCATGTCCATTAAGCCTTTATGATTCACGTCTCTTGTCTCTTTCCCTTGAAAAATTATGTCTTTTGAATCATCCCTGTCAACAAAAATTGATAAGATAATGCCAAAGACATGAATTGAATTGCTGCAATATGAATCAAAATAAGTAACTGAAAAACTATTGACAAGATGAATGGACATATCAAACCAGGGTGGATGTTTAATGGGAGTTGGTTGCTGAATTCTTTTCATATTTGGCAATGTACTTGGAATGTCAACGGACACAACTCTTGGCACTTCAAGTGACGTTTCTCTTCAAACTTCAAACGACATTATCTTTGAAACATCAAGAGATATGTTTCGTTGACCACCAAAAGTAACAATTATTTATTCTTCAAAAGTCACATCTTTTAGTCCTCCAAAATCCATGATTCTTGATCATCAACTTGAAAAGATACGTCTCTTAAATTGTCCTGTAAAATAGAATGAAGGATAGGAGAAGAAAGGTTAGATAAAATTTGTTCTTCACTCTCCTCTTTTTCTCCAAATTCATATTTCTCATTTTCAACTATAATGTTTTCTTCATTTACTCTTTGATTCTCATTATTTTCAACGTTTTTGAATGATTCCATTCTTTTCTTCAAATGAATCTTATCTTCATTCACTTGACTAGGAGATAGTGGCGTCAAAGTGATTTTCTTATCGTTATGAATGCTAGTATATCTATTGGTAAACCCATCATTGATTTCTCGTCGGTCGAATTGCCATGGTCTTCACAAAAGTATATGTGCAACATCCATTGGTAAAATATCAAAAAGGACTTCATCTTGATATTTGCTAATTGAAAACGGGATGACAACTTCTTTGTGACTTCTAACTCTTCTTCTTCATTTAATCCTTGCAAAACATATGGGCTAAGATGTTTGAATATTGTAAGTTCCAACTTCGTGACCATGTATGTGCTTGCAAGATTTGTACAACTTCCTTCGTCAATAGTTACAAGATACACTTTACCATTTACATGGCAACGAGTGTGAAATGCATTCATTTTTTTCTGTTCATACTTCATTGAAAAGATGAAAATTCTCAGTGAAATAAAGAATGAAAATGTGTAAAAGGACCTTACCAAAACATTCTCGCAAAACCTCACAGTAACACTTTAAAGAAATTAAAATATCACTCCACTCACACTCGTGTTTGCACTCGGGATATGTTCTTAGCTTTTTTTGATCCCTCTTCTAATCTCACCCTCTCGTTTGCCATTTACAGCTCAATTCTCTTTTGTGGGTCCTTTTAAAGAACAAACTCAAGATTAAGCAAGTTTCTTAATTTGTGCATCGGCTTTAAAAAAGGAAATGGTTAGGATATATAAATGGTTATGGTAAAAGGTAGGATAGAATGGTTAAGCAAAGATAAGGTAATGGAATAAGATATGATGAAAGAAAAGGAAATGAAATAGAGAGAAAAATGAAGATAACTTACAACCCAAGTTGCAACACTTACTATTTTCCTTCACAAGAAACAACAAGGATACCTCCTTCTAGTTTGTTGTTGGGCAGATTCTTTTGTTCTTCTCTTTGAGTGTACTTTGCAACTTTCTTCACTTCTTTTTCTTTAATTTCTTTGATTCTTTTTCTTTTCTTTCTTTTGCACTCCAAATTTGTTGTAGGAGTCTTTTCTTTTGCTTTTTGTTTTTCTTCTTTCTTTTTCTTTTTGTTGCAGCACTTGATTGTCAATCCAACAAATCTCTGATTACCGCTTGATGTATGGCTATTCAAGCTTCTTCAATAATGGAGAAGTTAGTAGGCTTGTTGTTTCTCGATCTAGGAGAGACACCAAATGCTATACTTTGAATTGATAGTAATCTGCACAAAATAAGAAGAATTTGATTAAGTAATTTGATAATTAAGAAATTAAAAGGTGATGATGCTGTGGAATTGTTGTTGGATTGTCCTTTAAATGTAAGAGAATTCGGCCACCAATGGTGATGATGCACGTGATTCTTGATGATAGATGATGGCAATTCAAAGATGGAGGAATGGTGATGTTATAGGCGTGAATGGTGATGGAAGATGGTGATGGAAAGATGGTGATGGACAAATAGTATCTTATAAAACTAAGAAGGAACCAATGCTATAAAGGAGCAAAGACCCGTTTCATATATGTCTTATAAGGGATGGTAGTAAGGACTTTGACCCACTAGTTATAAGAACTAGGAACCAGAAGTATCAAGGAAGGGATTGACGCCACAAACTTTAGAAAAGCTTGCTTAATCGATATAGTTCTAAAAAGAACTTGAAGAGAGAATAATCTCACAAGGATTTTTATATTATAAAAGGGTTGTCTTACAATATAAATAGCCTAGCCTATTTATAATTTTCAAAGGGTTTAGGGAGAATAAACATATGATGGTTCGACTAAGGTTGAAATCCCTTTGAAAATACACGGTTTTGATGAAAATACATGATTTTAATGAAGATACATGCTCTTGGCCGAATTTTTAGGTGTTGGTTCGGCCCTAAGGATGTTTTGAATGCATTTGGAAGTTATTTGGTCACCAAAATGAAGAGAAAGGACTCTTTGGCCGAATAGGAAGCATCCCTTGGAGTTTTGGCGCCTATTTGATGTCACATGTAGTGCACATGCTTGAATGATGCACATGGCAGCCTATTTGAATGCACATGGGTCTTCATGCAATACTTTGGTGAGGTTTCAATCATAGGATGATGTCTTGAAGTCCTTGAAAAGCCTAGAGATGAATTAGCTTCAACGGTAAGCTAGGTAAGTGTCTTGGTAGCTAGCTAGGTGAGTGTCTTGGTAGCTAACTAGGTGAGCTATAGCTTGATGAACTCAAGCTAGTTAGCTTTGGTCTTCTCAACTCCTCGGCTACTCTCCCAGCTACTTCCAGCTACCTTTAGTCCACTTTTCAACATTTTGGTCCAAATTTCTCCTCCAGCTAAGTTCAGCTACATGTTAGCTCCTCCAGCTAAGTTGAAGCTCCATAAGTGATTAAATGAGCTGCCATAACGTTCATGAGCCACTATGAGCTGCTATGCTTGTACTTTTAGCTACCCAAGTTACCATAATATGCCTTGCTTTGTGTTTCACCTATAGGAATCAACAAACAAATAAAGTTAGCAATATGTGAGCTCATTTAAGGTAAAATGCATGCTGATAGGAGGTGTTTGAGTGATATGAGCTATGAATGATCGTATAGAAGCTAAAATAACATGTATATAAGCTAGATAGAAGGTATTAGACGTTCATGAGCTTTATAAACACATGTAAGAGCTAGAAAAGAGATGCATACATGCAAATGAACAAAAGAAACAAGGATTTAAAGCTAGAGAGCTAATGTAAACATAACATGAGCTAGAATAACATGACATGAGTTAATGAGTGAATACATGATGCCATGATATGCAAACATAATAATTGAATATAAAACATAAGTAAACATAATATAAAGCAATGTAAAGTTGTGGAAACATATGTTATGCATGAAAATCGTAAAGTATGCACGTGAATGATAACTTATGATTATTCAAGCATAGTTTAAAGAGTAAAAGCATGCTTATAACATTAAGTGATGAATATAGAAGATAATAAAGGATAAAGTAAGAAAGAACTCAATTTGAACCAGCTTTGAATAACCTCCTTGGTGTGATCAAATCATGGAGAAATTTGGAGCTAAACATGATCACATCATCATCCCCTTCTTTGAGTGATTTGTCCTCAAATCGAAAGGTGACTTCTCCTTAATGTCCTCACATCCGATATATACAACAGGGATCTTTATGAAAAGATTCTTTCATAAGTCATGTCCTTTGAATAATTGCTTTGAATGTACATGACCTGAAATGAAAGATAACTCATAAGTAAAAACACGATTGAATACAAATAAAGGAAAATTATAATTCCTGTTGGTGTTTGGTGTTTGGTTAAAAATCATGTCTATTGAAGACATGTTGCTTTGAATGATCATTTCTCTTGGCATCCCAAAAGTCATGTCCATTGGATCATGAAAATTCATGATTCTATGCTCTTGTCCATTAACCTTTATGATTCACGTCTCTTGGCTCTTTCCCTTGACAATTTTTGTCTTTTGAATCATCCTTGTCATCATAAATTGATAAAATAATGCCACAGACATGAATTAAATTACTTCAAAATGAATCAAAATAAGTAAATGAAAAACTATTAACAAGATGAATGGACATATCAAACCAAGGTGGATGTTTAATGGGAGTTGGTTGTTGAATTCTTTTCATAATTGACAATGTACTTGGAATGTCAATGGACACAACTCTTGGCACTTCAAGTGACGTTTCTCTTGGAACTTCAAACGACATTATCTTTGAAACATCAAGAGATATGTTTCGTTGATCACCAAAAGTAACAATTATTTATTCTTCAAAAGTCACATATTTTAGTCCTACAAAAGCCATGATTCTTGAATCATCACCTTGAAAAGAAACGTCTCTGAAATTGCCCTGCAAAACAGAATGAAGGATAGGAGAAGAAAGGTTAGATAAAATTTGTTCTTCACTCTCCTCTTTTTCTCCAAATTCATCTTTCTCATTTTCAACTCCAATGTTTTCTTCATCTACTCTTTGATTCTCATTATTTTCAATGTTTTTGAATGATTCCATTCTTTTCTTCAAATGAATCTGATCATCATTCACTTGACTAGGAGATAGTGGCGTAAAAGTGAATTTCTTATCGTTATGAATGATAGTATATCTGTTGGTAAACCCATCATGGATTGTTCGTCGGTCGAATTGCCATGGTCTTCCCAAAACGTATTTACCAATTGAAAACTAGATGACAACTTGCTTTGTGAGTTATAACTCTTCATCTTCATTTAATCCTTGCAAAACATATGGGCTGGGATGTTTGAATGTTGTAAGTCCCAACTTCGTGACCATGTATGTGCTTGCAAGATTTGCACAACTTCCTCCGTCAATAGCTACAAGACACACTTTACCATCTACATGGCAACGAGTGTGAAATTCATTCATTCTTTGTTGTTCATGCTTCATTGAAAAGATGAAAATTGTCAGTGAAATAAAGAATGGAAATGTGTAAAAGGACTTTACCATGAACACTCTCGCAAAACCTCACAGTAACACTCCGAAGAAATTAAAATGTCACTCCACTCACACTCGTGTTTGCACTCAGGGATATGCTCTTGGCTTTTTCTGATCCCCTTCTGATCTAACCCTCTCGTTTGTGTTTTATCGTTCAATTCTCTTTTGTGGGTCCTTTTAAAGAACTAACTCAAGATTGAGCAAGTTTCTTAGTTTGTGCATCGGCTTTAAAAAAGGAAATGGTTAGGATATAGAAATGGTTATGGTAAAAGGTAGGATAGAATGGTTAAGCAAAGATAAGGTAATGAAATAAGAAAGAATGATAGAAAAGGATATGAAATAGAGAGAGAAATGAAGATAACTTACAACCCAAGTTGTAACACTTACTATCTTCCTTCACAAGAAACAACAAGGATACCTCCTTCTAGTTTGTTATTGGGCAGATTCTTTTGTGCTTCTCTTTGAGTGTACTTTGCAACTTTCTTCACTTCTTTTTCTTTTATTTTTTTCTTCTTTTTCTTTTCTTTCTTTTGCACTCCAAATTTGTTGTAGGAGTCTTTTCTTTTGCTTTTTTTCCTTCTTTCTTTTGTTTTTTGTTGCAGCACTTGATTGTTAATCCAACAAATCTCTGACTACCGTTTGATGTAAGGTTATTCAAGCTTCTTCAATAATGGAGAAGTTAGTAGCCTTGTTGTTTCCCGATCTAGGAGGGACACCAAATGCTACTATTTGAATTGAAAGTAATCAGCACAAAAGAAGAAGAATTTGATTAAGTAATTTGATAATTAATAAATTAAAAGGAAATGGAAAGAATTGAAATGGATAGAATTGTTATCAAAGATGGGCTGCGGAAGTGTCGTTGAATTGTTTTTCAAATGTAAGAGAATTCGGCCACCAATGGTGATGATGCATGTGATTCTTCATGATAGATTATGGTAATTCAAAGAAGGAGGAATGGTGATGATATAGGCGTGAATGGTGATGGAAAGATGGTGATGAACAAATAGTATCTTATAAAACTAAGAAGGAACCAATGCTACAAAGGAGAGGAGACCCGTTTCTATAAGTCTTATAAGGGATGGTAGTAAGGACTTTGACCCACTAGTTAAAAGAACTAGGAACCACAAGTATCAAGGAACGGATTGACGCCACAAACTTTAGAAAAGCTTGCTTAATCGATATAGTTCTAAAAAGAACTTGAAGAGAGAATAATCACACAAGGATTTTTATTTTATCAAAGGGTTGTCTTACAATGTAACTAGCCTAGCCTATTGTTAGGTGTTGGCCGAATGGTTAGGTGTTAGTTCGGCCCTAAGGATGTTTTGAATGCTTTTGGAAGTTATTTTGGCGCCAAAATGAAGAGAAAGGAATCTTTGGCCGAATAGGAAGCATCCCTTGGTGTTTTGGCACCTATTTGATGTCACATAGAGGGCACATGCTTGAATGATGCACATGGAAACCTATTTGAATGCACATGGGTCTTCTTGCAATGATTTGGGGAGGCTGCAACCATAGGATGATGTCTTGAAGTTCTTGGACATCTTAGAGATGAATTAGCTTCAATGGTAAGCTAGGTGAGTGTCTTGGTAGATAACTTGGTGAGCTATAGCTTGATGAACTCAAGTTAGTTAGCTTTGGTCTTCTCATCTCCTTGGCTACACTCCCAGCTACTTCCAGCTACCTTTAGTCCACTTTTCAACATTTTGGTCCAAAGTTCTCCTCCAGCTAAGTTCAGCTACATGCTAGCTCCTCCAGCTATGTTGAAGCTTCATAAGTGATGAAATGAGCTGTCATAATGTTCATGAGCTGTTGTAAACTGCTATGCTTGTACTTTTACCTACCCAAGCTACCATAATATACATTGCTTTGTGTTTCACCTATAGGATTCAACAAACAAATAAAGTTAGCAACGTGTGAGCTCATTTAAGGTAAAATGCATGCTGTCGTGAGGTGTTTGAATGATTTGAGCTATAAATGATCATCTAGAAGCTAAGATAACATGTATATATGCTAGATAGAAGGTATTGGACGTTCATGAGCATTATGAAAACATGTAAGAGCTAGAAAAGAGATGCATACATTCAAATGAGATGAACAAAGATGGATTTAAAGCTAGTGAGCTAATGTAAACATAACATGAGCTAAAATAACATGACATGAGTTAATAAATGAATGAATGAATGAATACATACTGTAATGATATGTAAATGATATGTAAACATAATAATTGAATCTAAAACATATGTAAACATAATATAAATCTAAGTAAAGATGTGGAAACATATGTTATGCATGAAAATCATATAGTATGCAAGTGAATGATAACATATGATTATTCAAGCATAGTTTAAAGAGTAAAAGCATGCTTATAACATTAAGTGATGCATATAGAAGATAATAAAGGATAATGTAAGGAAGACCTCCCTTATAATCAGCTTTGAATAACCTTCATGGTGTGATCAAATCATGGAGAAATCTGGAGCTAGACAGGATCACATCATCCTCCCCTTCTTTTGAGCGATTTGTCCTCAAATCAAAAGGTGACTTCTCCTTAGTGTCCTCCAATCCGATATATGCAACAGGGATCTTTATGAAAATATTCTTTTCATAAGTCATGTCCTTTGAATAAGTGCTTTGAATGTACATGACCTGAAATGAAAGATAACTCTAATAAGTAAAAACACGATTGAATACAAATAAAGGAAAATTATACTTCCTGTTGGTGTTTGATGGTTGGTTAAAAATCATGTCTGTTGAAGATATGTTGCTTTGAATGATCATGTCCCTTGGGATCCCAAAAGCCATGTCCATTGGATCATGAAAATTCACGATTTTATGCTCTTGAAGGGTCATGTCCATTAAGCCTTTATGATTCACATCTCTTGGCTCTTTCCCTTGACAAATTGTGTCTTTTGTATCATCCTTGTCATCATAAATTGATAAGATAATGCCACAGACATGAATTGAATTGCTGCAAAATGAATCAAAATAAGTAAATGAAAAACTATTGACAATATGAATGGACATATCAAACCAGGGTGGATGTTTAATGAGAGTTGGTTGCTGAATTCTTTTCATAATTGGTAATGTACTTGGAATGTCAACGGACCCAACTCTTGGCACTTCAAGTGACGTTTCTCTTGGAACTTCAAACGACATTATCTTTAAAACAACAAGAGATATGTTTCTTTGATCACCAAAAGTAACAATTATTTCTTCTTCAAAAGTCACATCTTTTAGTCCCCCAAAAGCCATGATTCTTGAATCATCACCTTGAAAAGATACGTCTCTGAAATTGTCCTGCAAAACATAATGAAGGATAGGAGAAGAAAGGTTAGATAAAATTTGTTCTTCACTCTCCTTTTTTTCTACAAATTCATCTTTCTCATTTTCAACTCCAATGTTTTCTTCATCTACTCTTTGTTTCTCATTATTTTCAGCATTTTTAATGATTCCATTTGTTCGCATGTTGTGAGTACTATAAAATATACGCAAATAATGTGCAAGTATACACAATCGCTCAAGTAATATAATGATGAGTGAGTATCGTCTCCACAGGGATTGGGTGAAATCACAAAAGTCTAACCAAAGCAATGCACTAAATTATCTAAGTATAGTTAGTCTTGATATATACAAATGTCACGGCAATGGATATGTGTATGCTGGTGGATGCGGATTGATGGTGTGATGGTGTAGCAAATGGAAATGCAATGTCAATGATGGATGTTTAATATTGAGTATGGTGAAATGTCAAGGCACTGAGAAATGGTAAAAACAGTAAATAAAAAGATAAATAAAATAAGAAGAAAATAATCCTCACGTGACAAGCTTCCAATGAAATGAATGGTAAGGATTGGTCTAAGGTTGCTAAACTTATTTCTCCAGTATATCTAAGCTATCTTGTCTTTACTTACTCGACAGGGCTTTCCTAAGGTGTTCAAAAGAACCTAATAGAATAGGATGCCAAGGCATCTGCTCTCACTCAACGATGTTGGACAGCCTACCCTATTGATGAAGACACCCTTTTTAGTCGTTGAAATCATATCCTAGTCTCTTCCGAGATCTAAGGGATTAAGTTATAATATTCCTAGGTCGGTTCAAAGCCCCTTGAAAATACCATAACCCATTGCTTATGAGGATCTTATCTTGCGTTTCTTCCGAATACTTATAAGTATTTTTAGTTTAGGATTCTTCCGAATACCTAACCTTCATCTAAGAGATGGACATTTCCATGCCTCTTACAAGCCTAGATGGTGAAGCATTCATAAGCAAAGCAAATAAAGAACCAAAATAAACTTAAATATACCATTAAAAATAAAGTTTACACAACCATTCAACCAACCACCACCAAATAAGTTAGTTCATGGTGGGGTTCGAAATATCCAAACACAAAGTCATGAAAATTCGTTCCAACAACCCACAAAATAATATAAAGAAATAGCAGCAAAAAGGGAAGTGAGAAGAAGCCTTCGACGCGCCACCGGAGGTCTCCTCTCGGCCACCACGAACCACCTAGCTCGCTAGCTCCTTTCGGCGCCTAGCTTACTACTCCTTGGAGCTTTATCAATGGAGGAATATTCCAAGGAAGAAGAAAGGAAAAAGAGAAAATAAAAATCTGATTTTTCTGCTCTATGCGTGTGCTCACCCTCCTTTCTTCTCTCTCCCATGAGGTGTTGATGTACGGTACTTGTACCTTTTCAAATGATTGTGGATCTAGGAAGGAAGCAAAACAACCTGCAAAGTGAATGGCTCAAATATAATGGTTAAGGGTGGTAGACGTATGGGTGAATTGGTAGGCTATTTAAATAATGAGTAATGGAAGCGGAAGATAGTTGATAAGGCTATGGTTATGGTAATGAAATAAAAGGATGGTTGTGAGGATAGTATCTTGAAGAAATCTCAAAGAAGAACCAATGCTATATAGAGCAGAGACCCAATCTTTATATTGTTTCTTCAAGGGATGGTGTTAAGTACTTTGACCCACTAGTTATATGAACTAGAAACCAGAAGTATCAAGATGAAAGGAAGGGGTTGACGCCACAAGTATAAAATACTTGATAAGTCGATAAAAAGTCACCAGGACTTAAGAAGAGAATAATCTCACTTTAATTGAATAAAAGGTGTGATTACAAATGAAATAGGAGAGCATATTTATAGTTTTTGAAGGGACTTGGCCGAATAGGTACATGTTGGTTCGGCCAACCCTTGTACCTTCCTAAAATGACATGATTTTTAATGAAAAAACAAGACTTTAATGAAAATACATGCTCTTGGCCGAATGGTTATGTGTTGGTTCGGCCCTAAGGATGATTTGAATGCATTTGGAAGATATTTGGGCGCCAAAATGAAGAGGAAAGAGTCTTTGGCCGAATAGGAAGCATCCCTTGATGTTTTGGCACCAATTTGATGTCACATGGAGTGCACATGCTTGAATGATGTACATGCCAACCTACTTGAATGCACATGGGTCTTCTTGCAATGCTTTGGTGAGGTTGCAAACATAGGATGATGTCTTAAAGTCCATGGAATGAAGATAGGCAACAACTAGGCGTGAATTAGCTTCCAACATGCATCTAGGTGACATGGCATCCATTGGGCAGCCTAGAGATGAACTAGTTTCAAGGTAAGCTAGGTGAGTGTCTTGGTAGCTAACTAGGTGAGTTATAGTTTGATGAACTCAAGCTAGTTAGCTTTGGTCTTCTCAACTCCTCAGCTACTCTCCCAGCTACTTCCAGCTACCACTAGTCCACTTTTCAGTAATTTGGTCCAATGCTCTCCTCCAGCTAAGTTCAGCTACATGCTAGCTCCTCCAGCTAAGTTTAAGCTCCTTATGTGATGAAATGAGCTGCCATAATATTCATGAGCTAGTGTGAGCTGTTGTGCTTGTCCTTTTAGCTAGCCAAGCTACCATAATATGCCTTGTTTTATGTTTCACCTATAGGAATCACCAAACAAATAAAATAAGCAATGTGTGAGCTCATTTAAGGTAAAATGCATGCTGCCGTGAGGTGTTTGAGTGATATGAGCTATGAATGCATGTCATGAGCTAAGTACATAATGATATAACATATGTAAGCTAATGTATAAGACCTAGGAGCTAAAATGAATGTACGTGAGCTAACAAATGAATGATTAAGCATTCTGCCATTTCACTTATGAATTGAATCATGCTTAAATGAATGCAAGACTAATATAACATACTTAACATACTTGAAATAAAATTGTGTATCAATTATAAAGATGTGAATATGTTGTATGCATGAATATCATATAACATGGTATTCATAAATGATAAATGGAAACATGTAATAATAATATCCTAAGAAATGATATGTAATCCTAACATATATTTGAATGATATGAAAGACATGATTAACTAAACATATGATGAAAATAATAATATGATAATTTACACTAACATGTGAATGAATGCTTATGATAGAATAGAATGTATAAATGATATAATATAAGATAGGGTAATGAAGAACTCCCTTAGAAACAACTTTGAAGAACATCCATGGTGTGTTCAAGTCATGGAGAATGTTGGAGCTAGTTTGGATCGTATCAGGTGTCATATATAATAAATAAAATATCTAAGGGTAATGATGAGTTTGTTGGGTGCAAAATACCCCTCATACCCCTAGAATCACATTTTGTGCATGAATCTTATCCTCCAAGTGGCAGTGGTCCATTGGTAGCTCTGGCAGGCAGTTACAACAGTCCTCCACGTGTAGGGACAGCTGTCCAATGCCAGCTGTCCTGATGCAGAAATATCTTTTTTGTCCTTTTCTGCGCCAGAAATGCCAAGGCATTTCAATCTGCTCTAGCAACGTGTGATGCCGCGGCATTACTTCCCAAAGAATCCTTTTTCTTGCTATTCCCTGCACACCATAGACAAACTGCACCTTTCCCTCAAACAGCACCATTGAAAAATAAAATAGTACAACCACCACAAATGCAACTATATGCAACTACATGATCCTAAAATGACTAAAATGAGCTTTTAAACAAACAATAACTTAAGTTAAAAAGGCTTTAAAAGTAGCCTTTTTAGGAAGTTAACACACCCCCCAAACTTAAGCTATTGCTTGTCCTCAAGCAATGATAGCAGTTACATAAGCATAATGTCATGGCAAAGTTCGATAGTAAGTGATGTAAGGCTAACCAGGCTTCTTCAATTATGGAGAAGTTGGCAACCTTGTTGTTTCCCGATCTAGGAGAGACACCAAATGCTACACCTTGGATTGAAAGTAATCTGCACAAAAGAAGAAGAATTTATTAAGTAATATGATAATTAAGAAATGAAAAGTAAATAGAAATGGAAAGATTTGAAATGGATAGAATAGTTATAAAAGTTGGGCTGCGGAAATGTTGAATAAATCTCCTTCAAGTGATGTTGACTTCGGCCTCCAATGGTGGTGATGAAGTATACCTTGTTGATGAATGAAGGATGATTTAATGGTGATGAAATGGTAATGGAAGGATGATGTTATTGGCGTGATATGGTGATGGAATATGGTGATGATATAGGCGTGATAATGGTGATGGACAGATTGTATCTTATAAAACTAAGAAGGAACCAATGCTATAAAGGAGCAAAGACCCGTTTCTTATAAGTTCTATAAGGGATGGTATGAAAGGACTTTGACCCTCTAGTTATTTAAACTAGGAACCAGAAGTATCAATGGGAATGACGCCACAAGCTTTAGAAAAGGCTTGCTTAATCGATATAGTTCTAAAAAGAACTTGAAGAGAGAATAATCTCACAAAAGGATTTTAATTATCAAAGGGTTCTGTTACAAATGAAATGCAATAGCCTATTTATAGTTTTCAAAGGGTTTAGGCCGAATAGATACTTGATGGTTCGGCCAAGGTTGAAATCCCTTTGAAAATACATGATTTTTTGATGAAAATACATGATTTAAATGAAGATACATGCTCTTGGCCGAATGGTTATGTGTTGGTTCGGCCCTAAGGTTGATTTGAATGCATTTGGAAGTTATTTGGGCGCCAAAATGAAGAGGAAAGAGTCTTTGGCCGAATAGGAAGCATCCCTTGGTGTTTTGGCGCCAATTGATGTCACATGGAGTGCACATGCTTGAATGATGCACATGGCAGCCTACTTGAACGCACATGGGTCTTCTTGCAAGCTTTGGTGATGTTACAACCATAGGATGGTGTCTTGAAGTCCATGGAATGAATATGGCAGCAACTAGGCGTGACTTGGCTTCCAACATGCATCTAGGTGTCATGGCCTTCAATGTGCAGCAACTTGTCATGAAAGGTCACATTATGTGGAAGGTAACCTTTCATCATTTGAGCTATTTACAAGTGTTTGAGCTGAAGATGAGCTGGCCATAGATGCAATACATGTCAATGAGTCTTAGGACAGCTCCTTGTGAAAGGGCACTTCTCGGATTGGAAACTCTTCGCGAAAAGGTACGAATTCACAAAATTCGACCTAGACCATATTTGTAGTGCTCTATGTGGTGAAGATGACGGTGCAACTCTCCAGCTGAAATGAGGTCTCTAGCTAGCTCAAAAGTCCAGCTCAAGTGAGCTATGAGCTCGGGGGTCAGCTGGCAACTTTGTCCCAAAATGTTCTTGAGCTATCCCGGAGTTGTCCTAGTTAAGTTTCCATAGCTCTTGGAATCCAATGCTAGCTTTAAGTCAGCTCCCATCATATGGCCGAACATGCACCTACATAAGAAAGCATAATATAAGCTAAGTATATGAATTATTATAAAGTAATAAGAATGTGCATATTATAAAGATGTGAACTATAGGTTATAATAATAACTCATGCATCATACGATAATGAATGAATATTATTATTACAACTATAGATTATATGCATGAATATCAATCAATGATGCAAACCATAGGACATAATGAATGAATGCACATGTTATGATAATTCAAGCATAGTCTAATATGAAATTGTATGCTTATAATAATATATAGTGCATAAATAAGTAAATATAAGATAAGTAAGGTAGAACTCCCTTAGAACCAGATTTGAATAACCTCCATGGTGTGATCAAATCATGGAGAAATTTGGAGCTAGACAGGATCACATCATCCTCCCCTTCTTTTGAGCGATTTGTCCTCAAATCGAAATGTGACTTCTCCTTAGTGTCCTCCCATCCGGTATATGCAACGGGGATCTTTATGAAATGTTTCTTTTCATAAGTCATGTCCTTTGAATAAGTGCTTTGAATGTACATGACCTGAAAAGAAATATAACTCTTATAAGTAAAAACACGATTAAATACAAATAAAGGAAAATTGTACTTCCTGTTGGTGTTTGATGGTTGGTTAAAAATCATGTCTGTTGAAGACATGTTGCTTTGAATGATCATGTCCCTTGGCATCCCAAAAGTCATGTCCATTGGATCATGAAAATCACAATTTTATGCTCTTGAAGGGTCACGTCCATTAAGCCTTATGATTCACGTCTCTTGGCGCTTTCCCTTGACAAATTATGTCTTTTGAATCATCCTTGTCATCACAAATTGATAAGATAATGCCACAGACATGAATTGAATTGCTGCAAAATGAATCAAAATAAGTAAATGAAAAACTATTGACAAGATGAATAGACATATCAAACCAGGGTGGATGTTTAATGGGAGTTGGTTGCTGAATTCTTTTCATAATTGGCAATGTACTTGGAATGTCAACGGCTGCTACTCTAGGTATTTCAAGTGACACTTCCTTTGAAATATCAAGAGACATGTTTTGTGGATCACCAAAAGTCACATCTTTTAGTCCTCCAACAGCCATGATTCTTGATTCATCTCCTTGAAAAGATATGTCCCTTGAATGGTCCTGGAAAACAAAAGGAATGATAGGGGAAGAAAGGTTAGATAAAATTTGTTCTTCACTCTCCTCTTTTTCTCCAAATTCTTTCTTCTCATTTTCAACTCCAACGTTTTCTACATCCGCTCTCTTTTGTTCAACTTCAAAAGCTTTTCTTCATTTGATTCTTCCTCCAAACGTTCTCCTTCAGTTGTATTGTCTTTAAGTTGCTTGTTCATTGCTTCAATTCTCATTTTCAAATGAGTTTGATCTTCACTCACTCGACTAGGAGATAATGGAGTTAAAATGAATTTTCTTTCATTGTGGATGATTAAGTATCGATTTGAGAATCCATCATGGACAGCCCGTTTGTCAAATAGCCATGGTCGTCCAAACAGCAAATGACTCGTATTCATAGGCACCACGTCACATAGAATCTCGTCTTTGTACCTTCCAATTGAGAATGGCACAAGTACTTGTTCAGTGACCATCAACTCTTCCTCGTCATTAAACCATTGCAATTCATATGGGCTGGAATGTTTAATCGTTGAAAGCCCCAATTTGTTCACCGTGTATGTGCTTGCAATGTTTGTACAACTTCTTCCGTCAATAGCTACAAGACACACTTTACCATCTACATGGCAACGAGTGTGAAATGTGTTTGTTCTTTGTTGTTCGTCCTCTAATGTTTGGAAATATGGAAGATCACAAGGCATTGTTAGTAGAAAAAAAAAATTAAACCTTACCAGCGCACTCACAAAGCCTCACTTGGTCACTCCAAAGAAAGTTTAGATTCCACTCACACTCGTGTTTGCACTCGGGGATATGTTCTTGGCTTTTTTTTGATCCCCCTTCTGATCTCACCCTCTCGTTTGCCTTTTACCGCTCAATTCTCTCTTGTGGGTCCTTTTAAAGAACTAACTCAAGATTGAGCAAGTTTCTTTAGTTTGTGCGTCGGTTTAGAATGGTTAAGGTATAGGATATGGTTATGATAAAGTAGGATATAAAGGTTAAAAACAATGATAAGGTAATGAAAAGAAAAGATGAAAGAATAAGGAATGAAATAGTATGAAAGTGAAGATAACTTACAACTCAAGTTGCAACACTTACTATCTTCCTTCACAAGAAACAACAAGGATACCTCCTTCAAGTTTGATGTTGGGCAGATTGTATGGTGCTTCTCTTTGAGTGTACTTTGCAACTTGCTTCACTTTTCTTTTGCTTTTGAATTTCTTCTTTTCTTTTCTTTCTTTTGCACTCCAATTTGTTGTAGGAGTCTTTTCTTTTCTCTTTTGTTTCTTCTTTTTTTGTTGCTTTTTGTTGTAGCACTTTTAATGTCAATCCACCAAAGCTCTGATTACCGCTTGATGTAAGGCTAACCAGGCTTCTTCAATTATGGAGAAGTTGGCAACCTTGTTGTTTCCCGATCTAGGAGAGACACCAAATGCTACACCTTGGATTGAAAGTAATCTGCACAAAAAGAAGAATTTATTAAGTAATATGATAATTAAGAAATGAAAAGTAAATAGAAATGGAAAGATTTGAAATGGATAGAATAGTTATAAAAGTTGGGCTGCGGAAATGTTGAATAAATCTCCTTCAAGTGATGTTGACTTCGGCCTCCAATGGTGGTGATGAAGTATACCTTGTTGATGAATGAAGGATGATTTAATGGTGATGAATGGTAATGGAAGGATGATGTTATTGGCGTGATATGGTGATGGAATATGGTGATGATATAGGCGTGATAATGGTGATGGACAGATTGTATCTTATAAAACTAAGAAGGAACCAATGCTATAAAGGAGCAAAGACCCGTTTCTTATAAGTTCTATAAGGGATGGTATGAAAGGACTTTGACCCTCTAGTTATTTAAACTAGGAACCAGAAGTATCAATGAGGGAATGACGCCACAAGCTTTAGAAAAGGCTTGCTTAATCGATATAGTTCTAAAAAGAACTTGAAGAGAGAATAATCTCACAAAAGGATTTTAATTATCAAAGGGTTCTGTTACAAATGAAATGCAATAGCCTATTTATAGTTTTCAAAGGGTTTAGGCCGAATAGATACTTGATGGTTCGGCCAAGGTTGAAATCCCTTTGAAAATACATGATTTTTGATGAAAATACATGATTTAAATGAAGATACATGCTCTTGGCCGAATGGTTATGTGTTGGTTCGGCCCTAAGGTTGTTTTGAATGCATTTGGAAGTTATTTGGGCGCCAAAATGAAGAGGAAAGAGTCTTTGGCCGAATAGGAAGCATCCCTTGGTGTTTTGGCGCCAATTTGATGTCACATGGAGTGCACATGCTTGAATGATGCACATGGCAGCCTACTTGAACGCACATGGGTCTTCTTGCAAGGCTTTGGTGATGTTACAACCATAGGATGGTGTCTTGAAGTCCATGGAATGAATATGGCAGCAACTAGGCGTGACTTGGCTTCCAACATGCATCTAGGTGTCATGGCCTTCAATGTGCAGCAACTTGTCATGAAAGGTCACATTATGTGGAAGGTAACCTTTCATCATTTGAGCTATTTACAAGTGTTTGAGCTGAAGATGAGCTGGCCATAGATGCAATACATGTCAATGAGTCTTAGGACAGCTCCTTGTGAAAGGGCACTTCTCGGATTGGAAACTCTTCGCGAAAAGGTACGAATTCACAAAATTCGACCTAGACCATATTTGTAGTGCTCTATGTGGTGAAGATGACGGTGCAACTCTCCAGCTGAAATGAGGTCTCTAGCTAGCTCAAAAGTCCAGCTCAAGTGAGCTATGAGCTCGGGGTCAGCTGGCAACTTTGTCCCAAAATGTTCTTGAGCTGTCCCGGAGTTGTCCTAGTTAAGTTTCCATAGCTCTTGGAATCCAATGCTAGCTTTAAGTCAGCTCCCATCATATGGCCGAACATGCACCTACATAAGAAAGCATAATATAAGCTAAGTATATGAATTATTATAAAGTAATAAGAATGTGCATATTATAAAGATGTGAACTATAGGTTATAATAATAACTCATGCATCATACGATAATGAATGAATATTATTATTACAACTATAGATTATATGCATGAATATCAATCAATGATGCAAACCATAGGACATAATGAATGAATGCACATGTTATGATAATTCAAGCATAGTCTAATATGAAATTGTATGCTTATAATAATATATAGTGCATAAATAAGTAAATATAAGATAAAGTAAGGTAGAACTCCCTTAGAACCAGATTTGAATAACCTCCATGGTGTGATCAAATCATGGAGAAATTTGGAGCTAGACAGGATCACATCAGTAAGACAGTAGGACAAAATTGAATTTCAACCCTCAGAATGATAGGCTTCAACATGCTAGACTTATCAAGAATTCAAGTACTTTTCTCTAGGTCCAAATCCTTTGTGGTAGTGTGTGTGCGTGATTGTATCCAATCTATACTTAGCGAATTTAGACAATTTCTAATCAAGTCCCCTAGTTTTTGTCAAGGCATTTACTTATCATTAAGCACATTTTTACTCCCTTTTCTTTGATTTTTTTTTGATGCTGTTACGAAGGGAGTCAGCTCATCACACCTACTCTCCCACACCCTAGATGAAAGGGAGCATACCTTCCATCCCCGAGCTAGTTAAGTAAAGTCATCCCGTGACTTCTTTCATTCACTCATATGCACGAGTCTTCCATTTATTAAAGAAAGTTCCAGGAAATGCCACGGCAAAGAGGAGTGTCCCTCTACAGCTATGCTTAAGCATTTATTCACAGTTTCATTTCTAAGGGAGTTTGTTTTTGATTTTCCTTTTAAACACCATACTATATTTCAATGCCAAGACTAACTAAAGTTCCTTCATAAAAATTTCCTAAATTTTCTAAGTATAGAGAACATACAAATCGTATAAATATTTTTCACCAAGCATCAAGCCCTAGAGTGAGTTCTATCATTCTCAACAGTCATTTACATTCAGATTCTAGCCTAACAAAATTATCATCATCGGGTATCCTCAAAACATTTTATCTAACTGTCCTACCATTTACTGATGCCATGGCATAATACTATGCTAATGCTATCACGTATATGCCCTACCAAGAACAATACCTCCCCCAAACTTAAGGGAAGCATTGTCCTCAATGCTTTAAAGAGAACTAAACTATCTATAAACTATATGTTATGCAATGAAATGCAACTAAATGAAATGGATGCAAAAGAGTACCTCAATGTTTACGTGATGGTGGTGCTTTGGAGGTGCTAGCAGCTCCTCGTCGGGTGCGCTTTCGGATAGGTGCTGGGCTGGACTCGGAAGAATTGGAGTAATAGTACGCAATGCGTCCAGCCGTGGTCTTGGTGTGGCGACCACTACGTTGTGCAGGAGAAGGATTGGGTGCTGGGACGGGGCTGGGTGTTTCTTCGACAGGGACAGTGGGCGGATATTCAAGAGTCTTGGACCGGTGTGTATCAGGAGTAGGGTCATCAGTAGGAGGATCAGGTGCATCGTGCTCAGGCTCTGGAGATGCCTCGGCATTAAATGCCGGCAGAATTTCGTATGGGAATCCAGGAAAATTTCGTTGTCCGTGGGGAATGATTTCTTGAAAGAATGATTCCACCACAACATCTCTATGCTTCACATATCCAAAGAAGTTACGGATGTCACCGTGTAAAGCATGCAGTTGAGCTTGAGTCTGCGTCACAGCTTCCTCGAGAGCAAGTAACCTTGCCTCGGTATTCGATTCTGTAGCACCTGTAGATTGCTCATGAACGGGTCATTAGACTTGGGATTTTCAATTCCCAACAACAGTGGAAGTCTAGCCCTAGTGATGCCCGATAATCCAGGTAAATTTCATCAAAAGCATTTTCCTCAACCTTTTTCTTACGACATAAAGCGGTAATTAAATTAGGAAACACCAAAGCACTTGCCTTTTTACCCAAACAGTCGTGAACTTGCTGAACAATGATACGACCCACATCGATCGAATGGGATACCATTATAGAATGTAAAAGCAATAAGCGTGAAAGTGATACCGTAGTGTTGTGGGAGGTGGGCATTAATTTATGCTTGAGAAAGTGATTTCGAAACAAAGGTCCTCCAAGATCCCATCGTATGTGTTGCTATCTGCTTCCTCTTCTAACATGGCATGGTTATCCACAACATCCTACAAATGAAATAACGATTAATAGCAGTGGATGTAAAACGAATTTGCTTACCTCGAACGAAGATGGAGTATTGATTGGGCTTGAAAATGTTCGCATAGAACTCCTTAACTAATGAGGCATTCACCGAACCAGGATGACGAGCAAACTTCTGCCATTTGAGTAGCGTCACGATGTCCATAACATCGGGTCTAAAACCACCATCGGTTTCCTCGTGAAAATAAATCCTAACTCAAAAAAGAGTTTTCGGTTCTTGAAGTTTTGGAACCGAGCCTTAGCCTCATCGTTCTCAAACTGTTGCCAAGCGGTCGTGTCGGTTGGAGCTGATCTTGAGCGCACCATTTTCAGTGTTTTTGATGTAAGAAAAATGAAAAATGAAGAAGCTTTTGAAAGCTTTAAAACTTGGATGTATTTCGGCTATGAGAAATAACAAAGAAAGAAGATGAACGAAAGAAAGAGAAAAGGTAAAAGTTAAAATGAAAGAGAAAAATTAATAATGAAAGATAAAAGAAAAAGTTAAAAAATTTGGGAGGGAAAAGGGGTGATAGGACGGTTAAGAGAGAAATTAGTGGGTGGGGGTTGTGCGTGTATGGGGAAGGAAAAACTGCCAAAAAGCATGATGTGGGACAAAAACTGTGGAAAGAGAAAAGAAATTTCAGAAATTAAATTAAAAAGAAACAAATCAAAAGAATATCTCTCAATTAATGCTTTGTCCTTTCCTCCCTTTGGTAACCGCTCCTTGTACGGTTTGCAGTAATTTGGTCCCTACAAATCAGATCAAAAATTAATTACAAAATAAAATAAAATAAAACTAAAGAAAAAAACTTGAATGTTAAATTTTATTTATGCACAGACACAAATTCAATGCCGAGGCATCGAATTTTGGTTCTCCCCTGGGCACGCTTCAGTATCGTGCAGCCGTAACACGTCCTTGTTGTGCGGTGGTGGAATTCCATTGTAGGCTTTCAGACGCTGGCCATTGACCTTGAAGATCTTCCCATTGTCTATTATTTTGATGTCAACAGCTCCATGGGGATAGACATAATGCACCTCAAATGGCCCTGACCATCGAGATTTTAGCTTCCCAGGAAAGAGTTTAAGTCTGGAGTTGTAAAGCAAGACTTGTTGCCCCACATGAAAATGTCGTGGCATCAGTTTTTGGTCATGCCACTTCTTGGTTTTCTCCTTGTATATCCGATCATTCTCATATGCTTGTGCTCTAAACTCTTCCATTTCATTAAGTTCTAATAATCTCTACTCCCCAGCTAGTTGAGCATCGAAATTCAATCGCTTGATAGCCCAATAAGCTTTATGTTCAAGCTCAACCGGGAGATGACAAGCTTTACCATACACTAACTTGAAGGGTGACATCCCCAAAGGAGTTTTGAATGCTGTTCTGTATGCCCAAAGTGCTTCATCCAACTTTGGCGACCAATCCTTTCGCTTTGGGTTCACCACTTTCTCTAAAATCTGCTTGATCTCTCGATTAGATATCTCAGCCTGGCCATTTATCTGCGGATGATATGCCGTGGCGATCTTGTTTCGAACTCCATATCTCAGCAATGCCTTGGCAATCAACTTGTTATCAAAATGGGTTCCTTCATCACTGATGATAGCACGAGGTACTCCAAACCGAGTGAAAATATACTTGTGCAAAAACTTGAGTACGGTCTTGGAGTCATTCTTTGAAGTTACTATTGCTTCCACCCACTTTGACACATAATCCACAGCAAGCAATATATATAATTTTCCTTCAGAAGATGGGAATGGTCCCATTAAGTCGATGCCCCATACATCAAACCAAAATATTTTGCAGCGGCATCTCATGTCGTCTGGAGATGTTTCCAGTCCGTTGGCATCGATCACATCCTTTGTAAAATTCTTGGGCATCTCTAAACAAAGTTGGCCAGTAAAAGCCTGATTATAGGACCTTAGCAGCAGTCCTTGTTCCACCAAAATGGCGTCCACTTGGGGCCGAATGACAATGGTACAAAATATTACTTTGCTCCTCTTCAGGTACACATCGTCTAATGAGCTGATCGGCACAATGTTTGAACAGATATGGCTCATCCCAAAAATAGTGCCTTGCATCGTGCTTGAACTTCTTTTTAGCCTGACTATTCAAATCAAAAGGCACAATTCCACTAACAAGAAAAACAAGGTCAGCGTACCACGGGATTGCCGCGGCATATAAATTTTCTCATCAGGAAATTACTCTTGGATATCTACAGTGTCATGGCATTCAGAATTGTTCTCTAGCCTAGATAAGTGATCAGCAACTTGATTTTCAGTTCCTTTTCTATCTACCACCTCTAAGTCAAATTCTTGCAAAAGTAAGATCCACCTAATAAGTCTAGGCTTGGCATCCTTTTTGTTCACTAAGTATTTTATAGCCGAATGATCAGTGTGAATAACTTTAGTGCCTATTAGGTAAGGTCTAAATTTATCAAAAGCAATACCATGGCAAGTAATTCTTTCTCAGTGGTGGTAGTTCAATTGTGCTTCATTTAAAGTGTGGCTAGAGTAATAAATAACATGAAAAATTTTACCTCGGCGTTGCCCCAAAACAGCTCCTACGGCATAGTCACTTGCATCACACATCAGCTCAAATAGTGATGTCCAGTCGGGAGGGACTACAATGGGTGCCGAGATCAGTTGCGTTTCAGCTCAGTAAATGCACCGAGGCATAATTCGTCAAACACAAAGGGTTGGTTTTGTTGAAGCAATGTGCACAAGGGCTTAGAATCTGGAAAAGTCTTTGATAAATCTTCTATAAATCCAGCATGTCCAAGAAAACTTCTTATTCCCTTGACCGTTGGCGATGCAATTTTTCAATCACTTCAATTTTCGCCTTGTCTACCTCAATACCCTTGTGTGAAATTTTGTGGCCTAATACAATACCTTCAGTCACCATGTGACATTTTTCCCAGTTTAAGACCAACTCAGCCTCCTCGCATCTCTTGAGAACTTTTGCTAAATTGTCGAGGCATCGTTCAAAATCATCCCCAAAACAAAAAATTCCATGAAGATCTCCGGAAAATCCTCAACCATATCTGAAAATATAGCTGCTACAGCGCTGAAACGTTACGGGGCATTACAGAGTCCAAAAAGCATCCTCCTAAAGGCAAAGTGCCATAGGGACAAGTAAATGTAGTCTTCTCCTGGTCCTCTGGTGCGATGACAATTTGATTGTACCCCGAGTACCCATCCAAAAAGCAATAGAAGCTTTGCCGGCCAATCGATCCAACATTTGGTCGATAAAAGGTAGAGGAAGTGGTCCTTCTTTGTAGCTTTGTTGAGTTTTCTATAGTCCATGCATATCCTCCAGCCGGTCACAGTGCGAGTGGTAATAGATCATTATCCTCATTCGTAACCACCGTCGTGCCTCCTTTCTTCGGAACACATTGGACAGGGCACCCATGAGCTATTGGAGATAGGGTAGATCACTCCAGCATCAAGCCATTTCAGAATTTCTTTCATCACCACTTGCTTCATAATAGGTTGAGTCTTCTTGTGGTTCAATTGAATTGTCGTGGCAATCTTCTAGCAGAATCTTGTGCATGCTGATCGTGGGACTAATGCCTTTCAAATCGGCCATAGTCCAACCAATTGCTTTCTTATGTTGTATCAAAACACTTAACAAACTTTGCTCTTGGTTAGCAGTAAGGTTAGCGGAAATAATCACTGGTAAAGTCTCATCACTACCTAAGTAACATTTAAGATGCCCTGGCAAAGTCTTAAGCTCTAGATTGGGTGCATGCACTAATGAAGGCTTAGGAGAAATGAATTCATCAAAATTCAGAGGTTCAAATTCATACCTGATCTAACTTGTACTAAGCTAGATTGCTCCTCCAAAATTGAAAGTCATCGGACTCCACTAAGCTTTCATCATCCACCCAATATTCATTTTCTGCTAGCTGAATGAAGTTGTTCTGGCAAAAATGGTCAGTCTCTTCTTCAATCACTGAGTTCAATTCAGAAATGCCTTGGCATTATTCAGTGTCTCAACATATTTGAGCGTTCTAAAAATATTGACAGTTACACACTGATCAGCCACTCTCATGGTGAGTTTACCTTTTTCACAGTCTATCAATATACGTCCAGTGGCTAGGAAAGGTCTTCCCAGAATGATTGGTGCCTTGGCATCAACTTCGCAGTCCAGAATTAAAGTCGACTGGAAACAAACTTGTCCACCCTTACTATGACATCCTCGACTCTCCCTTCAGGTTTAACATGGGATTTGTCGGCAAGTTGTAAAATAACTGAGGTGGGTCTTGCATCTTCTACGCCAAGCTTCAAGAATATCGATTTTGGCATTAAGTTGACACTTGAACCAGATCACATAAGCCTTTCCAACAAAATTAGCTCCAATTGAACAAGGAATAATGAAGCTGCCGAATCATTTCTCTTTGGCGGTAACTTACTCAATGAAGAACAAAATTCTGTTGCCGTGGCAACAGTATCTATTTTCCTATCTTGGTACAGATGTCCTTCAGAAATTTGGCATACATCGGCATCTGTTCAACAGCTTCCAAGAGAGGTATATTGATGGCTGATCAAGAATGTCTACGAACTTCTTGAACTGAACTCCATCATTGTGCTTCAATCTTTGCGGAAGGGTGGGGGAGGTCTAGCTTCCTTAGCTGTAGGAATAGAATTTTCTTTTGCCTTGGCATCAGAATCTGGTACCTTGCAGAATCCTCCTCCTTGTCCTTCTCAGAAACTCTATCATCTTGTAATTCAGCTTCAGTAGTGGGATTAGAATTATCATGTGGCCCCTATCCTTGACTTGTCGATTGATTTGTGTTCCACTCCTAAGAGTTAACACATTGCAGTGCTCTTTTCCAGGCCCTTTAGTGACTTCAGTATCACTTGGCAAACGTCCTTGCTGATGTCTTGCAATGCCGTAGCAATCTGACCAACTTGACCTTCCAAAGCTCTCAGAGATGAGCTATGGCTTTGAAGTAAGGCGCCTTGACTATGAAGTAAAGCTCCTTGATTCTTAATTGAAGTAGAATGGTCTTGCAGCATTGTCTTCGTAGTAGATATGAATTCTTGAATTGTAGCTTCTAAGGAACTTATGCTCGCTGAAGATGAAGCTCCTTTGTTAGCATTATGCTATGGCATAGCATTTGGTAACTTGAGGCTCATTGTGATTCTGCTGCCTAGTAGTTGATTAGCATTGTGGGCTCCTTGATTCCCCATGAAAAATTAGGATGCTGACGCCATCCAGCATTATAAGTGTTTGAGTAAGGATTGTTGTTGCCTCGATTGTAATTGCCTACAAAGTTGATGGACTCATGGTTGGTTGGGCATTCGCTCTTGTGATGATTGCCTTGGCATAACAGACATGCCAAACTAGTTGTTTTCACTTCCTTCACATCAGTGGAACATTGTAAGTTCTTCAACATATTAGTAATAGCGGAGAGTTGAGCGGACACCAAATCTTTGGCTTCTAACTCGAATGCTCCAGGTGCTCTCCTCCACTCCCAAGTCTTGAGGAAGGAAATTGATAATCATTGTTAGCAATTCTGTCCAAGATAGCAAACACCTCCGTAGGTGATTTATCCAGCAATGTCCCATTTGCCGAGGCATCCAGTAACATCCTCGTGGGTGCATTGACTCCATTATAGAACATGACTACTTGAGTCCAATCATGAAAGCCATGATTTGAATACTTTCGAAGCAAACTCTTGTAACGATCCCAACACTCATACATGGATTCGTCGTCGCCCTGGCGAAAAGATGATATTTCATTCCTTAGCTGCGTATTCATATTCGGTGAGTTGTACCTCAATAAGAAGCTCTTGCAAAGATCAGCCCATGATTCCATCGAACCGGCTGGTTCACCACTCAACCAAGCCCTTGCTCGGTCACGCAATGAATACAAAAAAGCTTAATTTCAGAAAATCCTCATGCACTCCTTCTTGGCGGAAAGAATCACAAACTTCCAGAAAATTACGAATGTGCTGCCTGGCATCTTCAGTTGGCATACCCCCAAACTGCCCAATGGAATTCAACATGTTGAACATGACTGGTTTCAGCTCGAAATGTGCAGCTGAATTTCGGGTACCACAATCCCAGGATTCAGATCATCCAGCATCGGATTTAAATAATCTCAAATAACACGAGGCCTGATAGCAGGTTCAGCATGTTTAATGCCTCGGCATTCTGATTTCCGTCATCTTGACCAATGCCTTGGTTTCCAATCTGATACATATTCTTTGAGCACGTCTTCTTCTTCTAAAGAGTCTTTCAATCTCAGGTTCTATTGGTTCCAAAGGCTCTTCAGAATTTCTTCTAGGCATACACTAAATAAACCTGAAAAATAAAACAAAAATATCAAGTAACTATACAAAAATAAAAGGCAAAACAAAATAAAATGCTCTGGTAAAACTAAATACTTCAGGCTGCCAATCCCCGGCAACGGCGCCAAAAACTTGTTCGCGTGTTGTGAGTACTATAAAATATACGCAAATAATGTGCAAGTATACACAATCGCTCAAGTAATATAATGATGAGTGAGTATCGTCTCCACAGGGATTGGTTGAAATCACAAAGTCTAACCAAAGCAATGCACTAAATTATCTAAGTATAGTTAGTCTTGATATACAAATCATGGCAATGGATATGTGTATGCTGGTGGATTGATGTGATGGTGTAGCAATGGAATGCAGTGGCAATGATGGATGTTTAATATTGAGTATGGTGAAATGTCAAGGCAATGAGAAATGGTAAAAACAATAAATAAAAAGATAAATAAAATAAGAAGAAAATAATCTCACGTGACAAGCTTCCAATGAAATGAATGGTAAGGATTGGTCTAAGGGTGCTAAACTTATTTCTCCAGTATATCTAAGCTATCTTGTCTTTACTTACTCGACAGGGCTTTCCTAAGGTGTCAAAAGAATCTAACAGAATAGGATGCCAAGGCATATGCTCTCACTCAACGATGTTGGACAGCCTACCTATTGATGAAGACACCTTTTAGTCGTTGAAATCCTATCCTAGTCTCTTCCGAGATCTAAGGGATTAAGTTATAATATTCCTAGACGGTTCATAGCCCCTTGAAAATACCATAACCCATTGCTTATGAGGATTATCTTGCGTTTCTTCCAAATACTTATAAGTATTTTAGTTTAGGATTCTTCCGAATACCTAACCTTCATCTAAGAGATGGACATTTCCATGCCTCTTACAAGCCTAGATGGTGAAGCATTCATAAGCAAAGCAAATAAGAACCAAAATAAACTTAAATATACCATTAAAAATAAAGTTTAAACAACCATTCAACCAACCACCACCAAAAAGTTAGTTCATGGTGGGGTTCGAAATATCCAAACACAAAGTCATGAAAATTCGTTCCAACAACCCACAAAATAATATAAAAATAGCAGCAAAAAGGGAAGTGAGAGAAGCCTTCGACGCGCCACCGGAGGTCTCCTCTCGGCCACCACGAACCACCTAGCTCGCTAGCTCCTTTCGGCGCCTAGCTTGCCACTCCTTGGAGCTTTATCAATGGAGGAATATTCCAAGGAAAGAAAGGAAAAGATAAAATAAAAATCTGATTTTTTTGCTCTATGCGTGTGCTCACCCTCCTTTCTTCTCTCTCCCATGAGGTCATATATAATAATAAATATCTAGGGGTAATGATGAGTTTGTTGGGTACAAAATACCCCTCATACCCCTAGAATCACATTTTGTGCTGAATCTTATCCTCTAAGTGGCAGTGGTCCATTGGTAGCTCTGGCAGGTGGTTACAACAGTCCTCCACGTGCAGGGACAGCTGTCCAGTGCCAGCTGCCTGATGCAGAATCTTTTTGTCCTTTTCTGCGCCACAATGCCAAGGCATTTAAATCTGCTCTAGCACGTGTGATGTCGCGGCATTACTTCCCAAACAATCCTTTTTCTTGCTATTCCCTGCACACCATAGACAAACTGCACCTTTCCCTCAAACAGCACCATTGAGAAATAAAATAGTACAACCACCACAAATGCAACTATATGCAACTACATGATCCTAAAATGACTAAAATGAGCTTTTAAACAAATATAACTTAAGTGAAAAAGGCTTTAAAAGTAGCCTTTTTAGGAAGTTAACACCATTCTTTTCTTCAAATGAATCTGATCTTCATTCACTTGACTATGAGATAGTGGCGTCAAAGTGAATTTTTCGTTATGAATGATAGTATATCTATTGGTAAACCCATCATGGATTGCTCGCGGTCGAATTGCCATGGTCTTCCCAAAAGTATATGTGCAGCATCTATTGATACAATATCGAAAGGACTTCATCTTGATATTTTCCAATTGAAATGGGATGACAACTTCTTTGTGACTTCTAACTCTTCATCTTCATTTAATCCTTGCAAAACATATGGGCTGGGATTTGAATATTGTAAGTCCCAACTTCGTGACCATGTTTGTGCTTGCAAGATTTGTACAACTTCCTCCGTCAAGCTATAAGATACACTTTACCATTACATGGCAACGAGTGTGAAATGCATTCATTCTTTGCTGTTCATACTTCATTCTTGGCTTTTCTGATCCCTATTGTGATCTTACCTCTCATTTCCTTTTACCGCTCAATTCTCTTTCGTGTGTCCTTTTAAAGAACAAACTCAAGATTGAGCAAGTTTCTTAGTTTGCATCGGTTTTAAAAAGGAATGATTAGGATATAGAAATGGTTATGGTAAGGTAGAATAGAATGGTTAAGCAAAGATAAGATAATGAAATAAGAAAGGATGAAAGAAAAGGAAATGAAATAGAGAGAAAAATGAAGATAACTTACAACCCAAGTTGTAACACTTACTATCTTCCTACAAGAAAAACAGGGATACCTCCTTCTAGTTTGTTGTTGGGCAGATTCTTTTGTGCTTCTCTTTGAGTGTACTTTGCAACTTCACTTCTTTTCTTTGATTTTTTCTTCTTTTTCTTTCTTTCTTGTGCACTCCAAATTTGTTGTAGGAGTCTTTTCTTTTGCTTTTTGTTTTCTTCTTTCTTTAGCTTTTTGTTGCAGTACTTGATTGTCAATCCAACAAGCTCTGATTATCTTGATGTAAGGCTATTCAAGCTTCTACAATAATGGAGAAGTTAGTAGCCTTGTTGTTTCCGATCTAGGAGAGACACCAAATGCTACACTTTGAATTGAAAGTAATCTGCACAAAAGAAGAATTGATTAAGTAATTTGATAATCAAGAAATTAAAAGGAAATGGAAATGGAAAGAATTGAAATGGATGAATTGTTATCAAAGATGGGCTGCGGAAGTGTTGTTGAATTCTCCTTCAAATGTAAGAGAATTCGGCCACCAATGGTGATGATGCACGTGATTCTTGATAGATTATGGCAATTCAAAGATGGAGGAATGGTGATGTTATAGGCGTGAAAGATGATGGAAGATGGTGATGGAAAGATGGTGATGAACAAATAGTATCTTATATAACTAAGAAGAACCAATGCTATAAAGGAGAAAAACCGTTTTATATAAGTCTTATAAGGGATTGTAGTAAGGACTTTGACCCATTAGTTATAAGAACTAGGAACCAGAAGTATCAAGGAAGGGATTGACGCCACAAACTTTAGAAAAGCTTTCTTAATCGATATAGTTCTAAAAGAACTTGAAGAGAGATAATCTCATAAAGATTTTTATATATCAAAGGGTTGTCTTACAATGTAAATAGCCTAGCCTATTTATAGTTTTCAAAGGGTTTAGGCTGAATAAACACATGATGGTTCGGCTAAGGTTGAAATCCCTTTGAAAATACATGATTTGATGAAAATACATGATTTTAATGAAGATACATGCTCTTGGCCGAATGGTTAGGTGTTGGTTCGGCCCTAGGGATGTTTGAATGGATTTGGAAGTTATTTGGGCGCCAAAATGAAGAGAAAGGAGTCTTTGGCCAATAGGAAGCATCCCTTGGTGTTTTGGCGCCTATTTGATGTCACATGGAGTGCACATGCTTGAATGATGCACATGCTTGAATGATGCACATGGCAGCCTATTTCAATGCACATTGGTATTCTTGCAATGCTTTGGTGAGGTTGCAACCATAGGATGAAGTCTTGAAGTCCTTGGACAGCATAGAGATGATTAGCTTCAGTGGTAAGCTAGGTGAGTGTCTTGGTAGCTAGCTAGGTAAGTGTCTTGGTAGCTAACTAGGTGAGCTATAGCTGATGAACTCAAGCTAGTTAGCTTTGGTCTTCTCAGCTCCTCGGCTACTCCCCTACTTCCTACCTTTAGTCCACTTTTCAAAATTTTGGTCCAAAGTTCTCCTCCACCTAAGTTCATCTACATGCTCCTCCAGCTAAGTTGAAGCTCCATAAGTGATGAAATAAGCTGCCATAACGTTCATGAGCTACTTTGAGCTACTATGCTTGTACTTTTAGCTACCCAAGCTACCATAATAGCCTTGCTTTGTGTTTCACCTATAGGATTCAAAAACAAATAATGTTAGCAATATGTAGCTCATTTAAGGTAAAATGCATGTTGTTATGAGGTGTTTGAGTGATATGAGCTATAAAAAGATGCATACATTCAAATGAGCAAAAGAAACATTGATTTAAAGCTAGTGAGGTAAACATAACATGAGCTAGAATACATGATATGATTAATGAGTGCATGAATGAATGAACATGCTGCCATGATGTAAACATAATAATTGAATCTAAACATATGTAAACATAATATAAAGCTAGGTAAAGTGTGGAAACATATGTTATGCATGAAAATCATATAGTATGCAAGTGAATGATAACATATGATTATTCAAGCATAGTGTAAAGTAAAAGCATGCTTATAACATTAAGTGATGCATATAGAAGATAATAAAGGATAAAGTAAGGAAGGACTCCCTTAGAACCAGCTTTGAATAACCTTCATGGTGTGATCAAATCATGGAGAAATTTGGAGCTAGACAGGATCACATCATCCTCCCCTTCTTTGAGCGATTTGTCCTCAAATCGAAAGGTAACTTCTCCTTAATGTCCTCATCCGATATATACAACAAGGATCTTTATGGAAAGATTCTTTTCATACGTCATGTCCTTTGAATAAGTGATTTGAATGTACATGACCTGAAATGAAAGATATCTCATAAGTAAAAACACTATTGAATACAAATAAAGGAAAATTATAATTCCTGTTGGTTTTGATGGTTAGTTAAAAATCATGTTTGTTGAAGACATGTTGCTTTGAATGATCATGTCCCTTGGCATCCCAAAAGTCATGTCCATTGGATCATGAAAATTCACGATTTTATGCTCTTGAAGGGTCATGCCCATTAAGCCTTTATGATTCACGTCTCTTGGCTCTTTCCATTGACAAATTGTGTCTTCATTCACTTGACTATAAGATAGTGGCGTCAAAGTGAATTTTTTATCGTTATGAATGATAGTATATCTGTTGGTAAACCCATCATGGATTGCTCGTCGGTCGAATTGCCATGGTCTTCCCAAAAGTATATGTGCATCATCCATTGGTACAATATCAAAAAGGACTTCATCTTGATATTTGCCAATTGAAAACGGGATGACAACTTCTTTGTTACTTCAAACTCTTCATCTTCATTTAATCTTTGCGAAACATATGGGCTGGGATGTTTGAATGTTATAAGTCCCAACTTCGTGACCATGTATGTGCTTGCAAGATTTACACAACTTCCTCCGTCAATAACTACAAGACACACTTTACCATCTACATGGCAACGAGTGTGAAATGCATTCATTCTTTGTTGTTCATACTTCATTGAAAAGATGAAAAATTTTCAGTGAAATAAAGAATGGATATGTGTAAAAGGGCCTTACCAAAACACTCTCGCAAAACCTCACAGTAACACTTTAAAGAAATTAAAATATCACTCCACTCACACTCGTGTTTGCACTCGGGATATGTTCTTGGCTTTTTCTTATCCATCTTCTGATCTCACCCTCTCATTTCCTTTTATCGTTCAATTCTCTTTTATGGTTCCTTTTAAAGATCAAACTCAAGATTGAGCAAGTTTCTTAGTTTGTTCATTGGCTTTAAAAAAGGAAATGGTTAGGATATAGAAATGGTTATGGTAAAAGGTAGGATAGAATGGTTAAGCAAAGATAAGGTAATGAAATAAGAAGGATGAAAGAAAAGGAAATGAAATAGGAGAAAAATGAAGATAACTTACAACCCAAGTTGCAACACTTACTATCTTCCTTCACAAGAAACAACAAGGATACCTCCTTCTAGTTTGTTGTTGGGTAGATTCTTTTGTGATTCTCTTTGAGTGTACTTTGCAACTTTCTTCACTTCTTTTTCTTTGATTTTTTTTCTTCTTTTTCTTTTCTTTCTTTTGCACTCCTAATTTGTTGTATGAGTCTTTTTTTTGCTTTTTGTTTTCCTTCTTCCTTTTGCTTTTTGTTGCAGCACTTGATTGTCAATCCAACAAGCTCTTATTATCGCTTGATGTAAGGCTATTCAAGCTTCTTCAATAATGGAAGTTAGTAGCCTTGTTGTTTCCCGATCTAGGAGAGACACCAAATGCTACACTTTGAATTGAAAGTAGTAATCACAAAACAAGAAGATTTGATTAATTACTTTGATAATTAAGAAATTAAAAGTAAATGGAAATGGAAAGAATTGAAATGGATAGAATTGTTATCAAAGAGGGTTGCGGAAGTGTTGTTGAATTGTCCTTCAAATGTAAGAGAATTTGGCCACCAATGGTGATGATGAACGTGATTCTTGATGATAGATGATGGCAATTCAAAGATGGAGGAATGGTGATGTTATAGGCATGAATGGTGATGGAAGATGGTGATGGAAAGATTGTGATGAACAAATAGTATCTTATACTAAGAAGGAACCAATGCTATAAAGGAGAAAAGACCCGTTTCATATAAGCTTTATAAGGGATTGTAGTAAGGACTTTGACCCATTAGTTATAAGAACTAGGAACCAGAAGTATCAAGGAAGGATTGACGCCACAAACTTTAGAAAAGCTTTCTTAATCGATATAGTTCTAAAAAGAACTTGAAGAGAGAATATTCTCACAAGGATTTTTATATTATCAAAGGGTTGTCTTACAATGTAAATAGCCTAGACTATTTAGTTTTCAAAGGGTTTAGGCTGAATAAACACATGATGGTCCGGCTAAGGTTGAAATCCCTTTGAAAATACATGATTTTGATGAAAATACATGATTTAATGAAGATACATGCTCTTGGCCGAATGGTTAGGTGTTGGTTCGGCCCTAAGGATGTTTTGAATGTATTTGGAAGTTATGTAGGCTCCAAAATAAAGAGAAATGAGTCTTTGGCCGAATAGAAAGCATCCCTTGGTGTTTTGGCGCCTATTTGAATACACATAGGTCTTTTGCAATGCTTTGGTGAGGTTGCAACCATAGGATGATGTCTTGAAGTCCTTGGACAGCCTAGATGAATTAGCTTCAATGGTAAGCTAGGTGAGTCTTGGTAGCTAGCTAGGTGAGTGTCTTGGTAGCTAACTATGAGAGCTATAGCTTGATGAACTCAAGCTAGTTAGATTTGGTCTTCTCAGATCCTCGGCTACTCTCCCAGCTACTTCCACCTACCTTTAGTCTACTTTTCAACATTTTGGTCCAAAGTTCTCCTCCAACTAAGTTCAGCTACATGCTAGCTCCTCCAGTTAAGTTAAAGCTCCATAAGTGATAAAATGAGCTTCTATAACGTTCATGAGCTACTGTGAGCTGCTATGCTTGTACTTTTAGCTACCCAAGCTACCATAATATGTCTTGCTTTGTGTTTCACCTATAGGAATCAACAAACAAATAATGTTAGCAATATGTGAGCTCATTTAAGGTAAATGCTTGCTGTTAGGAGGTGTTTGAGTGATATGAGCTATGAATGATCGTCTAGAAGCTAAGATAACATTATAAGCTAGATAGAAGGAATTGGACGTTCATGAGCTTTATGAAACATGTAAGAGCTAGAAAAAAGATGCATACTTGCAAATGAGCAAAAGAAACATGGATTTAAAGCTAGTGAGGTAATGTAAATATAACATGAACGAATAACATGACATGAGTTAATGAGTGAATGAATGAATGAATACATGCTGCCATGATATGTAAATGATATGTAAACATAATAATTGAATCTAAAACATATGTAAACATAATATAAAGATAAGTAAAGATGTGGAAACATATGTTATGCATGAAAATCATAGTATGCAAGTGAATGATAACATATGATTATTCAAGCATAGTTTAAAGAGTAAAAGCATGCTTATAAATTAAGTGATGCATATAGAAGATAATAAAGGATAATGTAAGGAAGAACTCCCTTATACCAACTTTGAATAACCTTCATGGTGTGATCAAATCATGGAGAAATCTGGAGCTAGACAGGATCACGTCATCCTCCCCTTCTTTTGAGGATTTATCTCAAATCAAAAGGTGACTTCTCCTTATGTCTTGCCATCCGATATATGCAACATGGATCTTTATGAAAAGATTCTTTTCATATGTCATGTCCTTTGAATAAGTGCTTTGAATGTACATGACTTGAAATGAAGATAACTCTCATAACTAAAACCTATTGAATAAAATAAAGGAATTATACTTACTGTTGTGTTTGATGGTTGTTAAAATCATGTCTGTTGAAGACATGTTGCTTTGAATGATCATGTCCCTTGTCATCCCAAAAGTCATGTCCATTGGATCATGAAAGATAACGATTTTATGCTCTTGAAGGGTCATGTCCATTAAGCCTTTATGATTCACGTCTCTTGGCTCTTTCCCTTGAAATTATGTCTTTTGAATCATCCTTGTCACAAATTGATAGATAATGCCACAAACAGGAATTGAATTGCTACAAATGAATCAAATAAGTAAATGAAAAACTATTGACAATATGAATGGACATATCAACAGGGTGGATGTTTAATGGGAGTTGGTTGCTGAATTATTTCATAATTGGCAATGTACTTGGAATTTCAACGGACACAACTCTTGGCACTTCAAGTGACGTTTCTCTTGGAACTTCAAAAGATATTCTTTGAAACATCAAGAGATATGTTTCGTTGATCACCAAAAGTAACAATTATTTCTTCTTCAAAGTCACATCTTTTAGTCCTCCAAAAGCCATGATTCTTGAATCATCACCTTGAAAAGATACGTCTCTGAAATTGTCCTTGCAAAACATTTGGTCTGGGATGTTTGAATGTTTTATGTCCCAACTTCGTGACCATGTATGTGCTTACAATTTGTACAACTTCCTCCGTCAATAGCTAAAAGATACTTTACCATTTACATGGCACTAGTGTGAAATGCATTCATTCTTTGTTGTTCATACAACATTGAAAAGATGAAAATTGTCAGTGAAATAAGGAATGCAAATGTGTAAAGGGACCTTACCAAACACTCGCAAACCTCAAGTAACAATTTAAAAATTAAAATATCACTCCACTCACACTCGTGTTTGCACTCGGGATATGTTCTTGGCTTTTTTTGATCCCTCTTCTGATCTCACCCTCTCATTTCCTTTATCTCTCAATCTCTTTTGTGGGTCCTTTAAAAGAACACACTCAAGATTGAGCAAGTTTCTAGTTTGTGCATCGACTTTAAAAAGGAAATGGTTAGGATTAATGGTTATGGAAAAGTAGGATAGAATGATTAAGCAAAGATAAGGTAATGAAATAAGAAAGGATGAAAGAAAAGGAAATGAATAGAGAGAAAAATGAAGATAACTAACAACCCAAGTTGCAACACTTTCTATCTTCCTTCGCAAGAAACAACAAGGACACCTCCTTCTAGTTTGTTGTTGGGCAGATCTTTTGTGCTTCTCTTTGAGTGTACTTTAAAACTTCTTCATTTCTTTTCTTTGATTTTTTCTTCTTTTTCTTTTCTTTCTTTTGCACTCTAAATTTGTTGTATGAGTCTTTTATTTTGCTTTTTGTTTTTCTTATTTCTTTGCTTTTTATTGCAGCACTTGATTGTCATCCAAAAAGCTCTGATTACCGCTTGATGTAAGGCTATTCAAGCTTCTTCAATATGGAGAAGTTAGTAGCCTTGTTGTTTCCCTATCTAAGAGAGACACCAATGCTACAGTTTGAATTGAAAGTAATATGCACAAAAGAAGAAGAATTTGATTAAGTAATTTGATAATTAAGAATTAAAATAAATGGAAATGGATAGATTGTTATCAAAGATGGTTGCGTAGTGTTGTTGAATTGTCATTCAAATGTAAGAATTCGGTCACCAATGGTGATGCACGTGATTCTTGATGATAGATGATGGCATTCAAAGGTGGAGGAATGGTCTTATAGGCGTGAATGTGATGGAAGATGGTGATGGAAAGATGGTGATGACAAATAGTATCTTATAAAACTAGAGGAACCAATGCTATAAAGGAGCAAAGACCCTTTCATATAAGTCTTATAAGGGATGGTATAAGGACTTTGGCCCTATTATAAGAACTAGGAACCAGAAGTATCAAGGAAGGGATTGATGACACAAACTTAGAAAAGCTGCTTAATCGATATAGTTCTAAAAAACTTGAAGAGAGAATAATCTCACAAGGATTTTTATATTATCAAAGGGTTGCCTTAAAATGTAATAGCCTAGCCTATTTATAGTTTTCAATGGTTTAGGCGATAAACACATGATGGTTCGGCTAAGGTTGAAATCCCTTTGAAAATACATGATTTTGATGAAAATACATGATTTAATGAAGATACATGCTCTTGGCCGAAATGTTAGGTGTTGGTTCGACCCTAAGGATGTTTTGAATGCATTTAGAAGTTATTTGGGCGCCAAAATGAAGACAAGGAGTCTTTGGCCGAATAGGAAGCATCCTTGGGTTTTGGCACCTATTGATTTCACATGGAGTGCACATGCTTTAATGATGCACATGGCAACCTATTTGAATGCACATAGTATTCTTGCAATGCTTTGGTGAGGTTGCAACCATAGGATGATGTCTTGAAGTCCTTGGACAACCTAGAGATGAATTAGCTTCAATGGTAAGCTAGTGAGTCTTGGTAGTGTCTTGGTAGCTTACTAGGTGAGCTATAGCTTGATGAACTCAAGCTAGTTAGCTTTGGTCTTCTCAGCTCCTCGTCTACTCTCCAGCTACCTTAGTCCACTTTTCAACATTTGGTCCAAGTTCTCCTCCAGCTAAGTTCAGCTACATGCTAACTCCTCCAGCTATGTTGAAGCTCCATAAGTGATGAAATGAGCTCCCATAACGCTCATGAGATACTGGGGCTGCTATGCTTGTACTTTTAGCTACCCAAGCTACCATAATATGCTTTGCTTTGTGTTTCACCTATAGGAATCAACAAACAATAATGTAGCAATATATGAGCTCATTTAAGGTAAAATGCATATTGTTAGGAGGTTTGAGTGATAGCTATGGATGATCGTCTAGAAGCTAAGATAAAATGTATATAAGCTAGATAGAAGGTATTGGACGTTCATAGCTTTATGAAAACATGTAAGAGCTAGAAAAGAGATGCTACATGCAAATGAGCTGAAGAAACATGGATTTAAACCTAGTGAGCTAATGTAAACATAACATGAGCTAGAATAACATGACATGAGTTAATGAATGAATGAATGTATGCTGCCATGATATGTAAATGATATGAAAACATAATAATTGAATCTAAAATATGTAACATAATAAAGCTAGTAAAGATGTGGAAACATATGTTATGCATGAAAATCATATAGTATGCAAGTGAATGATAACATATGATATTCAAGCATAGTTTAAAGAGTAAAAGCATGCTTATAACATTAAGTGATGCTATAGAAGATAATAAAGGATAAAGTAAAAATTAACTCAATTAGAACCACTTCGAATAACCTCCATGGTGTGATCAAATCATGGAGAAATTTGGAGCTAGACAGGATCATATCATCCTCCCCTTCTTTTGAGCGATTTGTCCTCAATCGAAAGGTGACTTCTCCTTAATGTCCTCACATCTGATATATACAACTGGGATCTTTATGAAAAGATTCTTTTCATAAGTCATGTCCTTTGAATAAGTGATTTGAATGAACATGACTTGAAAAGAAAGATAACTCTCTAGTAAAAACACGGTTTAATAATAAAGGAAAATTGTACTTCCTGTGATGTTTGATGGTTGGTTAAAAATCATGTCTGTTGAAGACATGTTGCTTTGAATGATCATGTCCCTTGGTATCCCAAAAGTCGTGCCCATTGGATCATGAAAATTCACGATTCTATGCTCTTGTCCATTAACCTTTATGATTCACGTCTATTGGCTCTTTCCGTGGCAATTGTGTCTTTGAATCATCATTGTCATCATAAATTGATAAGATAATGCCACAAACATGAATTGAATAACTTCAAAATGAATCAAAATAAGTAAATGAAAAACTATTGACAAGATGAATGGACATATCAAACCAGGGTGGATGTTTAATGTGAGTTGGTTGTTGATTCTTTTCATAATTGGCAATGTACTTGGAATGTCAATGGACACAACTTGGCACTTCAAGTGACATTTCTCTTGAACTTCAAACGACATTATTTTGAAACATCAAGAGATGTTTCGTTGATCACCAAAGTAAAATTATTTGTTCTTCATAAGTCCATCTTTTAGTCCTCCAAAAGCCATGATTCTTGAATTATCACATTGAAAAGAAACGTCTCTGAAATTGCCCTGCAAAATAGAATGAAGGATAGGAGAAGAAGGTTAGATAAAATTTGTTCTTCACTCTCCTCTTTTTCTCCAAATTCATCTTTCTCATTTTCAACTCCAATGTTTTCTTCAGCTACTCTTTGATTCTCATTATTTTCAACGTTTTTAATGATTCCATTCTTTTCTTCAATGAATCTGATCTTCATTCACTTGACTATGATAGTGGCATCAAAGTGAATTTCTTACCGTTATGAGCTCGTCGTCGAATTGCCATGGTCTTCTCAAAGTATATGTCATGCATCTATTGGTACAACATGAAAAAGGACTTCATCTTGATATTTGCCAATTGAAAACTAGACGACAACTTGCATTGTGAGTTCTAACTCTTCATCTTCATTTAATCCTTCCAAACATATGGGCTAGGATGTTTAATGTTGTAAGTCCCACTTCGTGACCATGTATGTGCTTGCAAGATTTGCACAACTTCCTCCGTCATTGCTACAAGGCACACTTACCATCTACATGGCAACGAGTGTGAAATGCATTCATTCTTTGTTGTTCATACTTCATTGAAAAGATGAAAATTTGAAAGTAAATAAGAATGGAATGTGTAAAAGGACCTTACCATGAACACTCTCGCAAAACCTCACAGTAACACTCCAAAGAAATTAAAATCCCACCCTCTTTTCCCTTTACCGCTCAATTCTCTTTTGTGGGTCCTTTAAAGAACTCAAGATTGATTAAGTTTCTTAGTTTGTGCATCGGCTTTAAAAAAGGAAATGGTTAGGATATAGAAATGGTTATGGTAAAGGATAGAATGGTTAAGCAAATAAGGTAATGAAATAAAAGGATGAAGAAAAGGAATGAAATAGAGAGAAAATGAAGATAACTTACACCCAAGTTGTAACACTTACTATCTCCTTCACAATAAACAACAAGGATAACTTTCTTCACTTCTTTTTCTTTGATTTTTTTTCTTCTTATTCTTTTCTTCTTTTGCACTCCAATTTGTTGTAGGAGTCTTTATTTTGCTTTTTGTTTTTCTTATTTCTTTTGCTTTTTATTGCAGCACTTGATTGTCAATCCAAAAAGCTCTGATTACCGCTTGATGTAAGGCTATTCAAGCTTCTTCAATAATGGGAAGTTAGTAGCCGTGTTGTTTCCCTATCTAAGAGAGACACCAAATGCTACAGTTTGAATTGAAAGTAATATGCACAAAGAAGAAGAATTGATTAGTAATTTGATAATTAAGAAATTAAAATGAAATGGAAATGGAAATGGAAGAATTGAAATGGATATAATTGTTAGCAAGATGGTTGCAGAAGTGTTGTTGAATTGTCTTCAAATGTAAGAGAATTCGGCCACCAATGGTGATGATGCACGTGATTCTGATGATAGATGATGGCAATTCAAAGAAGGGGAAATGGTGATGATATAGCGTGAATGGTGATGGAAAGATGGTGATGGAGATATGGTGATGAACAAATAGTATCTTATAAAACTAAGAAGAAACCGATGGTACAAAGGAGAAAAGACCCGTTTCATAAGTCTTATAAGGATTGTAGTAAGGACTTTGACCCACTAGTTATAAGAACTAGGAACCGGAAGTATCGTGGAAGGGATTGACGCCACAATTTTAGAAAACTTCTTATCGATATAGTTCTAAAAAGAACTTGAAGAGAGAATAATCTTACAAGGATTTTTTATTATCAAAGGGCTGTCTTACAATGTAATATCCTAGCTTATTTATAGTTTTCAAAGGTTTAGGCTGAATAAACACATGATGGTTCGGCTAAGGTTGAAACCCCTTTGAAAATACATTATTTTTTGAAATACATGATTTTAGTGAAGATACATACTCTTGGCCGAATGGTTAGGTGTTGGTTTGGCCCTAAGGATGTTTGAATGCATTTGGAAGTTATTTGGGAGCCAAAATGAAGATAAAGGAATCTTTGCCGAATAGGAAGCATCCCTTGGTGTTTTGGCACCTATTTGATGTCACATGGAGGCACATGCTTGAATGATGCACATGGAAGCCTATTTGATTGCACATGGGTCTTCTTGCAATCCTTTGGTGAGGTTGCAACCATAGGATGATGTCTTGAAGTCTTGGACAGCCTAGAGATGAATTAGCTTCAATGGTAAGCTAAGTGAGTGTATTGGTAGCTAACTAGGTGAGCTATAGCTTGATGAACTCAAGCTAGTTAGCTTTGGTCTTCTCAGCTACTCATGATGTAAGGCTAACCAGGCTTCTTCAATTATGGAGAAGTTGGCAACCTTGTGTTTCCCGATCTAGGAGAGACCAAATGCTACACTTGGATTGAAAGTAATCTGCACAAAAGAAGAAGAATTTATTAAGTAATATGATAATTAAGAAATGAAAGTAAAGAAATGGAAAGATTTGAAATGGATAAATAGTTATAAAGTTGGGCTGCGGAAATGTTGAATAAATCTCCTTCAGTGATGTTGACTTCGGCCTCCAATGGTGGTGATGAAGTATACCTTGTTGATGAATGAAGGATGATTTAATGGTGATGAAATGGTAATGGAAGGATGATGTTATTGGCGTGATGGTGAGGAATATGGTGATGATATAGGCGTGATAATGGTGATGACAGATTGTATCTTATAAAACTAAGAAGGAACCAATGCTATAAAGGAGCAAAGACCCGTTTCTTATAAGTTCTATAAGGGATGGTATGAAAGGACTTGACCTCAGTTATTTAAACTAGGAACCAGAAGTATCAATGAGGGAATGACGCCACAGCTTTAGAAAAGGCTTGCTTAATCGATATAGTTCTAAAAAGAACTTGAAGAGAGAATAATCTCACAAAAGGATTTTATTATCAAAGGGTTCTGTTACAAATGAAATGCAATAGCCTATTTGATGGTTCGGCCAAGGTTGAAATCCCTTTGAAAATACATGATTTTTTGATGAAATACATGATTTAAATGAAGATACATGCTCTTGGCCGAATGGTTATGTGTTGGTTCGGCCTAAGTTGATTTGAATGCATTTGGAAGTTATTTGGGCGCCAAAATGAAGAGGAAAGAGTCTTTGGCCGAATAGGAGCACCCTTGGTGTTTTGGCGCCAATTTGATGTCACATGGAGTGCACATGCTTGAATGATGCACATGGCAGCCTACTTGAACGCACATGGGTCTTCTTGCAAGGCTTTGGTGATGTTACAACCATAGGATGGTGTCTTGAAGTCCATGGAATGAATATGGCAGCAACTAGGCGTGACTTGGCTTCCAACATGCATCTAGGTGTCATGGCCTTCAATGTGCAGCAACTTGTCATGAAAGGTCACATTATGTGGAAGGTAACCTTTCATCATTTGAGCTATTTACAAGTGTTTGAGCTGAAGATGAGCTGGCCATAGATGCATACATGTCAATGAGTCTTAGGACAGCTCCTTGTGAAAGGGCACTTCTCGGATTGGAAACTCTTCGCGAAAAGGTACGAATTCAAAAAATTCGACCTAGACCATATTTGTAGTGCTCTATGTGGTGAAGATGACGGTGCAACTCTCCAACTGAAATGAGGTCTCTAGCTAGCTCAAAAGTCCAGCTCAAGTGAGCTATGAGCTCGGGGGTCAGCTGGCAACTTTGTCCAAAATGTTCTTGAGCTGTCCCGGAGTTGTCCTAGTTAAGTTTCCATAGCTCTTGGAATCCAATGCTAGCTTTAAGTCAGCTCCATCATATGGCCGAACATGCACCTACATAAGAAAGCATAATATAAGCTAAGTATATGAATTATATAAAGTAATAAGAATGTGCATATTATAAAGATGTGAACTATAGGTTATAATAATAACTCATGCATCATACGATAAATGAATATTATTATTACAACTATAGATTATATGCATGAATATCAATCATGATGCAAACCATAGGACATAATGAATGAATGCACATGTTATGATAATTCAGCATAGTCTAATATGAAATTGTATGCTTATAATAATATATAGTGCATAAATAAGTAAATATAAGATAAGTAAGGTAGAACTCCTTAGAACCAGATTTGAATAACCTCCATGGTGTGATCAAAACATGGAGAAATTTGGAGCTAGACAGGATCACATCATCCTCCCCTTCTTTTGAGCGATTTGTCCTCAATCGAAATGTGACTTCTCCTTAGTGTCCTCCCATCCGGTATATGCAACGGGATCTTTATGAAATGTTTCTTTTCATAAGTCATGTCCTTTGAATAAGTGCTTTGAATGTACGACCTGAAAGAAATATAACTCTTATAAGTAAAAACATGATTAAATACAAATAAAGGAAAATGTACTTCCTGTTGGTGTTTGATGGTTGGTTAAAATCATGTCTGTTGAAGACATGTTGCTTTGAATGATCATGTCCCTTGGCATCCCAAAAGTCATGTCCATTGGATCATGAAAATTCACAATTTTATGCTCTTGAAGGGTCACGTCTATTAAGCCTTTATGATTCACGTCTCTTGGCTCTTTCCCTTGACAAATTATGTCTTTTGAATCATCCTTGTCATCACAAATTGATAAGATAATGCCACAGACATGAATTGAATTGCTGCAAAATGAATCAAAATAAGTAAATGAAAAACTATTGACAAGATGAATAGACATATCAAACCAGGGTGGATGTTTAATGGGAGTTGGTTGCTGAATTCTTTCAATTGGCAATGTACTTGGAATGTCAACGGCTGCTACTCTAGGTATTTCAAGTGACACTTCCTTTGAAATATCAAGAGACATGTTTTGTGGATCACCAAAAGTCACATCTTTTAGTCCTCCAACAGCCATGATTCTTGATTCATCTCCTTGAAAAGATATGTCCCTTGAATGGTCCTGGAAAACAAAAGGAATGATAGGGGAAGAAAGGTTAGATAAAATTTGTTCTTCACTCCTCTTTTTCTCCAAATTCTTTCTTCTCATTTTCAACTCCAACGTTTTCTACATCCGCTCTCTTTTGTTCAACTTCAAAAAGCTTTTCTTCATTTGATTCTTCCTCCAAACGTTCTCCTTCAGTTGTTGTCTTTAAGTTGCTTGTTCATTGCTTCAATTCTCATTTTCAAATGAGTTTGATCTTCACTCATCGACTAGGAGATAATGGAGTTAAAATGAATTTTCTTTCATTGTGGATGATTAAGTATCGATTTGAGAATCCATCATGGACAGCCCGTTTGTCAAATAGCCATGGTCGTCCAAACAGTAAATGACTCGTATTCATAGGCACCACGTCACATAGAATCTCGTCTTTGTACCTTCCAATTGAGAATGGCACAAGTACTTGTTCAGTGACCATCAACTCTTCCTCGTCATTAAACCATTGCAATTCATATGGCTGGAATGTTTAATCGTTGAAAGCCCCAATTTGTTCACCGTGTATGTGCTTGCAATGTTTGTACAACTTCTTCCGTCAATAGCTACAAGACACACTTTACCATCTACATGGCAACGAGTGTGAAATGGTTTGTTCTTTGTTGTTCGTCCTCTAATGTTTGGAAAGATGGAAGATCACAAGGCATTTGAATTCTTTTCATAATTGGCAATGTACTTGGAATGTCATGGACACAACTCTTGGCACTTCAGTGACATTTCTCTTGGAACTTCAAACGACATTATCTTTGAAACATCAAGAGATATTTTTCGTTGATCACCAAAGTAACAATTATTTGTTCTTCATAAGTCACATCTTTTAGTCCTCCAAAAGCCATGATTCTTGAATTATCACATTGAAAAGAACGTTTCTGAAATTGCCCTGCAAAATAGAATGAAGGATAGGAAAGAAAGGTTAGATAAAATTTGTTCTTCACTCTCCTTTTCTCCAAATTCATCTTTCTCATTTTCAACTCCAATGTTTTCTTCAGCTACTCTTTGATTCTCATTATTTTCAACGTTTTTTTAATGATTCCATTCTTTTCTTCAAATGAATCTGATCTTCATTCACTTGACTATGATAGTGCATCAAAGTGAATTTCTTACCGTTATGAGCTCGTCGGTCGAATTGCCATGGTCTTCCCAAAAGTATATGTCATGCATCTATTGGTACACATGAAAAAGGACTTCATCTTGATATTTGCCAATTGAAAACTAGACGACAACTTGCATTGTGAGTTCTAACTCTTCATCTTCATTTAATCCTTCCAAAACATATGGGCTAGGATGTTTAAATGTTGTAGTCCCAACTTCGTGACCATGTATGTGCTTGCAAGATTTGCACAACTTCCTCCGTCAATTGCTACAAGGCACACTTACCATCTACATGGCAACGAGTGTGAAATGCATTCATTCTTTGTTGTTCATACTTCATTGAAAAGATGAAAATTTGAAAGTAAAATAAAGAATGGAAATGTGTAAAAGGACCTTACCATGAACACTCTCGCAAACCTCACAGTAACACTCCAAAGAAATTAAAATCCCACCCTCATCGTTTCCCTTTTACCGCTCATTCTCTTTTGTGGGTCCTTTTAAAGACTAACTCAAGATTGATTAAGTTTCTTAGTTTGTGCATCGGCTTTAAAAAAGGAATGGTTAGGATATAGAAATGGTTATGGTAAAAGGTAGGATAGAATGGTTAAGCAAAAATATAAGGTAATGAATAGAAAGGATGAAAGAAAAGGAAATGAAATAGAGAGAAAATGAAGATAACTTACAACCCAAGTTGTAACACTTACTATCTTCCTTCACAAACAACAAGGATAACTTTCTTCACTTCTTTTTCTTTGATTTTTTTTCTTCTTATTCTTTTCTTTCTTTTGCACTCCAATTTGTTGTAGGAGTCTTTTATTTTGCTTTTTGTTTTTCTTATTTCTTTTGCTTTTTATTGCAGCACTTGATTGTCATCCAAAAAAGCTCTGATTACCGCTTGATGTAAGGCTATTCAAGCTTCTTCAATAATGGAGAAGTTAGTAGCCTTGTTGTTTCCCTATCTAAGAGAGACACCAAATGCTACAGTTTGAATTGAAAGTAATATGCACAAAAGAAGAAGAATTTGATTAAGTAATTTGATAATTAAGAAATTAAAATGAATGAAATGGAAATGGAAAGAATTGAAATGGATAATTGTTAGCAAAGATGGGTTGCAGAGTGTTGTTGAATTGTCCTTCAAATGTAGAGAATTCGGCCACCAATGGTGATGATGCACGTGATTCTTGATGATAGATGATGGCAATTCAAAGAAGGGAAATGGTGATGATATAGGCGTGAATGGTGATGGAAAGATGGTGATGGAGATATGGTGATGAACAATAGTATCTTATAAAACTAAGAAGAACCGATGGTACAAAGGAGAAAGACCCGTTTCTCATAAGTCTTATAAGGGATTGTAGTAAGGACTTTGACCCACTAGTTATAAGAACTAGGAACCGGAAGTATCATGGAAGGGATTGACGCCACAATTTTAGAAAACTTTCTTAATCGATATAGTTCTAAAAAGAACTTGAAGAGAGAATAATCTTACAAGGATTTTTATATTATCAAAGGGCTATCTTACAATGTAAATATCCTAGCTTATTTATAGTTTTCAAAGGGTTTAGGCTGAATAAACACATGATGGTTTGGCTAAGGTTGAAACCCCTTTGAAAATACATTATTTTTTATGAAATACATGATTTTAGTGAAGATACATACTCTTGGCCGAATGGTTAGGTGTTGGTTTGGCCCTAAGGATGTTTTGAATGCATTTGGAAGTTATTTGGGAGCCAAATGAAGATAAGGAATCTTTGGCCGAATAGGAAGCTCCCTTGGTGTTTTGGAACCTATTTGATGTCACATGGAGGCAACATGCTTGAATGATGCACATGGAAGCCTATTTGAATGCACATGGGTCTTCTTGCAATCCTTTGGTGAGGTTGCAACCATAGGATGATGTCTTGAAGTTCTTGGACAGCCTAGAGATGAATTAGCTTCAATGGTAAGCTAAGTGAGTGTATTGGTAGCTAACTAGGTGAGCTATAGCTTGATGAACTCAAGCTAGTTAGCTTTGGTCTTCTCAGCTACTCAGCTACACTCCCAGCTACTTCCAGCTACCTTTAGTCCACTTTTCAACATTTTGGTCCAAAGTTCTCCTCTAGCTAAGTTCAGCTACATGCTAGCTCCTCCAGCTATGTTGAAGCTCCATAAGTGATGAAATGAGCTGCCATAACGTTCATGAGCTACTGTGAGCTGCTATGCTTGTACTTTTAGCTACCCAAGCTACCATAATATGCCTTGCTTTGTGTTTCACCTATAGGAATCAACAAACAATAAAGTTAGCAAATGTGTGTGCTCATTTAAGGTAAAAGGCATGCTGTCGTGAGGTGTTTGAGTGATATGAGCTATGAATGATCATCTAGAAGCTAAGATAACATTTATATAAGCTAGATATAAGGTATTGGACGTTCATGAGCTTTATGAAAACATGTAAGAGCTAGAAAAGAGATGCATACATTCAAATGAGCTGAAGAAACATGGATTTAAAGCTAGTTAGCTAATGTAAACATAATAATTGAATCTAAAACATAAGTAAACATAATATAAGCTAAGTAAAGATGTGGAAACATATGTTATGCAAGAATATCATATAGTATGCAAGTGAATGATAACATATGATTATTCAAGCATAGTTTAAAGAGTAAAGCATGCTTATAACATTAACTGATGCATATAGAAGGTATAAAGGATAAAGTAAGGACGAACTCCCTTAGAACCACTTTGAATAACCTCCATGGTGTGATCAAATCATGGAGAAATTTGGAGCTAGACAGGATCACATCATCCTCCCCTTTTTTTGAGCGATTTGTCCTCAAATCGAAAGGTGACTTCTCCTTAGTGTCCTCCCATCTGATATGTTCAAGAGGGATCTTTATGGAAAGATTATTTTCATAAGTCATGTCCTTTGAATAAGTGCTTTGAATATACATGACCTGAAAAAAAAAAAAAAAAGATAACTCTCATAAGTAAAACACGATTGAATACAAATGAAGGAAAATTGTACTTCCTGTTGGTGTTTGATGGTTGATTAAAAATCATGTCTGTTAAAGACATGTTGCTTTGAATGTTCATGTCCCTTGGCATCCCAAAAGTCTTGTCCATTAGATCATGAAATTCACGATTTTATGCTCTTGAAGGTCATGTCCATTAAGCCTTTATTATTCATGTCTCTTGGCTCTTTCCCTTAACAAATTGTGTCTTTTGAATCATCCTTGTCATCAAATTGATTAGATAATGCCACACATGAATTGAATTACTGCAAAATGAATCAAAACAAGTAAATGAAAAACTATTGACAATATGAATGGACATATCAAACCAGGGTGGATGTTTAATGGGAGTTGGTTGTTGAATTCTTTTCATAATTGGCAATGTACTTGGAATGTCAATGGACATAACTCTTGCACTTCAAGTGACGTTTCTCTTGGAACTTCAAACGACATTATCTTCGAAACATCAAGAGATAAGTTTCGTTGATTACCAAAAGTAACAATTATTGTTCTTCAAAAGTCACATCTTTTAGTCCTCCAAAATCCATGATTATTGAATCATCACCTTGAAAAGATACGTCTCTGAATTTTCCTGCAAAACGTAAGGAAGCATAGGAGAAGAAAGGTTAGATAAAAATTTTCCTCACTCTCCTCTTTTTCTCCAAATTCATCTTTCTCATTTTCAACTCTAATGTTTTCTTCATCTACTCTTTGATTCTCTTTATTTTTAACTTTTTTTATGATTCCATTCTTTTCTTCAAATGAATCTGATCTTCATTCACTTGACTAGGAGATAGTGGCGTCAAAATGAATTTCTTATCATTATGAATAATAGTATATCTCTTGGTAAACCCATCATGGATTGCTCGGTCGAATTGCCATGGTATTCCCAAAGTATATGTCCACATCCATTGATACAACATCAAAAGGACTTCATCTGATATTTCCAATTGAAAACAGGATGACAACTTCTTTGTGACTTCTAACACTTCATCTTCATTTAATCCTTGCAAAACATATGGGATGGGATGTTTGAATGTTGTAAGTCCCAACTTCGTGACCATGTATGTGCCTGCAAGATTTGCACAACTTCCTTTGTCAAAACCTACAAGACACACTTTACCATCTACATGGCACGAGTGTGAAATGAATTCATTCTTTGTTGTTCATACTTCATTGAAAAGATGAAAAATTGTCATTGAAATAAGAATGGAAATGTGTAAAAGGATCTTACAAAGAACACTCTCGCAAAACCTCAGTAACACTCCAAAGAAATTAAAATGTCACTCCACTCACACTCGTGTTTGCACTCAGGGATATGTTCTTGGCTTTTTTTATCCCTCTTCTGATCTCACCCTCTCGTTTGCCTTTTACCGCTCAATTTCTTTTGTGGGTCCTTTTAAAGAACTAACTCAAGATTGAGCAAGTTTCTTAGTTTGTGCATCGTCTTTAAAAAAGAAATGGTTAGGATATAGAAATGGTTATGGTAAAAGGTAGGATAGAATGGTTAAGCAAAGATAAGGTAATGAAATAAGAATGATGAATAAAAGGAAATGAAATAGAGAAAAATGAGATAACTTACAACCCAAGTTGTAATACTTACTATCTTCCTTCATAATAAACAACAAGGATACCTCCTTCTAGTTTGTTATTGGGCAGATTCTTTTGTGCTTCTCTTTAAGTGTACTTTGCAACTTTCTTCACTTCTTTTTCTTTGATTTTTTTCTTCTTTTTCTTTTATTTCTTTTGCACCGAATTTGTTCTAGGAGCCTTTTCTTTGCTTTTTGTTTTTCTTCTTTCTTTTGCTTTTTGTTGCATGACTTGATTGTCAATCCAACAAAGCTCTGATTACCGCTTGATGTAAGGCTATTCAAGCTTCTTAAATAATGGAGAAGTTAGTAGCCTTGGTGTTTCCCTATCTAGGAGAGACACCAATGCTACAGTTTGAATTGAAAGTAATCTGCACAAAAGAAGAAGAATTTGATTAAGTAATTTGATAATTAAGAATTAAAATTAAATGGAAAGAATTGAAATGGATAGAATTGTTAGCAAAGATAGGTTGCGGAAGTGTTGTTGAATTGTCCTTCAAATGTAAGAGAATTCGGCCACCAATGGTGATGATGCACGTGATTCTTGATGATAGATATGGCAATTCAAAGAAGGGGAATGGTGATGATATAGGCGTGAATGTTGATGGAAAGATGATGATGGAAAGATGGTTATGAACAAATAGTATCTTATAAAACTAAGAAGGAACCATGCTACAAAGGAGAAAAGACACATTCTTATAAGTCTTATAAGGGATGGTAGTAAGGAATTTGACCCATTAGTTATAAGAACTAGGAACCAGAAGTATCAAGGAAGGGATTGACACCATGAACTTTAGAAAAGCTTGCTTAATCGATATAGTTCTAAAAGAACTTGAAGAGAGAATAATCTCACAAGGATTTTTATATTATCAAAGGGTTGTCTTACAATGTAAATAGCCTAGCCTATTTATAGTTTTCAAAGGGTTTAGGCCGAATAAACACCTGATGGTTTGGCTAAGGTTGAAACCCCTTTGAAAATACATGATTTTATGAAGATACATGCTCTTGTCGAATGGTTAGGTGTTGGTTCGGCCCTAGGATGTTTTGATTGCAATTGGAATTATTTGGGCGCCAAATGAAGAGAAAGGAATCTTTGGTCAAATAGGAAGCATCCCTTGGTGTTTTGGCACCTATTTGATGTCATGGAGGGCACATGCTTGAATGATGCCATGGAAGCATATTTGAATGCACATGGTCTTCTTGCAATGCTTTGGTGAGGTTGCAACCATAGGATAATGTCTTGAAGTTCTTGAACAGCCTATAGATGAATTAGCTTCAATGGTAGCTAGGTAAGTGTATTGGTAGCTACTAGGTGAGCTATAGCTTGATGAACTCAAGCTAGTTAGCTTTGGTCTTCTTAGCTCCTCGGCTACACTCCCAGCTACATCCAGCTACCTTTAGTCCACTTTTCAACATTTTGGTCCAAAGTTCTCCTCTAGCTAAGTTCAGCTACATGCTAGCCTCCAGCTATGTTGAAGCTCCATAAGTGATGAAATGAGCTGCCATATCGTTCATGAGCTATTGTGAGATGCTATGCTTGTACTTTTAGCTACCCAAGCTACCATAATATGCCTTGCTTTGTGTTTCACCTATAGGAATCACAAACAAATAAAGTTAGCAATGTGAGCTCATTTAAGGTAAATGCATGTTGTCGTGAGATGTTTGAGTGATATGAGCTATGAATGATCGTCTAGAAGCTAAGATAACATGTATATAAGCTAGATAGAAGGTATTAGACGTTCATGAGCTTTATGAAAACATGTAAGAGCTAGAAAGAGATGCATACATGAAAATAAGTTGAAGAAACATGGACTTAAAGCTAGTGAGCTAATGTAAACATAACATGAGCTAGAATAACATGACATGTGTTAATGAATGAATGAATACATGCTGCCATGATATGTAAATGATATGCAAACATAAAAATTGAATCTAAAACATATGTAAACATAATATAAAGCTAAGTAAATATGTGGAAACATATGTTATGCATGAAAATCTTATAGTATGAAGTGAATGATAACATATGATTATTCAAGCATAGTTTAAAGAGTAAAAGCATGCTTATAACATTAAGTGATGCATATAAAAGATAATAAAGGATAAAGTAAGGAACAACTCCCTTAGAACCAGCTTTGAATAACCTCCATGGTGTGATCAAATCATGGAGAATTTGAAGCTAGACAGGATCACATCACTATGGATAAACCCCTTTGAAAATACATGATTTTTTAATGAAAATGCATGAAATTAATGCATATACATGCTTGGCCGAATGGTATGGTGTTGGTTCGGCCTATGGATGTTTTGAATGATTTTGGAAGTCATTTGAGCGCCAAAATAGAGAGGAAGGAGTCTTTGGCCGAATAGGAAGTATCCCTTGGTGTTTTGGCACCTATTTGATGTCAAATGGAGTGCACATGCTTGAATGATGCACATGGCAGTCTACATGAATGCACATGGGTCTTCTTGCAATGCTTTGATGAGGTTGCAACCATAGGATGATGTCTTGAAGTCCATGGGTAGCCTAGAGATGAACTAGCTTCAGGTAAGCTAGGTGAGTGTCTTGGTAGCTAACTAGGTGAGTTATAGCTTGATGAACTCAAGCTAGTTAGCTTTGGTCTTCTTAGCTCCTCAGCTACTCTCCCAGCTACTTCCAGCTACCTTTAATTCACTTTTAGTAATTTTGTCCAAGCTCCTCCAGTTAAGTTCAGCTACATGCTAGCTCCTCTATCTAAGTTGAAGCTCTTTAAATGATGAAATGAGCTACCATAACATTCATGAGCTAGTATGAGCTACTATGCTTGTCCTTTAGCTAACCAAGCTACCATAATATGCCTTGCTTTGTGTTTCACCTATATGAATCAACAACTTGTGAGCTCATGTAAGGTAAAATGTATGATGTCGTGAGGTGTTTGAATGATATGAGATATGAATGATCATCTAGAAGCTAAGATAACATTTATATAATCTACATAGAAGGCATAGGACGTTCATGAGCTTAAGAAAATATGTATGAGCTAAAAAAGATGCATGCATGCAAATGAGCTAAAGAAACATGGATTTAAAGTTAGTGAGCTAATATAAGCATATCATGAGCTAGAATAACATGACATGAGCTAATAGTGAATAAATACATGCTGCCATGATATCTAAATGATATGCAACATAATAAATGAATCTAAATCATATGTAAACATAATATAAAGCTAAGTAAAGATGTGGAAACATATGTTATGCATTAAAATCATATAGTATACAAGTGAATGATAACATATGATTATTCAGTATAGTTTAGATGAAAATGTATGCTCATAATAATATAGTGCATAAATGAGTAAATAATATAATGCAAGGATAACTCCCTTAGATTGATCTTGATGGATGTTCAAGTATGTGATTATGTCATGTAGGAAGTTGGTGTAAGACAGGATCACATCACATGGTTAGTAGATAAATAAATCAAAAGTAAACCTTACCAGCACACACAAAGTCTCAAAGTTCACTCCAAAGAAATAATAAGATCACTCCACACACTTGTGTTTGCTGTCGGGAATATAATTATGGCTTTTAACAATTCCCCTTCTGATCTCACTCTCTCAATAGCCTTTTTCCACTCAATTTCTCTTGCTAAGTCCTTTGAGGAACTTATTCAGATTAGAAAGTTAATTCTTTCTTATGTGTGTCGGCTGCAAATAAGGTTAGGGTAGAAGAATAGAAGAAATAGAGAGGTAGAAGAAATGATTCAAGGTATTAAAAGAATGAAATGGTTAAAGAGAAGGAAAATGAAAGGATAGAAAAGGAAGAGGTGACTTACAATTCAAGAAACAACATGATGTGAGCACACCAACGCCATCTTCAATGGATTTGGAAGTAATGCCACAGGACCAATCACTCGATCAAGAGCCAAACTTTTCAGGAAGTTCTTACAACCAAATGCATTATAACCTTTGAATCATTTAGAAATGCATCCCCAAACAATAGATTATATACTATGTTTTGCGTTATATATAATATAATCTATAAACCATAAATTCATATATTTATATCTTATATTACTTAGCTTATAAATGCTTTCTTTGTAGGTGCATATTCGGCCACATGATGGGAGCTAAATTTGAGCTTAACTAAGGATAAGGAACTAGGAAAACTTACATAGGATGACTCGAGATCATGAAGAACAAATGGTGAAAAGTTGTCAGTTGACCCCCGAGCTCATAGCTCACTTGAGTTGGACTTTTGAGCTAGCTAGAGACCTCAATTCAGCTGGAGAGTTGCACCATCATCTTCACCACACAGAGCACTACAAATGGTCTAGGTTATGTTTTATGGATTCATACCTTTTCGCGAAGAGTTACCATTCTGAGAAGTGCCTTTTCATAAGGAGCTATCCTAAAACTTATACTGTCCTTCATCTATGGTCAGCTCGACTATAGCTCAAACCCATGGGAAGTAGCCCAAATGACTAAAGGATGCTTCACACAAATGTGCCCTTTCGTAATTAGTTGTTGCCCCATTGATGACATGTCACCTATACGTTAGATGGATGCCAAGTCACACCTAGTTGCTGATCATATTCACGCCAAGGAGGAGTCACATCATAAAGTCCCTATGCCACCCATGTGAGTGCCTCATGAGCAGCCCACATATGTGCCATGCGTGTGGATGAAATGGGTGCCAAAATGAAGAGGGTTTTCACTATTCAGCCAAAGCATCATCTTTGTTCAAAGTTAGCGCCAAGATGAAGAGCAAGGAGACCATTCGGACAAGGACATCCCCATTCATTAAAACAACATGTATTTACATTTAAAAGTCAGGTATCTAGCCGAATGGACACCTATTTATTCGGCCAAACCTATACAAGCCTATAAATAGGGCTTTGATATTCATTTGTAAAACAACCCTTTAATAATAAAAAATCCTTGTGAGATTATTCTCTCTTCAAGTTCTTTTTAGAACTATATCGATTAATCAAGCTTAATTCTTAAGTTTGTGGCTTCATTCGTTTACCTTGATACTTCTGGTTCCTAGTTCTTATAACTAGTGAGTCAAAGTCCTCATATATCCCTTATAAGACTTATCAGAAACGGGTCTTTGCTCATTTATAGCATTGGTTCCTTCTTAGTTTTAAGATACTACCTAAACCACCACCATATTCCATTACGTCACACCTACAACTTTTTCACTACCATCACCATTGCATCACCATAACCCATCCTTCAATTATCAACAAGGCAAACATCCAACAACATCATTGGTGGCCGAATTCTCTTACATTTGAAGAATAATTTAACATCACTTCCACAACCCATCTTTGATAACATTTCTTTCCATTTCAATTGTTTCCATTTCTATTTCCTTTTCTTAATTATCAATTTAATTAACCATTCTTCTTATTACATGCAGATTACTTTCAATTCTACGTGTAGTTTTTGGTATCTCTCCTAGATCGGGAAATAACAAGGCTTCCGACTTCTCCATTATTGAAGAAGCCTGGTTAGCCTTACATCAAGTGGTATCAGATATTTGTTAGATTGATAATCAAGTTCTACAACAGAAGTAACAAAAGAAAAAGAAAGAAGAAAAACAAAAAGAGGAAGAAAAGACTCCTACAACAAACTTGGAGTGCAAAAGAAAGAAAAAGAAAAAGAAAGAAATTCAAAGAAAGAAGCAAGTTGCAAATTACACTCAAAGAGAAACACTATACAATCTGCCCAACAACAAACTAGAAGGAGATATCCTTGTTGTTTCTTCTGAAGGAAGATAGTAAGTGTTGCAACTTGTGATGTAATCTTCATTTTTCTCTCTATTTTATTTCCTTTTCTTTCATCCTTTCTTATTTCATTACCTTATCTTTGCTTAACCATTCTATCCTACCTTTTACCATAACCATTTGTATATCCTAACCATTTGCTTTTTTAAAGCCGATGCACAACTAAGAAACTTGCTCAATCTTGAGTTAGTTCTTTAAAAGGACCCACAAAAGAGAATTGAGCGGTAAAAGGCATACGAGGGGGTGAGATCAGAAGGGGGATCAGAAAAAGCCAAGACATATATCTCTGAGTGCAACACAAGTGTGAGTGGAGTGCAATCTGAAATTTTCTTTGGAGTGATCAAGTGAGGTTTTGTGAGTGTGCTGGTAAGGTTTTAATTTATTTTTATTTTACTAACCATGTCACTATAATTGTTTGATTTCCATTCAGTTTCAAGAAAAGCTATTGTCATTAAAAAGGCTTTAAGCACTCAAGTCATAGAGATGATCAAAGAGAAACATCGTCCATACTCGTTGTCATGTAAACAACAAAGTTTTTTTATGATCATCGATGGAGGAAGTTGTACGAACGTTGCAAGCACTCTTATGGTGGAAAAACTTGGCCTGAAGACTTCCAAACATCCAACTCCATATAAACTACAATGGCTAAATGACGGAGGAGTAAGGATCACAAAGCAAGTTGTCATTCCATTTTCAATTGGCAAATATCAAGATGAAGTCCTTTGTGATGTTGTACCAATGGATGTTGGACATATACTTTTGGGAAGACCATGGCAATTCGACCGACGAGCAATCCATGATGGGTTTACCAACAGATATACTATCATTCATAATGATAATAATTCACTTTGACGCCTCTATCTCCTAGTCAAGTGAATGAAGATCATATTCATTTGAAGAAAAGCATGGAGTCAAAAAAACAATGAAAAGAGATGACTAAAGCATTGACATATGCTGAAAGAAAGGAGATTCGGAAACACTTGCTGTCACATAAGGCTTTAATTGTACTAATGTACAAGGAAAGTCTACTTTTAACTAATCTCCAAGAAGGCTTGCCTTCTTCTGTTGTTTCTCTTTTACAGGAATTCGAAGCCATGTTTCCAGAAGATATACCAAAAGGACTTCCACCCCTTCGAGGAATTGAACATCAAATCGATTTCATTCCCGGGGCTACCATTCCAAATAGACCACCCTATAGAAGCAATCCGAAAGAAACAAAGGTACTTAAAAAAACAGGTTGGTGAGTTAATGGAAAAAGGATATATTCGAGAAAGCTTAAGTCCATCTGTTGTTCATGTTTTGCTTGTAACAAAGAATGATGGTTCATGAAGAATGTGGTAGATTACCGAGCAATTAATCAGATTACCATCAAATACCGACATCCAATTCTAAGTCTGGATGACATGCTGGATGAATTAAGTGGTGCCACCATCTTCTCCAAAATTAACCTTAAAAGTGGATATCATCAGATTAGGATGCGAGAAGGAGATGAATGGAAAACCGCTTTCAAAACAAAGCAAGGATTGTACGAATGGTTGGTTATGCCCTTTGGACTAACCAATGCACTTAGTACTTTCATGAGGTTAATGAACCATGTACTCCGTGCCTTTATTGGTAAGTTTTCTGTGGTATATTTCGATGATATTTTGATTTATAGCCATACTTTGGATGATTATGTGCAATATTTGAGGCCAGTACTTGAAACTCTCCAAAAGAGAAACTTTATGCCAACCTTAAAAAATGTTCCTTTTGCACTAACAAGCTTACATTCATAGGATTTATTGTAAGTTCACAGGGACTTGAAGTAGATTTGGAAAAGATTAAAGTAATTCAGGACTGGCCAAGACCTACATCAATAAGCCAAGTCAGAAGTTTCCATGGACTTGCAAGTTTTTACCGGAGATTTGTGCCCAACTTTAGTTTTATTGCCTCTCCCTTAACTGGGGTAATTAAAAATAATTCCACCTTTGAATGGGGCAAAGAACAAGAAGAAGCATTCACGGCCATCAAGGAATGCTTGACTAAAGCACCGCTTCTAGTGCTTCCTAATTTTGATAAAACTTTTGAAATAGAATGTGATGCTTATAGAATTGGTATAGGTGCCGTTTTAACTCAAGAGGGACGACTAGTTACATACTTTAGTGAAAAGTTAAGTGGTGCTTCACTAAACTACCTTATTTATGACAAGGAGATGTATTCTCTTATAAGGGCATTAGAAACGTGGCAACACTATGTATGGCACAAAGAGTTTGTCGTCCATACTGATCACGAGGCATTAAAGCATATTAAAGGCCAACACAAACTCAACAAACGACATGCCAAGTGGGTAGAATTTCTTGAGTCCTTTCCATACGCCATTCATTACAAGAAAGGAAAAGAGAATGTTATTGTAGATGCCCTTTCATGAAGGTATGTACTTCTTAACACCTTGAATTCTAAATTACTTGGTTTTTCTTTCCTCAAAGATTACTACGCTAATGATCATGATTTTGGAGAGAATACAAGTCTTGTGAAAAGGGTGCAGTTGAGAAGTTCTATAGAGATGATGGGTACCTATTCAAGGAAGAAAGGTTATGTATTCCACAAGGTTCCTTCCGAGAAGTATTGGTATGAAGCCCATGAAGGAGGACTCATGGGACATTTTGGAATCAACAAAACATTGGAATTTTTGAAAGACCATCTTTATTGGCCCAAGATGAAAAGGGATGTTGAAAGGGTATGTGAAAGATGCATCGTTTGCAAAAAGGCTAAATCAAAGGTCATGCCTCATGGATTTTACACACCTCCTCCCATTCCTACAGCACCGTGGGTTGATATTTCCATGGATTTCATGACGGGTCTTCCAAAAATAAGAAATGGACGAGACTCTATATTTGTGGTAGCTGATCGGTTCTCCAAAATGGCCCATTTCATACCATGTCACAAAACTGATAACTCATGTGGCTAATCTTCTTCAAGGAAGTTATGAGGTTACACGGCATACCAAGGACCATTGTTTCTGACCGAGATGTTAAGTTCCTTAGTCATTTCTGGAGGACATTGTGGAACAAACTTGGAACTAAATTGTTGAAAGCCATCATCAAGAAGAATATAAAAACTTGGGAAGAAAGCCTTCCACATGTGGAATTTGCTTACAATCGGTTAGTTCATTCAGCCATGAAAACTTCACCATTCGAGGTAGTGTATTCGGCCACATGATGGGGGACTAAATTTGAGCTTAACTAACGATAAGGAACTAGGAAAACTTAATAGGATGACTCAGGAGATCATGAAGAAAAAATGGTGAAAAGTTGTCAGCTGACCCCCGAGCTCATAGCTCACTTGAGCTGCACTTTTGAGCTAGCTAAAGACCTCAATCAGATGGAGAGTTGCACCATCATCTTCACCACACAGAGCACTACAAATATGGTCTAGGTCAAATTTTGTGGATTCGTACCTTTTCGCGAAGAGTTACCATTCCGAGAAGTGCTTTCACAATGAGCTATCCTAAGACTTATACACATGTCCTTCATCTATGGTCAGCTCAACTACAACTCAAACCCATGGGAAGTAGCCCAAATGATGAATGGATGCTTTACACAAATGTGCCCTTTCATAATTATTTGTTTGCCCCATTGATGACAGTCACCTAGACGTTAGATAGATGCCAAGTCACACCTAGTTGCTGATCATATTCACGCCAAGGAGGAGCCACATCATAAAGTCCCTATGCCGTCCATGTGAGTGCCTCATGACCAGACCACACATGTGCCATGCGTGTGGATGAAATGGATGCAAAATGAAGAGGGTTTACACTATTCGGCCAAAGCATCATCTTTGTTCAAAGTTGGCGCCAAGATGAAGAGCAAGGAGACCATTCAGCCAAGGACATCCCCATTCATTAAAACATGTATTACATTTAAAAGTATGCATCTAGTCGAATGGACCTATTTATTCGGCCAAACCTATATAAGCCTATAAATAGGGCTTTGATATTCTTTGTAAAAACAACCCTTGATAATAAAAAATCCTTGTGATATTATTCTCTCTTCAAGTTCTTTTTAAAACTATATCGATTAAGCAAGCTTAATTCTTAAGTTTGTGGCGTGATTCATTCCCTTGATACTCTGGTTCCTAGTTCTTATAACTAGTGGGCCAAAGTCCTTTCATACCATCCCTTATAAGACTTATAAGAACGGGTCTTTGCTCCTTTATAGCATTGGTTCCTTCTTAGTTTTATAAGATACTATCTAAACCACCACCATATTCCATTACTTCACGCCTACAACTTCTTCACCATCACCTTCCATCACCATAAAACTATCCTTCAATTATCAACAAGGCAAACGTTCCAACAACATCATTGGTGGCCGAATCTCTTACATTGAAGGATAATTCAGCACCACTTCAGTAACCCATCTTTGATAACATTTCTTTCTATTTCAATTCTTTCCATTTCTATTTATTTTTCTTAATTATCCATTTAATTAACCAATTCATCTTATTACATGCAAATTACTTTCAATTCAATGGGTAGCATTTGACGTCTCTCCTAGATCGGGAAACAACAAGGCTTTCGACTTCTCCATTATTGAAGAAGCTTGGTTAGCCTTACATCACAACACTTACTGCAACCTTTCTCAAGAAACAATAAGGTTATCTTCTCTTAGTGTAGATGGCCTCTTTGATGTACTTTGCAATGGTAGAAACACTTTCCTTGGCTTGCTTTCTCTTTTTTTGAATTTCTTCTTTTCCTTTTCTTCTCTTTCTGAATTTTTTTTCTTCTTTTTTTGGTCTTTCTTTTCTTTTCTTTTTCCTCTCCAAGTTTGTTGAAGAAGTCTTTTCTTTGCTTTGCACGCCATGACACTTTTGTTTTCAATCCAACTATGCTCTGATCACCGCTTGATATATGTTGTTCTACACGCTTTGATGAAAATAGTAGATAGCCTTATTGTGTCCTGATAGGATTGACAAGTACTGATGTCCTTAAATTATAAGCTTGGTTGCAACATAAATAAGAAAAGGAATATGGTTAATAAAGGAAGAAATCAATGAAATAATGATGGAATAGAGATGGCTGCAGAATTGATGGTTTTGATGGATGATGTTGATGAAATGGAGATGGTGATGTATCTCAAGCACGCCAAAGATTAAACAATGCTAAGGAGCACAATCCCGATCTTCACAAACTTGCTTGAGGGGAGTAATAGTGTCTTCAACCCACTAGATATTAATATAGGAATTTTGGAATCAGGATGGAAGGAATGACGCCACAAGTATATGAATTATACTCGCTTAATCGATAAATTTCACAAAGAACTTTGAAGAGAAATTAACTCACAATAGTATATTTATATATGAGATGAGATGATTACAAATGATGGTAAGACACTCAATTTATAGGAAATGAGAGGGCTTGGCCGAATGGTTACATAGCTATTCGGTTGATACATGACTTTTGATGAAAGTACATAATGCTTAAAATGAATGATTGAGTCCTTTGGGCTTGTGATGGTTCGGCTAACCCTTCATGAAGGGGCTTGATGATTCGGCTAAGGATGGGAAGACATCTCCCTTGGCCGAATGGGCATGCTTGTTCATCTTGGCGCCAAAGGCTCTCATGTGCATGGCATGTGTGTGGCCGAATAGGTGTGGAGCTATATCTCATGTCTCTTGGGAATTTAAGCCTCCAATGGTATTAATTTCTTTACCAACGTGCTATTGGATGGAAATGCATCTTCATGGGCACATCATTCATGAAAGGTCATAATGCTTGGGAAAGGTAACCCTTCATGTTTAATCTACTTATGGTGTGAATGAGCTAGAGGTGAGTTGGCCATGGGTGACTTGTAGCATGGTGAACATTATGGCAGCTCCTTATGAAAGATACCTTTGAGGTGGTAACTATTAGCGAAATGGTACGATTTCAAAAATTTTGACTTAGGACATATTTGAAGTGTCCTAAGTGGTGATGATGATGGTGTAGCTCCCCAGCTGAAATGAGGTCATCTTGTAGCTCAAATCTTCAGCTCAATCCAGCTATGAGCTCATGGCTCTAAACAACTTTTCACTAATTTGCTCCTTATGCTCCTAATTATTCCCATGTAAGTTTCCTTACTGTTGCATGCTTCATTTAGCTCCCATGTAGCTCCCAAGTATTGGTCGAATATGCCTACATGCATAACATAAAGAAATAAACTAAGTATATAAACTTATATAATGTATAATATAATAATGTGAACTATAGGTTATAATAACTTATATCTCATATATTAATGATTAAGTTATTATTATAATAACCATAGATATAATATATATGAAAATAACTACAAAACATTTGGAATAAGCATATATATGTATAAAGTTAGAAAGTTTCTTCCCTTGTAAGGGTGGTATAGCCATGGTAAACATGATGCTGAATTAGATCACATCACATTTGGTGGTCGAACTTGGACTGCTCCTATTGTCGGTTTTCCTTTGAGTTGTCGTTTAATTTTCATGGCCACATGTACCATCTCTTCAATCTCTACAAATGTTGAAGTTCAACAAGGTTATCAATATCAAAATTTAGGCCAGATAAAAACTTGCCATGGTTGCTTCTCTGTCTTCATCAACATTGGCTCGGATCATGGCTATCTCTATTTCTTTGAAATAATCTTCAACACTCTTGCTTCCTTGTTTCAAATTTTGTAGTTTATGGTAAAGATCTCGGTGATAGTGAGTAGGCACAAACCTTTTCCTCGTAATGGCATTAATTTCTTCCTATGTAGTGATGGGGCGTTCATTATTTCGTCTTCTTGAACTCACCAATTGGTCCAACCAAACTAAGGCATAGTCCACGAATTCCATAGCAGCAAGCCGAACCTTCTTTTGCTCCGTATAATTTTGGCATTCAAAAATGTGTTCGACTTGATTACCCAATCAAGATAAGCTTTAGGATTAGTTCGTCCTTGAAATGGAGGAATGGTTACCTTGATGTTGTTGAAGTTGTCATTATGATTTCGATGAGCATCTCTTCGCGCTACTGATGTTACTTCAGCCTCCTCTTCTTCGAATTCTTCTTCCTACTAGGGCGATTTACTCTTCAGTTGCCTTAGGATGCTTCAAATTGATCAATACCATCATACAAAGGCTCCAATTCTAATTTCAACAATCTGGCCATTTCATGCATGATTGCTTGAGTTTGCAAATTAGTGGGTTCTCTTTCAGGGGTTTGTCCTGGACTTCGAGACATGGTTAGTGAAATAAGAAAAGAATAAGATGTGTAAAAGACCTTACCATAATATACTCTAACAAAGCCTCACGAGTCACTCCAAGGAAACTTGAATGTTACTCAATCCGCTCGTGTTTGCACTATAGTACTTGATGGCTTTTACTTGTCCTCTTCTGATCTCACACATGCTCCAGCTTTTTTCCTCTCAATTCTCTTGTCCCAAGTTCTAGAGGACTTTACTCAAAAATGTATCAAGTAAATTTTACTTGTTGGGCATCGGCTACAAAAGGGTTAATAGGAATGGAAAACAAAATATAATTGAAAGGGTGGCTTAGAAAATAGAATGAAGAGAACAAAAGGGGTTACTTACACAAGTCTCTTCACAACCTTCTATCACCATAATCAATTTAAAAAGGCTTACTTGAATGGCTTGGTGATGAGAATTGTTGATGAGTGCTTCAACTTCTTTTCTTTCTTTGTTTTTTTTCTTTTTGAGTGCTTTGTTTTTCTTTGCTATATTTTTCTTGATTTCTTTCACTTTTCACTTCACTGGCACTCTTTTTGTATTTTTATTTTTGTTGTTGTTGCACGTTGCTTTCTTCCACCAAAGCTCTAATTACCGCTTGATGTAAGGTACTTGTACCTTGTCAATTTGATTGTGGATATAGGATGGAAGCAAAACAACATGCACAAGTGAATGGCTAAAAAGAGATGGTTATGTGTGGTAAACGTATGGGATGATAGGTAGTCTATTTAAATAATGAATGATTGAAGCGGAAGATGGATGACATGACTATGGTTTATGGTTGATGAAATAAAGGGATGGTTGTGAGGATAGTATCTTAAAGAAGGCTCAAAGAAGAACCAATTCTATAATGAGTAAAGACCCAGACTTTATATTTCTTCTTTAAGGGGTGGTATAAAGGACTTTGACCCACTAGTTATAAGAACTAGAAACCAGATGTATCAAGGGGAAAGGGGTTGACGCCACAAGTATAAAAATACTTGATAAGTCGATAAAAGTCACCAGGACTTAAGGAAGAGAATAATCTCACTTATATTAATCAAATAAAGGTCTCCTTACAAATGAAATATGCTTTTCTATTTATAGGAAATAGAGAGGCATGGCCGAATGAATACAAGGGGTTTCAGCCAGCCTTGTGTCTTCCTATAGAGTCATAATTTTAATTACAAATAGAGATGATGGTTTAGTTTAAACGGAGGGTAATAACCATTGGCCGAGTAGCTCTTGTGTCCCTCAAGTTGGCGCCAAATTGGATGGAGATGATGCTTGGCCGAATAGGGAGAGGGCTCTTCATCTTGGTGCCTAAATGATACCACATGCAAAGCACAGGGGGCATGTCATATGGCACGCACATGGGTGTTCTAGGGAGCCTTGTGGTGTAGCCTTGTGTATGGGATGATGGCTGGTCATGTGCTCCTTCTAGGGCGTGCATGTGTCTCCTCCAAGCTAGCTTGAGTGTGGACCTAGCTAGCTAGCAAGCATGGGGCTATTTGTGAACAAGCTTCATAGCCGAGTCCTTGTAAGCTCCATAATAGCATGTTCAGCTACATTCAGCTACCATTGATATCCCTTTTGGCAAATCAGCTCCAAATAGTCCAAATATGATGTGATCCAACCGACCACAAAGTTCAAACAAAACATGCTCACAACTTTGAAGTTCTTCCAAGATGATTCTAAGGGAGTTCTTCCATATTTTATTATTTATTTACTTATTTATTCTTTATATGTGTTATAAGCATGATTTTACATTCTAAACTATGCTTGAATATTCATATATTGTCCTATCTTTCCATCCTATATGATATTCATGCATGTCACATCTTTAATTAGCTTGTTTCATGCATATGTTACACATTCTTTACTTATGTTATCATATAAATTGCATTATTATATTAGACATGGCATCATGTGTTACATTAAAATGTTACTTATTACTTATTCATTACCTTGAGCATTGTAACTTATATACATTTTGTATTTAGTACAAGGTACATTCAAGGCAATCCAATGGACAGATTCACGTCACTCATAGATATGGCCATTTTTGAACATGTTCCAAGCATATTTGGGTGATGAAGTCTCTTAACATTTAATTCCCTATCTCTTAGCTTTCCAACACACTTTGAATCATATCAATTTGATATTGGGAGCTCAAGATATGCCCAGATTAATTAAGACAGTGCAGGCTGGAATAAGTATGGGATTTACACCAAATAAAGAGCCATGTTCACACCTGATGCATTTCCAACTTCATGAATTCATTTATGGCGTTTACAATCATACAAGGAGGCTAAAGGACTTGTTCGCATTCAAGGGAGATGGATGCATTATTTTCAAACTCATTCACCAAATCCAAGTGCATGAAGGGAGCCTATGAGTCGCGTTCACACTTGGTGCATGCATTCCAAAGGGGGCTGAACATACAATGAAACATTCCTCCAAATTCATGCAAGGAAATGAACCAACATGTTCACATCAAGAGAGGATGAATTCGACTATAAAGATGTATTCACTTAAATGGATGAACATTCATTTATTTTATTAGTCCATGAACTTGCATAGGGGACGTACATTGTATCTACTTAAGGATGAACATTCATCCATGAATGTCCAATCATTAAATCTTGTATATGCATCCTAGACATCTCTTAGGCCTATAAATAGCTTTCCATTTCATTTGTAAAAGGCAATTCACTTTCTTAAATCAAATATTTGTGAGAGTTTATCTCTTTAGTTCTTAAGTGAACTTTATCAACTTATCAAGCTTATGCTTTTGGCGTCACCCATATCTATGTCACCCTGATACTTATGGTTCCTACCTCTTTATAGATAGTGGGTCAAAGTCCTTGTTTACCATCTCTTAAAGAAGCAATATAAAGTATGCATCTTTGTTCTTTAACATTGGTTATTCTTTGAGTCTTTTTTAGATACTACTTTTCATAATCATCCCCATCACCTTCATTCTACTTCCATTACCATACTTCAACATTTCCTTTAAATATATCACTAACTTATATATATTTTCCACTGCCATATTTATCTTTCCATTTCATTACTTCCATTTAACTATTTTTTAGCTTTCTTGTTTGTGCAGGATCCTGTCCCTTTCCTAGATCGAAACAATCAAAGGTACAACCTTGACTTCACCATCCATCCAAATGAGGCTAGGTTGAACTATATCATATGGTAATCAGAGCTAAGGTGGATTGCAACAAGAACTAGTGAAAGCAACATCCTACCATTCAATAAAAAGAAAATCAAAAAGAGAAGTGCCAAAAGAAAAAATAAGCAAGTTAATCCCAACATCAACAAGGGATTCCAAGTGAAGAAAAACTAAATAAAGGAACAAAGAAATCAAAATGCAATAAGTGCCAAAGGTGACAATCAACATCATTATTTCAATTGATCATAAGGAAGTCTTCAAGACCTTTGATTGTTCTTCTAGGAAGGTGGTTAGTATCTTTGCATAGTAAGTGAACCTTTCTTTATATTTTTTCCTTTTATAAGATCACCCTTCATTATTTAATCTTTCTACCTTTCTATTCTTTTCCTCTACACTAACGAAATTTTCAGCCGACGTTCACAGCACTTGAAAGGTCTCGAGTTAGTTCTTTTAAGAATTTTACAAGAGAGGAACGAGTGGAAAAAGGCTAATCGAGTGTGTGAGATCAGAAGGGTTATTGAAAAAGCCAATTTATATTCACGAGTGCAGACACGAGCATTGAGTGGAGCATCATCATTTTTTTAGAGTGATCGTGAGGATTTGTGAGTGATTATTGGTAAGGTACTTTCATCTTATTCAACTATTAATTTTTCACTAACAACTCTCTCGTCTTTCGAATGGAATATGGCCAGCAAAGGAGGAATCCATTTCATACTCGTTTTCATGTGAATGACAAAGTATGCCTTGTAGCCATTGATGGTGGTAGTTGTGCAAATCTTGCAAGCACATACATGGTTGAGAAGTTGGGGCATATAACATTCAAACATCCCAGTCCATATGTCTTGCAAGGATTAAATGAAGATGAAGAGTTAGAAGTCATAGAGCAAATACTTGTGTCATTTTCAATTGGGAGATATGAAGATGAAGTATTGTGTTATGTTGTTTCTATGAATTCAAGCCATCTACTCCTCGGATGTCCTTGTCAGTTTGATAAACGAGCATTGTATGATGGGTTGTCCAATAAGTATTCATTCAAACACCAAGGGAGAAAGATCACGATCGTTCCAATGTGCCAAAATCAAGTCAATGAATGCCAGTTTATCATAAAATCAAGTATAGAATAATGGAAGAAAACTAAAGACATGAAGAAACTTGAAAGAAAAGTTTCACGTGAGAAACAAATAACAGTGGAGGAAATCAAAAGAAAATGAGAATATTGAAAATATTGAGTGTGAAAACACACATGAGTGTGAGAGTGGAATTCAAAAAGAACTGGAATGCAAAGAGAGCGTACGAGAGGAGTATGAAGAAGAGAAATTTCAAAAGGGACATGAGCACGAGAGAAAAGAATGTGAGGAGAAGGAAGTTTTTCTATATACTAATCATTTTTTGTTCTTTGAATTTGCAGGTTATTCCAAGGGACATTCAAGATGATTCAAGCATCATTTCTTTTGAAATTCCAAAAGATGTGTCACTTGAAATTATAAAGAACATGTTCATTAACCTTCAAAGTACATTCACCTCATACTCAAGATCGAATGAACCTTATGAAAGGGAATATTCAATGAAACTAACAATGGAGAACATTAAGAGTGAAAACTCATTCATTCAAGAATTTAATCCTTTCCTTTTCTTTTATTCTAAATCATCTACTTCTAACTTTGTTTTATTTTTCAGATTGTTCATTAAAAAGCAAAGACTTGAACATGTGAAGCATTTTGAGCAAAGAAAATGATGCAAGATGAGAATGAAAGAATTTCCATTCCAACGAAGATCAAAGTTGTTCCCTTATGTACCAAGCATCGATTTGCGGACAAATCGCCTTAATGAAGGGGAAATGATGTGATCCTACCAACCGCCAAGTTCAAACAAAACATGCTCACAACTTTGAAGTTCTTCCAAGATGATTCTAAGGAGTTCTTCCATATTTTATTATTTACTTGCTCATTTAATCTTTATATGTTATAAGCATGTTTTACATTCTAATGTATGCTTGAATATTCATATATTGTCATATCTTTGCATCCTATATGATATTCATGCATTTCACATCTTTAATTAGCTTGTTTCATGCATATGTTACACATTCCTTACTTATGTTATCATATAAATTGCATTATTATATTAGCCATGGCATCATGTGTTACATTAGAATGTTACTTATTACTTATTCATTACCTTGAGCATTGTAAATTATATACATTTTGTATTTAGTACAAGGACATTCAAGGCAATCCAATTGACAGATTCTCGTCACTCATAGAGATCACCATTTTTGAACATGTTCCAAGCATCTTTGGGTGATGAAGGCTCTTAACATTTAATCCCCTATATCTTATATTTCCAACACACTTTGAATCATATCAATCTGATATTGGAAACTCAAGATATGCCCAGATTAATTAAGACAGTGCAGGATGGAAATAAGTACGGGGTTTACACCAAATAAAGAGCCATGTTCACACCTGATGCATTTCCACCTTCATGAATTCATTTATGGTGTGTACAATCATACAAGGAGGCTAAAGGACTTGTTCAAATTCAAGGTATATGGATGCATTATTTTCAAACTAATTCACCAAATCCAAGTGCATGAAGGGAGCATATGAGTCACGTTCACACTTGGTGCATGCATTCCAAAGGGGGTCGAACATACAATGAGACATTCCTCCAAATTCATGCAAGGAAATTAACCAACATGTTCACATCAAGAGAGGATGAATTCAGCTATGAAGATGTATTCACTTAAATGGATGAACATTCATTTATTTTATTAGTTCATGAACTTGTATAGGCGACGTACATTGTATCTACTTAAGGATGAACATTCATCCCTGAATATTCAATCATTAAATCTTGTATGTGCATCCTAGACATCTCTTATGTGTATAAATATCTTTCCATTTCATTAGTAAAAGGTTATTCACTTTGTTTAATCAAATATTTGTGAGAGTTTCTCTCTTTAGTTCTTAAGTGAACTTTATCGACTTATCAAGCTTATGCTTGTGGCGTCACCCCTATCTATGTCACCCTGATACTTCTGGTTCCTATCTCTTTATAGATATTGGGTCAATGTCCTTGTTTACCATCCCTTAAAGAAGCAATATAAAGTCTGGGTCTTTGTTCTTTAACATTGGTTCTTCTTTGAGTCTTCTTGAGATACTACTTTTCATATTCATCTCCATCACCTTCATTCTACTTCCATTACCATACTTCATCATTTCCTTTAAACATATCACCAACTTATATATATTTTTCGCTACCATATTTATCTTTCCATTTCATTACTTCCATTTAACTATTTTTTTAGCTTTCTTGTTTGTGCGGGATCGTTGTTGCTTTTCAAAATCGAAATAATCAAAGGTACAACCTTGACTTCACCATCCATCCAAGTGAGGCTAGGTTGAACTATATCATATGGTAATCAGAGCTAAGGTGGATTGCAACAAGAACAAGCAAAAGCAACATCCTACCATTCAATAAAAAGAAAATCAAAAAGAGAAGTGCCAAAAGAAAAAAATCAGCAAGTTAATCCCAACATCAACAAGGGATTCAAAGTGAAGAAAAACTAAAGAAAGGAAACAAAGAAATCAAAATGCAAAGAAGTGCCAAAGGTGACAAGCAACATCATTATTTCAATCGATCATAAGGAAGTCTTCAATACCTTTGATTGTTCTTCTAGGAAGGTGGTTAGTATCTTTGCATAGTAAGTGAACCTTTCTTTATTTTTATTCCTTTTATAAGACCACACTTCATTATTTAATCTTTCTACCCTTCTATTTTTTTCCTCTACGCCAACGAATTTTTCAGCCGACGTCCATAGCACTTGAAAGGTCTCGAGTTGGTTCTTTTAAGAACTTTACAAGAGAGAAACGAGTGGAAAAAAAGGCTAATCGAGTGTGTGAGATCAGAAGGGTTATTGAAAAAGCCAATTTATATTCCCGAGTGCAAACACGAGCGTTGAGTGGAGCATCATCATTTTTTTTGGAGTGATCGTGAGTATTTGTGAGGGATTATTGGTAAGGTCCTTCATCTTATTCAACTATTAATTTTTAGTAACAATTCTCCCATCTTTCGAATGGAATAAAGACAACAAAGGAGGAATCCATTTCTTACTCATTTTCATGTGAATGATAAAGTATGCCTTGTAGCCATTGATGGTGGTAGTTGTGCAAATCTTGCAAGCACATACATGGTTGAGAAGTTGGGGTTTATAACATTCAAACATCCCAGTCCATATGTTTGCAAGGATTAAATGAAGATGAAGAGTTAAAAGTCATAGAGCAAGTACTTGTGTCATTTTCAATTGGGAGATATGAAGATGAAGTCTTGTGTTATGTTGTTTCTATGAATTCAAGCTATCTACTCCTCGGATGTTATTGGCAGTTTGATAAACGAGCATTGTATGATGGGTTCTCCAAAAAGTATTCATTCAAACACCAAGGGAGAAAGATCACGTTCGTTCCAATGTGCCCAAATCAAGTAAATGAATGCCAATTTATCATAAAATCACGTATAGAATAATGGAAGAAAAATAAAGACATGTAGAAACGTGAAAGAGAAGTTTCACGTGAGAAACAAATAACAGTGGAGGGAAATCAGAAAGAAAATGAGAATATTAAAAATATGAGTGTGAAAAGACACGTGAGTGTGAGAGTGGAATTCAAAAAGAATTGGAATGCAAAGAGAGCGTACGAGAGGAGTATGAAGAAGAGAAATTTCAAAAGGGACATGAGCACGAGAGAAAAGAATGTGAGGAGAAGGAAGTTTTGCTATATACTAATCATTTTTTTTCTTTGAATTTGCAGGTTATTCCAAGGGACATTCAAGATGATTCAAGCATCATTTCTTTTGAAAATCCAAAATATGTGTCACTTGATATTATAAAGAACATGTTCATTAACCTTCAATACATTCACCTCATACTCAAGATCGAATGAACCTTATAAAAGGGAAGATTCAATGAAACTAGCAATGGAGAACATTAAGAGTGCAAACTCATTCAGTCATGAATTTAATCCTTTCATTTTCTTTGATTCTAAATCATCTACTTCTAACTTTGTTTTATTTTTCAGATTGTTCATTAAAAAGCAAAGACTTGAACATGTGAAGCATTTTGAGCAAAAAAAATGATGCAAGATGAGAATGAAAGAATTTCCATTCTAACGAAGATCAAAGTTGTTCCCTTATGTACCAAGCATCGATTTGGGGACAAATCGCCTTAAAGAAGGGGGAATGATGTGATCCTACCGACCACCAAGTTCAAATAAAACATGCTCACAACTTTGATGTTCTTCCAAGATGATTCTAAGGGAGTTCTTCCATATTTTATTATTTATTTACTTATTTATGCTTTATATGTGTTATAAGCATGTTTTTACATTCTAAACTATGCTTGAATATTCATATATTGTCCTATCTTTGCATCCTATATGATATTCATGCATTTCACATCTTTAATTAGCTTGTTTCATGCATATGTTACACATTCCTTACTTACGTTATCATATAAATTGCATTATTTCATTAGCCATGGCATCATGTGTTACATTAGAATGTTACTTATTACTTATTCATTACCTTGAACATTGTAACATATATACATTTTGTATTTAGTACAAGGTACATTCAAGGCAATCCAATGGACAGATTCACGTCACTCATAGAGATCGCCATTTTTGAACATGTTTCAAACATCTTTGGGTGATGAAGACTTCTTAACATTTAATCCCATATCTCTTAGATTTCCAACGCACTTTGAATCATAACAATCCGATATTGGTAAGTCACGATATGCCCAGATTAATTAAGATAGTGCAGGCTGGAAATAAGTACGGGGTTTACACCAAATAAAGAGCCATGTTCACACCTGATGCATTTCCACCTTCATGAATCCATTTATGGCGTGTACAATCATACAATGAGGCTAAAGGACTTGTTCAAATTCAAGGGAGATAGATGCATTATTTTCAAACTAATTCACCAAATCCAAGTGCATGAAGGGAACCTATGAGTCACGTTCACACTTGGTGCATGCATTCCAAATGGGGCCGAACATACAATGGGACATTCCTCCAAATTCATGCAAGGAAATGAACCAACATGTTCACATCAAGAGAGGATGAATTCGGCTATGAAGATGTATTCACTTAAATGGATGAACATTCATTTATTTTATTAGTCCATGAACTTGTATATGGGACGTACATTGTATCTACGTAAGGATGAACATTCATCCGTGAATGTTCAATCATTAAATCATGTATGTGCATCCTAGACATCTCTTATACCTATAAATAGCTTTCCTTTTCTTTTGTAAAAGGTAATTCATTTTGTTTAATCAAATATTTTTGAGAGTTTCTCTCTTTATTTCTTAAGTGAACTTTATCGACTTATCAAGATTATGCTTGTGGCGTCACCCCTATCTATGTCACCCTGATACTTCTGGTTCCTATCTCTTTATAGATATTGGGTTAATGTCCTTGTTTATCATCCCTTAAAGAAGCAATATAAAGTCTGGGTCTTTGTTCTTGAACATTGGTTTTTCTTTTAGTCTTGTTGAGATACTACTTTTCATATTCATCTCCATCACCTTCATTCTACTTTCTTTACCATACTTCATCATTTCCTTTAAACATATCAGCAACTTATATATATTTTCTGCTGCCATATTTATCTTTCCATTTTATTTCTTCCATTTAACTATTTTTTTAGCTTTCTTGTTTGTGCGGGATCGTTGTTGCTTTCCTAAATCGAAACAATCAAAGGTACAACCTTGACTTCACCATCCATCCAAGTGAGGCTAGGTTGAACTATATCATATGGTAATCAGAGCTAAGGTGGTTAGTATCTTTGCATAGTAAGTGAACCTTTCTTTATTTTTCTTCCTTTTATAAGACCACACTTCATTTTTTAATTTTTCTACCTTTCAATATTTTTTCTTCTACACTAACGAAATTTTCAGCCGACGTCCATAGCACATGAAAGGTCTCGAGTTGGTTCATTTAAGAACTTTACAAGAGTGAAATGAGTGGAAAAAAGGCTAATCAAGTGTGTGAGATCATAAGGGTTATTGAAAAAGCCAATTTATATTCCCTAGTGCAAACACGAGAGTTGAGTGGAGGATCATCATTTTTTTTGGAGTGATCGTGAGGATTTGTGAGTGATTATTGGTCAGGTCCTTTCATCTTATTCAAATATTAATTTTTCACTCACAATTCTCCCATCTTTCGAATGGAATAGGAACATCAAAGGAGGAATCCATTTCTTACTCGTTTTCATGTGAATGATAAAGTATGCCTTATAGCCATTGATGGTGGTAGTTGTGCAAATCTTGCAATCACATACATGGTTGAGAAGTTGGGGCATATAACATTCAAACATCCCAATCCATATGTTTTGCAAGGATTAAATGAAGATGAAGAGTTAGAAGTCAGATAGCAAGTACTTGTGTCATTTTCAATTGGGAGATATGAAGATAAAGTCTTGTGTGATATTGTTTCTATGAATTCAAGCCATCAACTCCTCAGACGTCCTTGGCAGTTTGATAAACGAGCATTGTATGATGGGTTCTCCAACAAGTATTCATTCAAACACCAAGGGAGAAAGATCACGTTGGTTCCAATGTGCCCAAATCAAGTCAATGAATGCCAAGTTATCATCAAATCACGTATAGAAGAATAGAAGAAAACTAAAGACATGAAGAAACTTGAAAGAGAAGATTCACGTGAAAAATAAATAACAATGGAGGGAAATCAGAATGAAAATGAGAATATTGAAAATATTGAGTGTGAAAAGACACATGAGTGTGAGAGTGGAATTCAAAATGATCTGGAATGAAAAGAGAGCATACGAGAGGAGTATGAACAAGAGAAATTTCAAAAGGGACATGAGCGCGAGAGAAAAGAATGTGAGGAGAAGGAAGTTTTGCATTATACTGATCATTTTTTTGTTCTTTGAATTTACATGTTATTCCAAGGGACATTCAAGATGATTCAAGCATCATTTCTTTTGAAAATCCAAAAGATGTGTCACTTGAAATTATAAAGTACATGTTTATTAACCTTCAAAGTACATTCACCTCATACTCAAGATCGAATGAACCTTATGAATGGGAAGATTCAATGAAACTAGAAATGGAAAACATTAAGAGTGCAAACTCATTCATTCATGAATTTAATCATTTTCTTTTCTTTGATTCTAAATCATCTACTTTTAACTTTGTTTTAATTTTCAGATTGTTCATTCAAAAGCAAAGACTTGAACAAGTCAAGCATTTTGAGCAAAGAAAATGATGCAAGATGAGAATGAAAGAATTTTCATTCCAATGAAGATCAAAGTTCTTCTCTTATGTACCAAGCATCGATTTGGGGATAAATCAACTTAAAGAAGGGGGAATGATGTGATCTTACTGACCACCAAGTTCAAACAAACATGCTTACAACTTTGAAGTTCTTCCAAGATGATTCTAAGGGATTTCTTCCATATTTTATATTTATTTACTCATTTATGCGTTATGTGTTATAAGCATGTTTTTACATTCTAAACTATGATTGAATATTCATATATTGTCCTATCTTTGCATCCTATATGATATTCATGCATGTCACATCTTTAATTAGCTTGTTTTATGTATACGTTGCACATTCCTTACTTATGTTATCATATAAAAATGCATTATTATATTAGCCATGGCATCATGTGTTAGATTAGAATGTTACTTATTACTTATTCATTACCTTGAGCATTGTAACTTATATACATTTTGTAATTAGTACAAGGTACATTCAAGGCAATCCAATGGACAGATTCACGTCACTCATAGAGATCGCCATTTTTGAACATGTTCCAAGCATATTTGTGATACAGTTCAACCTAGCCTCACTTGGATGGATGGCGAAGTTAAGGTTGTACCTTTGATTGTTTCGATCTAGAAAAGCAACAAGGATCCTGCACAAACAAGAAAGCTAAAAAAATAATTAAATGGAAGTAATGAAATGGAAAGATAAATATGGCAGCGAAAAGTATATATAAGTTGGTGATATGTTTAAAGGAAATGATGAAGTATGGTAATGGAAGTAGAATGAAGGTGATGGAGATGAATATGAAAATTAGTATCTCAAAGAAGACTCAAAGAAGAACCAATGTTAAAGAACAATGACCTGGACTTTATATTGCTTCTTTAAGGGATGGTAAACAAGGACTTTGACCCACTATATATAAAGAGATAGGAACCAGAAGTATCAGGGTGACATAGATAGGGGTGACGCCACAAGCATAAGCTTGATAAGTCGATAAAGTTCACTTAAGAACTAAAGAGAGAAACTCTCACAAAAATTTGATTAAACAAAGTGAATTAGTTTCTTTTACAAATGAATGGAAAACTATTTATAGGCCTAAGAGCGCATGGTGTGAATACAAAACATTTAATGAGTGAACCTTCATGGATGAGTGTTCATACTTTAAGTAGATACAAAGCATGGGTAAGGTGAATGAATTTTAATGAATGGATGTTCATCTTTTAATGGAATACATCCTTTGGTCGAATTCATCCCACCTTGTGTGAAATTGTTGATTTTTCTTTTATGGATGAATGTTCATGAATGTATCTTGGCTCAAATTCTTCCCCCTTGTGTGAACATGACTATTTGGCTTCTTGCATGAATATGCATGAATGGATGAATTTAAAAACCTTTGAATGAATCCTTGCACGTCCTCACAAATGTTTCGATTCATTTTAATATCCTTTTCTCGTCCATGCATGTCTTCATTAATTCCTCCCATGCATAAGTCCTTTGAAGGAGATGAATGGTTGCAAATCCCGTATTAATTTCCAGCCTGCACTGTCTTTAATAATCTGGGCATATCTCAAGCTCCCGATATCGGATTGATATGATTCAAAATGAGTTAGAAATATACGAGATAGGGAATTAAATGTTAAGAAGAATTAATCACCCAAAGATGCTTGGAAAATGTTCAAAAATGCATATCAATTTGACTGACGTGAACTGTCCAACCAAATCTTCAATTGCCTTTAGTCTTCTTAGAATCCAATGAACCTAGACAAAGTATGTAAACAAATAATTAGATAGGAATTGACCTATGATAATTATGAATGCAAGCTTCCACCTATGTTAATAATGCAAATGAGCTAACTATGAATGCATATGCATTAATGAGTTATATAAAGATGTGAATTAATAAGTCATGCATGAATATCATATATTATACATATAAATGACAGCATATAATATTCAAGAAAAAATTAAGAATAAGATAAACATATTCACGTGACATGTAATGCATAAATGAGTAAATAAATAATAAAATAAGGTAAGACTCCCTTAGAATCAACAAGGCAGAACGTCCATGAAGTGATCATGTGTTGAAGAAGTTTGGTCTTTGGCACGATCGCATCATCCCCCTTCTTTAGAGCGATTTGTCCTCAAATCGAAGGCTTTGTCATTGATTGATCGATTAGTGTAAGAAATGATGAATGAAGATCATTATGCCTATTAGGGTATGCATGAATTTCTTTGAATCCTTCAAGTAGGTAAGGCATGCCAACTTTAGTCTTTGTACCCTTCCACATTATGAATCTTGAATAGTTGGATAATGCTCGTTTCTTTTCCTTGAATTGATGATCAGAAGCAATAACACTTCCATGTAAATGATTCAATGTGCTACAAAATAGAAATAAGTTAGAGCATGAAACATCATTAACAATATGAATGAACGTACAAGATTCATTAAAGTTCATGAATGTAATTTGGTTCGTTGAAACTTCCCATTTATAAGGTTCATTCGATCCTGAGTATCAGGTGAATGTACTTTGAAGGTTAATGAACATGTTCTTTATAATTTCAAGTGACACAACTTTTGGAATTTCAAAAGAAATGATGCTTGAATCATCTTGAATGTCCCTTGGAATAACCTACAAATTCAAAGAACAAATAGAAGAAAAAGATGATTACTATACGTGATTGATGATACTTGGCATTCATTGACTTGATTTGGGCACATGGAACCAACGTGATCTTTCTCCATTGGTGTTTGAATGAATATTTGTTGGATAACCCATAATACAATGCTCGTTTATGAAACTACCAAGGACATCCGAGGAGTAGATGGCTTGAATTCATAGAAACAACATCACACAAGACTTCATCTTCATATCTCTCGATTGAAAAAGACACAAGCACTTGCTCTATGACTTCTAACTCTTCATCTTCATTTAATCCTTTCAAAACATATGCACTGGGATGTTTTAATGTTATAAGCCGCACTTCTCAACCATGTATGTGCTTGAAAGATTTGCACAGCTACCACCATCAATGGCTATAAGGCATACTTTATCATTCACATGAAAATGAGTATGAAACTGATTCCTCCTTTGTTGTCCGTATTCCATTCGTAATATGGGAGAATTGTTAGTGAAAAATTAATAGTTGAATAAGATGAAAGCACCTTACCAATAATCACTCACAAATCCTCACGATCACTCCAAAAAAATAATGATGCTCCACTCAACACTCGTATTTGCACTCGGGAATATAAATTGGCTTTTTCAATTCCCCTTCTGATCTCATACACTCGATTAGCCTTTTCCACTCGTTCCTCTCTTGTAAAGTTCTTAAAAGAACTAACTCGAGACCTTTCAAGTGCTATGGACATCGGCTGAAAAATTCGTTAGTGTAGAGGAAAAAAATAGAAAGGTAGAAATATTAAATAATGAAGGGTGGTCGTATAAAAGGAAGAAAAAGAAAGAAAGGTCCACTTACTATGCAAAGATACTCGCCACCTTCCTAGAAGAAACAATCAAAGGTCTTGAAGACTTCTTTAGGATCGGTTGGAATGAGGATGTTTCTTGTCAACTTTGGCACTTCTTTGCATTTGCTTTCTTTGTTTCCTTTCTTTAGTTTTTCTTCACATGGAATCCCGTGTGGATGTTTGGATTAACTTGCTGATTTTTTTTTGCACTTCTCTTTTTATTTCTTTTATTGAATGGTAGGATGTTGCTTTTGCTTGTTCTTGTTGCAATCCACCTTAACTCTGATTACCATATGATACAATTCAACCTAGCCTCACATGATTGGATGGCGAAGTCAATGTTGTACCTTTGATTGTTTCGATCTAGGAAAGCAACAAGGATCCTACACAAACAAGAAAGCTAAAAAAATAGTTAAATGGAAGTAATGAAATGGAAAGATAAATATGACAGCGAAAAATATATATAAGTTGGTGATATGTTTAAAGGAAATGATGAAGTATGGTAATGGAAGTAGAATGAAGGTGATGGAGATGAATATGAAAAGTAGTATCTCAAAGAAGAGTCAAAGAATAACCAATGTTAAAGAACAAAGACCCAGACTTTATATTGCTTCTTTAAGGGATGGTAAACAAGGACTTTGACCCACTATCTATAAAAAGATAGGAACCACAAGTATCAGGGTGACATAGATAGGCGTGACACCACAAGCATAATCTTGATAAGTTGATAAAGTTCACTTAAGAACTAAAGAGAGAAACTCTCACAAATATTTTATTAAACAAAGTGAATTGGTTTCTTTTACAAATGAATGGAAAACTATTTATAGGCCTAAGAGTGCATGGTGTGAATACAAAACATTTAATGAGTGGACATTCATGGATGAGTGTTCATACTTTAAGTAGATACAAAGCGTGAATTAGGTGAATGAATTTTGATGAATGGATGTTCATCTTTTAATGGAATACATCCTTTGGCCGAATTCATCCCACCTTGTGTGAACTTGTTTATTTGTCTTCTATGGATGAATGTTCATGAATGTATCTTGGCTGAAATTCTTCCCCCTTGTGTGAACATGACTATTTGGCTTCTTGCATGAATGCATGAATTTAAAAGCCTTTTAATGAATCCTTGCACCTCCTCACAAATGTTTCGATTCATTTTAATATCCTTTTCTCGTCCATGCATGTCTTCATTAGTTTCTCCCATGCATAAGTCCTTTGAAAGAGATGAATGGTTGCAAATCTCGTATTAATTTCCAGCCTGCATTGTCTTTAGTAATCTGGGCATATCTCAAGCTCCCAATATCGGATTGATGTGATTCAAAATGAGTTAGAAATATACGAGATAGGGAATTAAATGTTAAGAAGAATTAATCACCCAAAGATGCTTGGAAAATGTTCAAAATGCATATCAATCTGACTGACGTGAACTGTCCAACCAAATCTTCAATTGCCTTTAGTCTTCTTAGAATCAAATGAACCTAGACAAAGTATGTAAACAAATAATTAGATAGGAATTGACCTATGATAATTATGAATGCATGCTTCCACCTATGTTAATAATGCAAATGAGCTAACTATGAATGCATATGCATTAATGAGTTATATAAAGATGTGAATTAATAAGTCATGCATGAATATCATATATTATACATATAAATGACAGTATATAATATTCAAGAAAAAATTAAGAATAAGATAAACATATTCATGTGACATGTAATGCATAAATGAGTAAATAAATAATAAAATAAGGTAAGACTCCCTTAGAATCAACAAGGCAGAATGTCCATGACGTGATCATGTGTTGAAGAAGTTTGGTCTTTGGCACGATCTCATCATCCCCCCTTCTTTAGAGCAATTTGTCCTCAAATCGAAGGCTTTTGTCATTGATTGATCGATTAGTGTAAGAAATGATGAATGAAGATCATTATGCCTATTAGGGTATGCATGAATTTCTTTGAATCCTTCAAGTAGGTAAGGCATGCCAACTTTAGTCTTTGTACCCTTCCACATTATGAATCTTGAATAGTTGGATAATGCTCGTTTCTTTTCCTTGAATTGATGATCAGAAGCAATAACACTTCCATGTAAATGATTCAATGTGCTACAAAATAGAAATAAGTTAGAGCATGAAACATCATTAACAATATGAATGAACGTACAAGATTCATTAAAGTTCATGAATGTAATTTGGTTCGTTGAAACTTCCCATTTATAAGGTTCATTCGATCCTGAGTATCAGGTGAATGTACTTTGAAGGTTAATGAACATGTTCTTTATAATTTCAAGTGACACAACTTTTGGAATTTCAAAAGAAATGATGCTTGAATCATCTTGAATGTCCCTTGGAATAACCTACAAATTCAAAGAACAAATAGAAGAAAAAGATGATTACTATAAAGCAAAACTTCCTTCTCCTCACATTCTTTTCTCTCGTGCTCATGTCCCTTTTGAAATTTCTCTTCTTCATACTCTTCTCGTATGCTCTCTTTGCGTTCCAGTTCTTTTGAATTCCACTCTCACACTCATGTGTCTTTTCACACTCAATATTTTCAATATTCTCATTTTCTTTCTGATTTCCCTCCACTTTTATTTGTTTCTCACGTGAAACTTCTCTTTCAACTTTCTTCATGTCTTTAGTTTTCTTCTCATTCTTCTATACGTGATTTGATGATAACTTGGCATTCATTGACTTGATTTGGGCACATGGAACCAACGTGATCTTTCTCCCTTGGTGTTTGAATGAATATTTGTTGGATAACCCATAATACAATGCTCGTTTATGAAACTACCAAGGACATCCGAGGAGTAGATGGCATGAATTCATAGAAACAACATCACACAAGACTTCATCTTCATATCTCTCGATTGAAAAAGACACAAGTACTTGTTCTATGACTTCTAACTCTTCATCTTCATTTAATCCTTTCAAAACATATGCGCTGGGATGTTTTAATGTTATAAGCCGCACTTCTCAACCATGTATGTGCTTGAAAGATTTGCACAACTACCACCATCAATGGCTATAAGGCATACTTTATCATTCACATGAAAACGAGTATGAAACTGATTCCTCCTTTGTTGTCCGTATTCCATTCGTAATATGGGAGAATTGTTAGTGAAAAATTAATAGTTGAATAAGATGAAAGCACCTTACCAATAATCACTCACAAATCCTCACGATCACTCCAAAAAAATAATGATGCTCCACTCAACACTCGTATTTGCACTCGGGAATATAAATTGGATTTTTCAATTCCCCTTCTGATCTCATACACTCGATTAGCCTTTTTCCACTCGTTCCTCTCTTGTAAAGTTCTTAAAAGAACTAACTCGAGACCTTTCAAGTGCTATGGACATCGGCTGAAAAATTCGTTAGTGTAGAGGAAAAAAATAGAAAGGTAGAAATATTAAATAATGAAGGGTGGTCGTATAAAAGGAAGAAAAAGAAAGAAAGGTTCACTTACTATGCAAAGATACTCGCCACCTTCCTAGAAGAAACAATCAAAGGTCTTGAAGACTTCTTTAGGATCGGTTGGAATGAGGATGTTTCTTATCAACTTTGGCACTTCTTTGCATTTGCTTTCTTTGTTTCCTTTCTTTAGTTTTTCTTCACATGGAATCCCGTGTGGATGTTTGGATTAACTTGCTGATTTTTTTTTTGCACTTATCTTTTTGATTTTCTTTTTATTGAATGGTAGGATGTTGCTTTTGCTTGTTCTTGTTGCAATCCACCTTAACTCTGATTACCATATGATACAATTCAACCTAGCCTCACGTGATTGGATGGCGAAGTCAATGTTGTACCTTTGATTGTTTCGATCTAGGAAAGCAACAAGGATCCTACACAAACAAGAAAGCTAAAAAAATAGTTAAATGGAAGTAACGAAATGGAAAGATAAATATGACAGCGAAAAATATAGATAAGTTGGTGATATGTTTAAAGGAAATGATGAAGTATGGTAATGGAAGTAGAATGAAGGTGATAGAGATGAATATGAAAAGTAGTATCTCAAAGAAGAGTCAAAGAATAACCAATGTTAAAGAACAAAGACCCAGACTTTATATTGCTTCTTTAAGGGATGATAAACAAGGACTTTGACCCACTATCTATAAAAATATAGGAACCAGAAGTATCAGGGTGACATAGATAGGCGTGACGCCACAAGCATAAGCTTGATAAGTTGATAAAGTTCACTTAAGAACTAAAGAGAGAAACTCTCACAAATATTTTATTAAACAAAGTGAATTGGTTTCTTTTACAAATAAATGGAAAACTATTTATAGGCCTAAGAGTGCATGGTGTGAATACAAAACATTTAATGAGTGGACATTCATGGATGAGTGTTCATACTTTAAGTAGATACAAAGCGTGAATTAGGTGAATGAATTTTGATGAATGGATGTTCATCTTTTAATGGAATACATCCTTTGGCCGAATTCATCCCACCTTGTGTGAACTTGTTTATTTGTCTTCTATGGATGAATGTACATGAATGTATCTTGGCTGAAATTCTTCCCCCTTATGTGAACATGACTATTTGGCTTCTTGCATGAATATGCATGAATGCATGAATTTAAAAGCCTTTGAATGAATCCTTGCACCTCCTCACAAATGTTTCGATTCCTTTTAATATCCTTTTCTCGTCCATGCATGTCTTCATTAGTTTCTCCCATGCATAAGTCCTTTGAAGGAGATGAATGGTTGCAAATCTCGTATTAATTTCCAGCCTGCACTGTCTTCAGGAATCTGGGCATATGTCAAGCTCCTGATATCGGATGGATGTGATTCAAAATGAGTTGGAAAGCTACGAGATAGGGGATTAAATGTTAAGAAGAATTAATCACCCAAAGATGCTTGTAACATGTTCAAAAATATAGATCAATCTGACTGACGTGAACTGTCAAACCAACTCTTCAATTGCCTTTAGTCTTCTTAGCATCCAATGAACCTAGACAAAGTATGTAAACAAATAATTAGATAGGAATTGACCAATGATAATTATGAATGCATGCTTCCACCTATGTTAATAATGCAAATGAGCTAACTATGAATGCATATGCATTAATGAGTTATATAAAGATGTGAATTAATAAGTCATGCATGAATATCATATATTATACATTTAAATGACAGCATATAATATTCAAGAAAAAATTAAGAATAAGATAAACATATTCACGTGACATGTAATGCATAAATGAGTAAATAAATAATAAAATAAGGTAAGACTCCCTTAGAATCAACAAGGCAGAACGTCCATGAAGTGATCATGTGTTGAACAGTTTGATCCTTGGCATGATCGCATCACTTTGGGTGATGAAGTCATCATAACATTTAATCCCATATCTCTTAGTTTTCCAACACTCTTTGAATCATATCAATCTGATATTGGGAGCTCAAGATATGCCCAGATTAATTAAGACAGTGCAGGCTGGAAATAAATACGGGATTTACACCAAATAAAGAGCCATTTATGGCATATACAATCATACAAGGAGGCTAAAGGACTTGTTCACATTCAAGGGAGATGGATGCATTATTTTCAAACTCATTCACCAAATCCAAGTGCATGAAGGGAGCCTATGAGTCACGTTCACACTTGGTGCATGCATTCCAAAGGAGGCCGAACATACAATGAAACATTCCTCCAAATTCATGCAAGGAAATAAACAAACATGTTCACATCAAGAGAGGATGAATTCGGCTATGAAGATGTATTCACTTAAATGGATGAACATTCATTTATTTTATTAGTCCATGAACTTGTATAGGGGACGTGCATTGTATCTACTTAAGGATGAACATTCATCCATGAATGTTCAATCATTAAATCTTGTATGTGCATCCTAGACATCTCTTGTGCCTATAAATAGCTTTCCATTTCATTTGTAAAAGGCAATTCACTTTGTTTAATCAAATATTTGTGAGAGTTTCTCTCTTTAGTTCTTAAGTGAACTTTATCGACTTATCAAGCTTATGCTTGTGGCGTCACCACTATCTATGTCACCCTGATACTTCTGGTTCCTATCTCTTTATAGATAGTGGGTCAAAGTCCTTGTTTACCATCCCTTAAAGAAGCAATATAAATTTTGTGATGTGATCCAATTCAGCGTCAAAAATGGACTTGCATCTCCAACCTTTCTTAATAATCAAAGGGGGATTTTCTTTAACTTAATCTTTCTTTATACGATAGTTATGATAATAGCTTACATACATTATATTTATAGTTATGATGATGATATTATGAATGTATGATGTTATTATTATGAACCACGTATTTACATTTATAATTTATTTTATTTAGCTTATTATATGCTTTCTTTGTAGGTACATGTTCGACCACATCATTGGAGTTGACTTAAAGCTAGCATGGGAATCAACGAGCTAGGAAAACTTGCATAAGATGACTCGGGAGATCATGAAGAACAAATGGTGAAAGGATGTTAGCTGACCCCCGAGCTCATAGCTCACTTGAGCTGGATTTTTGAGCTAGCTAAAGGCCTCATTTCAGGTTGAGAGTTGCACCATCATCTTCACCACAAGAGCACTACAAATATGGTCTAGGTCGATTTTGTGGATTCATACCTTTTCACGAAGAGTTGCCAATCCGAGAAGTGCCCTTTCACAATGACTCATCTTCATGTATTTCATCTATGGCCAACTCATCTTCAGCTCATACACATGGGATGTAATACCCCAAAAATTTAGATAATGACCAAAATGTAAATTTTGGAAGTTTGATGGCCAAAGTATAAAATTTGGGAAAAAGTTTAGGGAATTAAGTGATAATTTCCTAAAAAGAATTTTATTCCATAAATAGATGGTTTACTCTTGAGAGTGGAGTTTTATAGAAATCATATTGTTGGATTTGGAATTTTGTAAAGAAAGAGTTAAAGCCGGTAAGAAATCGGTAAATTCCGATCGAATTGGAATTTTACAAAAATTTGAAGGATGTTATAAAATGGTTGGAAATATTATTTTAATATTTATATCAGAGAAATTTGGTCTGGAAATGTGCAAATTTTCAGATTTAACCGAAACTGTGAAATTTAGTGACTAAAACGCAAGTTTTGAAAATTCATGGGCAAAACGGCAGAGTGCAAGACTAATTGTTCATCTTTGACTATTATAAGATGATAAAACTGATATTTCTCTGATTTGGAAGGAGATAAGAATAAGTATTTAGGTTCTTTGGTAATTATAAAGTTTCATTAAGGTTAGATTGGTATTTAACCAATTTAATGAATTTAATATTCATTAAATAATAAACTAAAGGATAAAAGCATGATATCAATAAAACATATCATGCTAAAGTGTTCTTCTTCTCCAGCACAAGAACGTGAGAAAGCTTGAAGGTTAGAAAATATTTCATTTTCAATTTTGAGCTAATTCCTTTGGAATTGGAGTTATGTTGTGAGATAGGAAAGTGATATAAGAGAAAAAACGCTATCATTTGGTACCAATATTGCATGATTATCTTGCTTGATTTCAAAATCCCCAAATCTGGAAATTTGGGTTTATACTATGGTTGTTAAATTGATGATGATTATTGATGATTTTGAGGTTGTATGAATTGATGAAGAACATAAGGATGAGGTTAAAGAAAAACAGTTTAGATTTTGGGAATTACAGTAGGTTCGAAAATTCACCAGAAAATATATAAAAATAATTTGGAGGTGAATTTTATATATTGTGTTCATATATGGATCTAGTTTTGTTTAAAACAAACGGGGATCAATTTCAAGTTGTATACAAATATATATGAATTTGTAACTGAGGAAATGTCAGAAAAGTCAGACAGTAGAATTCTGTACAAAACAGATTCTGTTGGTGAACTTTGAAAATTCACCATAAATTGTACAGAATGAATTAGAAGGAGTTCTTTATATGGATAGATTCTTATTCGAGCCTAGTTTTTAACGGAAGAAACGGAATTGAATTCCAGTGTCTATATCAATACACAACATAATGATTCTTTAAGGGTAGTACGAGTTGTCTGAATTCTGGAAAATTGATGGGTTAAGTGTTGTATAATTGATGTACTATGCTGGAACTGTTGTTTGAGAATTGAAAAGAGTGTTAAATGTGAAATTGATTATTTTGGGAAGATTGAAATGATTGGTGATTTAAGTACAACAATTGCATAGTTGGGGTACTTAAATGTATTTATGCTTTTGTAAAAGCATTTGAATGGAAATAATTTCAATGTTGGAATTATTGGTATTAAGAATTTAAGAGGTAAAATGGTGAAGACCATTTGAGTAAATGGGAAAAGTTGGTTCCAATGTTATAAGGAATTATTAAGAGTTAAATATTTGATAGATGATGAATTTCAAATATAGTATGGAGATATGATGGAATGTATTTATGTTAGTAAAATACTAACATATGGATTATTATGAATTGATGATTTATACAGATCATGGTTGATTTGCAATTGAAGCAAGTCAAGTATAAAAAGGGTATATTGTGGACAATAGTGAGGCACAAATATTTTGAAAGACATAAAGTGTCAAGGTGAGTGCAATACATGCATGAAATTATTCATGGATGTTTTATACATCATAAGGAAGACTTGCGATAAGTCGACCTTGTTTATATCGGCATGATTTTATATCATTTTTTATAAATTGACATTGAGATGTCAGAGTATGAAATTAAAATGCATTGATCATGAAAACAATGTGATATTTTACCATGAATGTTTTCGGGTATGAAATGCCCAATGTTAAATTTGATAATATACTTTGCCATGGATGGATCGAATAAAATAGACTATATGCCCAAGTAAGTCATTGAGGGACATGGTATAGTTGGCATGCCATAGAGTATAGCAGCTGCAGGTTTATAATACACTTTGGTGTATATGGTGGGCACGACCTTATGTGTATACACTTTGGTGTATATGGTGGGCACGACCTTATGTGTAATACAGTTCGGTGTATATGGTGGGCACGACCTTATGTGTAGCACTGCGGTGCAAATATTACTCGAATACCCAGGGTCCTCAAGGTTTAATATTGGGCTATTGGCTATGGATTATGTTTTATTGGTTAATAAATGGTAACCATGCAAATAAGCTTATGAGCTTACGGAATAATGGCAAGTATATTGGAAAAATAAGCTTACGAGCTTATGGAATTTAAATGGTAAGTATTTTGGGTAAAATAAGTTTACGAGCTTATGAGATAAATGGTAAGAGAGTTTATATTATTTTGATCATGGTAAAATATTGGATATGTTGGTAAAATGATTTTATGGAAATTTGATTTCTGATATTGAAAAATCATGCATGAATTGTATTGCACTGATAAATGTTTTAATTGCCTCACTAATTTTATACTTAGCGTGTGATGATTTTCACGCGTAGGTAAAAAGCAAAGAATAAGAATAAAGAGTTCAGAATGACATCAAGCATCGAGAGGTATATTTCAATATCAGTAAGACATCCTATTGTGAAATTTGATTTTAGATAGTGGCATGTAATTTGAAAATGTTCACTTTATTTGTTGAATTAATTTGGAAATTTTTATAGTGATGAAAGGTTAATTTTTATGAATTTATATGTAAATTTTCGGAAGTTACTGTAGCATAAACAGTAACCACGGTTTTAAACAAAATTTTCCAGATTGTAAAAGGGGTACCGATTCCCCTGCTACAGGGAATCGATTCCCCCACTGTCCACTATTCACTATTCACGGGTACTATTCACTATTCATAAATAAAAATATTTTGAATTAAATTGGTTACAACGAAATGTAATTTTTATGATATGATAATTTTATAATATCATTTACTATTTTAAGAAAATAAATCTTAAATTGCTCTCAAATTTTGAAATGGTTTTGGAAAAATTCGGATAACATCCATAATCTGTATAGGTATAATTATACGGGTTATGGGTGTTACATTTATTGGTATCAGAGCTACAGGTTTAGCCGATTCTAGGACTAAACCGAGGTTGTTTTTGAGTTAAAAAGTGTATACATGCCACTAGGATGTCAAAAGTTACTGATATTTGTATATATACTGTGATGATATTTATTGGGAGTAAAGTTACTTTTAATAATGTATGATGATTCTGACTATGTTCAGATGTTGAAATTAAAGACAAAGGTAATAAAGTCGAAATGGTTGAAAAGAATGTCGAGATTGAAATCGACAAAAAGGGAACATATATGACTTATTTAAAATACCTTAGAAGGGTGGATGTTATAAAGGATTTTTCTCCATTTTTGTGGAAAGAATCGATTAAAAAGTTTGAATGACTTACAAGAAAAGTCGAATCGGATGAGGATCCAGAGTAGATTTATGAATCTAGTGATGATTCTGAGGTTCTCCAGGTAAGCTTAAATAAGTGAGAAATATTTAAGCTAGGCAATAAATTGTTAAAAGCATTGTTGATTTGAGCAAGAGGAAATACATAAGCGGTAATATGATTTCCGCTAAATGTTTAAAGAAAGTTGAATTATTAGTAAATCAAATGGTTATGAGTTGGCTTGAAAATGGATATCAAGTCCATAAAATTGGATAGAGTTACCTTGTGAAGGTAAATATGTGAAAATGGATTGTCTAACTTTCCATGCTATAATGAATTATTGTTTAGATTGAGATGGATTCTCAAGAACTTTAAAAGTGTCAAGTTCGTAATGATAAGAAAAGGAGTAAATTTGTTTACTAGTGTGATTTTAGCATTAATTGCTATGAAGTTATTGCTACAAATTTATCAAGTTTTCTTATTGAATGATGTGAACAATGAAATTTTCATTTGAGATGGAAAATGTTGTAAATGTTCAAGAATAATTCCTTCATTTGAGATGGAAAATGTTGTAAATGTTCAAGAATAATTCCTATGGATCTGGATAAGTTATACAGATTTCCTTAATATGAAATAAGGAATTCTAAAGTAGAAATATTAGATTCTACTTGATATCGAGTGATATTATAATGGAAAACTCATAGGTCATGGTCACAGTCACGGTCATGATACAAGGGTTAGAAGGATAAATAGTAAATGTCTGATAAAGATTCAGAAGCTTATGTTATTGATGAATCTGATGGGATTATCATTAACAAGTTTAAGATCATTTTGATCATGAGTTGGATGTCTCTGCATTAAGGTTGGGTTAATGGTCGCAAGAAGCGATTAATTTATAAAAATGCGGAGAAGTTAAGAATTTTAATAATTGATAAAAAAGTGAAATCATCACTAATGTGATATCAACAATGGTTACGATTAAGATGATGTAAAAAGGATGCATAGCTTTTCTAGCTAAGGTGATAGATACTCAAGTATCTGAAGTAAGATTATATGCTATTTCCATAACTTGGGAATTTCCATAAGTCTTTTTAGATTTATTATTATGGGTTACCTCCAGATTGAGAGGTAGAATTCAATATTGATGGTTATCAAGATATTAATCTTGTATCTATGGGTTCATATCGAATGATTTCGATTGAGCTAAGAGAATAAAGAACTTATGCAAGAATTGATACATGAAGGATGCATTAGACTGAATATTTTATACCTTGGGGTAAACATGTATTGGTTATAAAAAAATGGATATATGCAATTATGCATAGATTATTGAAAAGATTATTGATAGTTAAACAAAGTAACTATCAGAAATAAATATCTTATTTTGAGGATTGATGACTTGTTTTATCAGCTTAAAAGGAGCAATAATGTTTCTAAAATTGATATTCGAATGGGATATCACCGGTTAAATTTTAAAGAGGAAGATGTTCCAAAGATAGTTTTCAAGAAACGGTATAGACACTACTAGTTCGTAGTAAAGCCGTTTGGTTTGAAAAAGGCTCAGGTAGCATTCATAGACTTGATGAATCAAGTATTTCAATTTTACTTGGATTAATTTGAGGTGGTTGTATTGATGACATTCGAGTATACTCGAATACGAAGATAGAGCATGATGTTCATATTGTATTGTGCTCGAGATAATTAAGAGTAAAAAGTTTTATGCCAAAATGTCAAAGTGTGAGTTTTGGCTATCAGAAGTTGCTCTTCTTGGTTATTATTGAAGGTTTGTGAAAAACTTTTCGATGGTTGCTTATCCTTTTATCAAGATCTTGAGAAAGGATGTTTCATTTGCTTGGACTGAGAAATGTCAAGAGTGTTTTACAGTTTTAAAGAATATTTTAACAAAAGCACCAGTGTTGGTACAACTGGAATTGAACAAAAAGTACGTGGTGTATAGTGATACATCTCATAATGAGGAATTGAAGAAAGATATTCTTTCTGAAGCAAATTATAGTCCATTGACTATGCATTCAGGTGGGAAAAAAATGTATCAAGATGTAAAAAGTCATTTTGGTGGCCAAGTATGAAATGAAACAATATTGAGTTAGTTGATATATGTTTAACATGTCAACAAGTAAAAGTTGAGCATAAAGTGCTTTTGTAATTGTTGCAACTTATTTCTATTCTAAAGTGGAAATAGTAAAGAGTCACTATGGATTTTGTTATTGGACAACCTTTGACATCAAATAAAAAGGATTCCATTTGGGTGATAGTGACCGGTTAAATAAATCGGCACATTTTATTCCGATGTGAATGGACTATGCATTGGATAAATATACAGAGTTGTATATCAAGGAGATAGATCGATTACAAGGAATACAAGTATCCATTATATCCAACAGAGATCCAAAGTTCACTTTAAGACTTTGGAAATATTTGCATAAAGTGTTGGGTATTTGATTTAATTTCAGTATGATCTTTAATCCACAGACGGATGGTAAATTAAAAAAAAATCTATTCAGATATTAAAAGATATGCTGAGAGCATGTGTGATTGATTCTAAGGAATCATGGGAAAAGAAAAGTAATTGTTTTTAGTAGAATTTTTCTACAATGACATTATTAAATTAAGCATCAAGATAACTCCGTGTGAAGTTTTATATGGGAGAAAATGTTGAACAACATTGAATGGGTTCAAATTAAAAGATTGAAATTTTATTGGCCTAGATTTATTGAAAGAGGTTTATGTTAAAGTACAGATAATTCAAGAAAATCTCAAGATGATATGTAATTGGCAAAAGTCTTATGCAGACTTGAAGTGATAAGAGATTGAATTTTATGAAGGTGATAAAGTAGTTCTCAAGGTATCATTTTGGAAAAAAATATTGTGCGCTCAAAAAGGCAAAGAAGAACTAAGCTTAAGATTGATTGGATCTTTCACATGTTATTTCATCAAAGGAAATTAAGAGCCGACCAGATTTAAAAAAAAAAATCAGTTTGGATATTAGCTCGAGAAATCAAAGAACTGCATAACAAGATGATTTCTCTAGTTAAAGTCATTCAGAAAAATCATAATGTAGAGGACGTTACTTGGGATAGAGAGGATGATATGAAAATGTGCAGATATTTTTAAATCAGATTGAAGAATTTGATTAAACAAGTTCAAAATATAATAATGTGCATGATCTTTACAAAATTCTCAAAGTAAAGAAAAAAAAATTGGAATTCAAGAAGTTGACAGAAGAGGTTTTTATATGAGACGAGATTATGTCTTACCAGTTCGTACAACCCTAAATTAGGGTTATAAATATACAATAGAAAGTGCAATCCTCATAAAAGAGAAGTTATGTTTTCATAGGAAGTTTTAAAATTCGAGGATGAATTTTCTTAAGGAGGGGAGATTTGTAATACCCCAAAAATTTAGATCATGACCAAAATGTAAATTTTGGAAGTTTGATGGCCAAAGTATAAAATTTGGGAAAAAGTTTAGGGAATTAAGTGATAATTTCCTAAAAAGAATTTTATTCCATAAATAGATGGTTTACTCTTGAGAGTGGAGTTTTATAGAAATCATATTGTTGGATTTGGAATTTTGTAAAGAAAGAGTTAAAGCCGGTAAAAAATCGGTAAATTCCGATCGAATTGGAATTTTACAAAAAATTGAAGGAAGTTATAAAATGGTTGGAAATATTATTTTAATATTTTATATCAGAGAAATTTGGTCTGGAAATGTGCAAATTTTCAGATTTAACCGAAACTGTGAAATTTAGTGACTAAAACGAAAGTTTTGAAAATTCATGGGCAAAACGGCAGAGTGCAAGACTAATTGTTCATCTTTGACTATTATAAGATGATAAAACTGATATTTCTCTGATTTGGAAGGAGATAAGAATAAGTATTTAGGTTCTTTGGTAATTATAAAGTTTCTTTAAGGTTAGATTGGTATTTAACCAATTTAATGAATTTAATATTCATTAAATAATAAACTAAAGGAAAAAGCATGATATCAATCAAACATATCATGCCAAAGTGTTCTTCTTCTCCAGCACAAGAACGTGAGAAAGCTTGAAGGTAAGAAAATATTTCATTTTCAATTTTGAGCGAATTCCTTTGGAATTGGAGTTATGTTGTGAGATAGGAAAGTGATATAAGAGAAAAACGCTATCATTTGGTACCAATATTGCATGATTATCTTGCTTGATTTCAAAATACCCAAATATGGAAATTTGGGTTTATACTATGGTTGTTAAATTGATGATGATTATTGATGATTTTGAGGTTGTATGAATTGATGAAGAACATAAGGACGAGGTTAAAGAAAAACAGTTTAGATTTTGGGAATTACAGTAGGTTCGAAAATTCACCAGAAAATATATAAAAATAATTTGGAGGTGAATTTTATATATTGTGTTCATATATGAATCTAGTTTTGTTTAAAACAAACGGGTATCAATTTCAAGTTGTATACAAATATATATGAATTTTTAACTGGGGAAAGGTCAGAAAATTCAGACAGTAGAATTCTGTACAAAACAGATTCTGTTGGTGAACTTTGAAAATTCACCATAAATTGTACATAATGAATTATAAGGAGTTCTTTATATGGAATGATTCGTATTCGAGTATATTTTTTAACGGAATAAATGGAATTGAATTCCAGTGTCTATATCAATACAGAATAATGATTCTTTAAGGGTAGTACGAGTTGTATGAATTCTAGAAAATTGATGGGTTAAGTGTTGTATAATTGATGTACTATGCTGGAATTGTTGTTTGAGAATTGAAAAGAGTGTTAAATGTGAAATTGATTATTTTGGGAAGATTGAAATGATTGGTGATTTAAGTACAACAATTGCATAGTTGGGGTACTTAAATGTATTTATGCTTTTGTAAAAGCATTTGAATGGAAATAATTTCAATGTTGGAATTATTGGTATTAAGAATTTAAGAGGTAAAATGGTGAAGACCATTTTGAGTAAATGGGAAAAGTTGGTTCCAATGTTATAAGGAATTATTAAGAGTTAAATATTTTGATAGATGATGAATTTCAAATATAGTATGGAGATATGATGGAATGTATTTATGTTAGTAAAATACTAACATATGGATTATTGTGAATTGATGATTTATACAGATCATGGTTGATTTGCAATTGAAGCAAGTCAAGTATAAAAAGGGTATATTGTGGACAATAGTGAGGCACAAATATTTTGAAAGACATAAAGTGTCAAGGTGAGTGCAATACATGCATGAAATTATTCATGGATGTTTTATACATCATAAGGAAGACTTGCGATAAGTCGACCTTGTTTATATCGGCATGATTTTATATCATTTTTTTATAAATTGACATTGAGATGTCAGAGTATGAAATTAAAATGCATTGATAATGAAAACAATGTGATATTTTACCATGAATGTTTTCGGGTATGAACTGCCCAATGTTAAATTTGATAATATACTTTGCCATGGATGGATCGAATAAAATAGACTATATGCCCAAGTAAGTCATTGAGGGACATGGTATAGTTGGCATGCCATAGAGTATAGCAGCTGCAGGTTTATAATACACTTTGGTGTATATGGTGGGCATGACCTTATGTGTATACACTTAGTGTATATGGTGAGCACGACCTTATGTGTAATACACTTCGGTGTATATGGTGGGCACGACCTTATGTGTAGAACTACGGTGAAAATATTACTCGAATACCCAGGGTCCTCAAGGTTTAATATTGGGCTATTGGCTATGGATTATGTTTTATTGGTTAATAAATGGTAACCATGCAAATAAGCTTATGAGCTTACGGAATAATGGCAAGTATATTGGAAAAATAAGCTTACGAGCTTATGGAATTTAAATGGTAAGTATTTTGGGTAAAATGGTAAGAGATAAATGGTAAGAGATTTTATATTATTTTGATCATGGTAAAATATTGGATATGTGTTGGTAAAATGATTTTATGGAAATTTGATTTCTGATATTGAAAAATCATGCATGAATTGTATTGCACTGATAAATGTTTTAATTGCCTCACTAAGTTTATACTTAGCATGTGATGATTTTCACGCGTAGGTAAAAAGCAAAGAATAAGAATAAAGAGTTCATAACAACATCAAGCATCGAGAGGTATATTTCAATATCAGTAAGACAACCTATTGTGAAATTTGATTTTAGATAGTGGCATGTAATTTGAAAATGTTCACTTTATTTGTTGAATTAATTTTTGAAATTTTTATAGTGATGAAAGGTTAATTTTTATGAATTTATATGTAAATTTTCGGAAGTTACTGTAATATGAACAGTAACCACGGTTTTAAAAAAAAATCCAGATTGTAAAAGGGGTACCGATTCCCCTGCTACAGGGAATCGATTCCCCCACTGTCCACTATTCACTATTCATAAATAAAAATATTTTGAATTAAATTGGTTACAACGAAACGTAATTTTTATGATATGATAATTTTATAATATCATTTACTATTTTAAGAAAATAAATCTTAAATTGCTCTCAAATTTTGAATTGGTTTTGGAAAAATTCGGATAACATCCATAATCTGTATAGGTATAATTATACGGGTTATGGGTGTTACATGGGAAGGAGCTCATATGATGAAAGGTTGCCTTCCACAAATATGACTTTTCATAATTAGTTGATGCCCCATTGATGCCATGTCACCGAGAAGCAAGATGGAAGCCAAAACACACCTAGTTGCTTCTCAACTTCACGCCAAGGTGAAGCCACACCATAAGCACACTATGCCGCCCATGTGAGTGTCTTATGACCACCCCACACATGTGCTATGCATGTGGATGAAATGGGCACCAAAATGAAGAGGGTTCTCTCTATTCGGCCAAAGCATCACCTTGCTTCATGTTGGCGCCAAGATAAAGAGACAAGGGAACCATTCGGCCAAAGACATCTCCCCTCTCATCCAAGCATCATCTATTTTTGTTTTAAGATATGTATCTAGCAGAATGGACACCTATTTATTAGACCAAACCTTTGCAAGCCTATAAATAGGCTTTGGCATTTCATTTGTACACAACCCTTTGATAAATTAAAACCCTTGTGAGATTATTCTCTCTTCAAGTTCTTTTTAGAACTATATCGATTAAGCAAGCTTTTCTAAAGTTTGTGGCGTCAATCCTTTCCCTTGATACTTATGGTTCCTAGTTCTTATAACTAGTGGGTCAAAGTCCTTTCATACCATCCCTTATAAGACTTATAAGAAACGGGTCTTTGCTCTTTTATAGCATTGGTTCCTTCTTAGTTTTATAAGATACTATCTAAACCACCACCATATTACATTACTTCACGCCTACAACATCTTCACTGCCATCACCATAAAACCATCCTTCAATTATCAACATGGAAAACGTCTAATAACATCATTGGTGGCCGAATTCTCTTACATTTGAAGGATAATTCAACATCACTTCCGCAGCCCATCTTTGATAACATTTCTTTCCATTTCAATTCTTTCCATTTCTATTTCCTTTTCTTAATTATACATTTAATTAACCAAGTCTTCTTATTACATGCATATTACTTTCAATTCAACGCGTAGCATTTGGTGTCTCTTCTAGATTGGGAAACAACAAGGCTTTTGACTTCTACATTTTTGAAGAAGCCTGGTTAGCCTTACATCAAGAGGTAATCAGAGCTTTGGTGGATTGACAATTAAGTGTTGCAATAAAAGCAACAAAAAGAGAAAAAGAAATAATAAAAACAAAAAGAAAAGAAAAAGACTCCTACATCAAATTTGGAGTGCAAAAGAAAGAAAAGAAAAGAAGAAAATTCAATGCAAAAGAAAAGGTGAAGCAAAGTTGCAAATTACACTCAAAGAGAAGCATTTTACAATATGGCCAACATCAAACTTGAATGCGGTATCCTTGTTGTTTGTTGTTAAGGAAGATAGTAAGTGTTGCAACTTGAGTTGTAAGTTATCTTCACTTTTTTTTTCTTATTCTTTAATCTATTCTTATTTCATTACCTTAACATTTTCTTAAACTTTGTCTATCCTACCCTATATCATAACCATTTCTATCCCTAACCATTTCTAAACCAATGCACAAACTAAAGAGACTTGCTCAATCTTGAGTTAGTTCTTTAACAGGACTCACAAGAGAGAATAGAGCGGAAAAAGGCATAAGAGAGGGTGAGATCAAAAAGGGGATCAAGAAAAAGCCAAGAATATATCCCCGAGTGCAAACACGAGTGTGAGTGGAGTGCAATCTAAATTTCCTTTGGAGTGATCAAGTGACGTTTTGTGAGTGTGTTGGTAAGGTTTTTAATTTGTTTTTAATGCACTAACCATGTCTCAAAGTCCCAGAGAAAATGCAAGAACACCAAACTTACAAATGCAGGCACTCATTGGCGAAATGATGAGAATGTTTCGTGAAGAGTTCGATGCTATTCATGGAAAGATAGATCAACTCCAGGATCTACCACCAGTACGTAATAATGGAGCCCATAGAAGACAACAACCACAACCACCTCCAGAAGAAGATGGTCAAGAAAATTTAGACGATGGAAAACAAGCAGAATTCCAAGGCCCTAGATGTGCCATTGTTGATGACAACTTGAGCAATATCAAGATCAAAATTCCTCAATTCCAAGGAAAGACTAATCCTGAAGCATATCTTGAATGGGAAATCAAAGTAGAACACGTCTTTAGTTGCCACAATTATTCCGAGATGAAGAAAGTGAGATTAGCAGCCATGGAGTTCATAGACTATGCTTTAATATGGTGGGATCAACTTACCCTTAACCGAAGAAGGAATGGAGAAAGACCAGTCTCAACTTGGCATGAAATGAAAGGTATTATGCGGAAACGATTTATTCATGATCACTATCACCGGGACTTGTTTCAAAAGTTACAGAATCTTAAACAAGGCCAAAGGAGTGTGGAGGACTACTACAAAGAAATGGAAGTGGCAATGATCTGAGTCAACATTGAGGAGGATCGTGAAGCAACTATGGCGAGATTCCTTGCTGGACTTAATCCCAAAATTGCCAATACCTTGGAGTTGTATCATTACATCGAAATTGATGAGATGGTGCAAATGGCAATGAAAATTGAAAGGCAACTAAAGAGGAGACATACATCTCGCAATATTGCACTCACAACATCCAAATGGAGTCCAAACAACATCAAGAAGCCAACTCCTTCTCATGTCAAAGATCAACCCAAATCTTTAAAGAATCAGCAAGTAAATAAAGACTTCAACCAAGGAAAGCAAACTATTGAACGTTCAAGAGAGATTAGATGCTTTAAATGTCTGAATATGAGGAATAACAAGAGACACCTATTGAAGACAATGAAGAAATCACTCTTGCAAATCCCGTTGAACAAGGAGAAGCGTTGGTAATTAAAAGAAGTTTGAATCTTCAAGTCACGAAAGACAATGCACAACGAGAGAACATTTTCCATACCCGATGACATGTGAATGAAAAGGTATGTTTTGTTATTATAGATGGTGGAAGTTGTACTAACGTGGCCAGTACCATAATGATGGAAAAGCTTGGTTTGAAAATAATGAAGCACCCAAAACCATATAAGTTACAGTGGCTCAATGAATGAGGAGAGCTCAACATTAGCAAACAGGTGTTAGTTCCTTTTTCCATTGGCAAATACAAAGATGAGGTTATGTGTGATGTTATCCCTATGCACACTGGCCATCTACTTCTTGGTAGGCCATGGCAATACGAAAAAAGAACTATTTATGATTGCTTTACCAATCAATACTCATTCAGCATAAAGGGAAGAAGATTATCCTTACTCCTTTAACGCCTAAACAAGTCCAGAATGATCAAGCCAAAATGAAGCAAAGTGTTGAGGCTATAAGGAAAGGAAAAGCAACAACTATGGAGGAAACTGATTTGAGAACTAGTGCTTATTCTTCAAATTGCTTGATTCCAGAATGTCTATTAACATAATGCAAGGTTAAAGATGATTATTCCAACTTTGAACATGCAAATATTTTCTTTGAATTGCAAGATGTACCAAGAGACGTCATTTGGCAAAAGGAAGGTTTAGGAGATGTGACCTTTGGGAATCCAAAAGACGTATCCATTGAGCAGCAAAAGGACACAAATTTTCATTCAGAGAACGTGTCTTTGGAAGAACCAATGGAAGTGACCCATAAGGATTTAAAGATCATGCCTATTGGAGTATTAAGAGACATCACTTTTGGGAAATCAAGGGACCTAAACGTTCGAAGAAAAATACATGGACATATCTCACTCAAGAGCATATTGAAGGGATCCCAATTTATGACGAAACATCAACTATGGAATGAAGGAACATTGAAAAGAAACCACCATTCGATTTAAGGATAAATCGCTTTAAAGAAGGGGGATGATGTGATCCAATTCAACGTCAAAAATGGACTTTCATCTCCAACCTTTCTCAATAATCAAAGGGGGATTTTCTTTAACTTAATCTTTCTTTATACCATAGTTATGATAATAGCTTACATACATTATATTTATAGTTATGATGATGATATTATAAATGTATGATGTTATTATTATGAACCATATATTTACATTTATAACTTATATTATTTAGCTTATTTTATGCTTTCTTTCGTAGGTACATGTTCGGCCACATCATTGGAGCTGACTTAAAGCTAGCATGGGAATCAATGAGCTAGGAAAACTTACATAAGATGATTCGGGAGATCATGAAGAACAAAAGGTGAAAAGATATCAACTGACCCCCGAGCTCATAGCTCACTTGAGCTGGATTTTTGAGCTAGCTAAAGGCCTCATTTCAGCTGGAGAGTTGCACTATCATCTTCACCAAACAGAGCACTAAAATATGGTTTAGGTCAAATTTTGTGGATTTGTACCTTTTCGCAAAGAGTTGCCAATCCGAGAAGTGCCCTTTCCCAAGGAGCTGTCCTAATTCTCATCTTCATGTATTTCATCTATGGCCAGCTCATCTTCAGCTCATACACATGTGAAGGAACTCAAATGATGAAAGGTTGCCTTCCAAAAATATGACCTTTCATAATTAGTTGTTTCCCCATTGATGCCATGTCACCGAGAAGCAAGATGGAAGCCAAAACACACCTAGTTGCTGCTCAACTTCACGCCAAGGAGAAGCCACACCATAAGCACCCTATGCCGCACATGTGAGTGTCTTATGACCAGCCCACACATGTGCTATGCATGTGGATGAAATGGGCACCAAAATAAAGAGGGTTCTCTCTATACATCCGAAGCATCACCTTGCTTCAAGTTGGCGCCAAGATGAATAGACAAGGGAACCATTCGGCCAACGACATCTCCCCTTATCCAAGCATCATCTATTTTCATTTTAAGACATGTATCTAGCCGAATGGACACCTATTTATTCGGCCAAACCTATACAAGCCTATAAATAGGCTTTGGCATTTCATTTGTACACAACCCTTTGATAAATTAAAACTCTTGTGAGATTATTCTCTTCAAGTTCTTTTTAGAACTATATCGATTAAGCAAGCTTTTCTAAAGTTTGTGGAGTCAATCCTTTCCCTTGATACTTCTGGTTTCTAGTTCTTATAACTAGTGGGTCAAAGGCCTTCATACCATCCCTTATAAGACTTATAAGAAACATGTCTTTTCTCCTTTATAGAATTGGTTCCTTCTTAGTTTTATAAGATACTATCTAAACCACCACCATATTCCATTACTTCACGCCTACAACATCTTCACTACCATCACCATTCCATCACCATAAAACCATCCTTCAATTATCAACAAGGCAAACGTCCAACAACACCATTGGTGGCTGAATTCTCTTACATTTGAAGGATAATTCAACATCACTTCCGCAGCCCATCTTTGATAACATTTCTTTCCATTTCAATTATTTCCATTTCTATTTCCTTTTCTTAATTATACATTTAATTAACCAATTCTTCTTATTACATGCAGATTACTTTCCATTCAACGTGTAGCATTTGGTGTCTCTCCTAGATCGGGAAACAACAAGGCTTCCGACTTCTCCATTATTGAAGAATCCTGGTTAGCCTTACATCAATCTGGGTCTTTGTTCTTTAACATTGGTTATTCTTTTAGTCTTCTTGAGATATTACTTTTCATATTCATCTCCATCACCTTCATTCTACTTTCATTACCATACTTCATCATTTCCTTTAAACATATCACCAACTTATATATATTTTCCGCTGCCATGTTTATCTTTCGATTTCATTACTTCTATTTAACTATTTTTTTAGCTTTATTGTTTGTGCAGGATCCTAGTTCCTTTCCTAGATCGAAATAATCAAAGGTACAACCTTAACTTCACCATCCATCCAAGTGAGGCTAGGTTGAACTATATCAAACTAGCTGAGTTTAGCTAGCCTTGAGCTTCTCCAGCTGAATTGAGCTTTCCTTAGTGTTCCATGAGCTGCCATGTACTTTGTGAGCTGCATATGATGTCCAAATAATCCACCATGCTACCTCAACTTATGTCACACTCCAATGTATCTACATGTGTAAGGAAACAAGGTAAGTCCATGACATTGAGCTGATATGAGCTAAATACCTTATTGCCATGTATGATTAGGGTAATGTGAGCTATGTTTGAAGGTAAAGAGCTAATTATATCATCTCTTAATATGTGTGAGCTAATGCATAGAGCCTAAGAGCTAATATGAATGCATATGAATTAATGAAATGAATTATAAGTATGCTACCTTGATGTATATGTGATAATCATGCTTAATATGATTATAAGACTATTCTAACATGCTTAATATATTAAATAACAATGTGCATGATGTGTTTATACTAAGTTTATTCTTTAACTACATAACAAGTATTCTTATCATGAAATGTATTGTAAATGCATGTAGTATATAACTAATATAAAGTAGATTCAGTATAAAGATGTTCAATAGTACTCCCTTTGTAGGTGAAAACGTGCTTGCATCACACATACATGGTCACGAAGTTGGGACTTACAATATTCAAACATTCCAGCCCATATGTTTTGCAAGGATTAAATAAAGATAAAGAGTTAGAAGTCACAAAGCAAGTTGTCATCCCATTTTCAATTGGCAAATATCAAGATGAAGTTCTTCGTGATGTTGTACCAATAGATGCTGGACATATACTTTTGGGAAGACCGTGGCAATTCGACAGACGAGTAATCCATGATGGGTTTACAAACAGATTTTCTATAACCCATTATGGCAAGAAATTCACTTTGACTCCACTTTCTCCTAGTAAAGTGAATGAAGACTAGCACCATTTGAAGAAAAGAATGGAATCATTCAAAAATGTTGAAAATAATGAGAATCAAAGAGTAGATAAAGAAAACGTTGGAGTTGAAAATGAGAAAGATGAATTTGGAGAAAAAGAGGAGAATAAAGAACAAATTTTATCTAACCTTTCTTCTCCTATCCTTCCTTCTATCTTGTAGGGCAATTTCAGAGACATATCTTTTCAAGGTGATGATTCAAGAATCATGGCTTTTAGAGGACTAAAATATGTGACTTTTGAAGAACAAATAGTTGTTACTTTTGGTGATCGACGAAACATATCTCTTGATGTTTCAAAGATAATGTCGTTTGAAGTTCCAAGAGAAACGTCACTTGAAGTGCCAAGAGTTGTGTTCGTTGACATTCCACGTACATTGACAATTATGAAAAGAATTCAACAACCAACTCCCATTTATGTCCAATCATCTTGTCAATAGTTTTTCATTTACTTATTTTGATTCATTTTGCAGTAATTCAATTCATGTATGCGGCATTATCTTATCAATTTGTGATGACAAGGATGATTCAAAAGACACAATTTGTCAAGGGAAAGAGCCAAGAGACATGAATCATAAAGGCTTAACGGACGTGACCCTTCAAGAGCATAAAATTATGAATTTTCATGATCCAATGGACATGAATTTTGGGATGCCAAGGGACATGATCATTCCAAGCAACATGTCTTCAACAGACATGATTTTTAACCAACCATCAAACACCAACAGGAAGTACAATTTTCCTTTATTTGTATTCAATCGTGTTTTTACTTATGAGAGTTATCTTTCTTTTCAGGTCATGTACATTCAAAGCAGTTATTCAAAGGACATGACTTATGAAAAGAATCTTTTCATAAAGATCCCTGTTGCATCTATCGGATGGGAGGACACTAAGGAGAAGTCACCATTCGATTTGAGGACAAATCGCCCAAAAGAAGGGGAGGATGATGTGATCATGTATAGCTCTAATTTTCTCCATGACTTTATCACACCATGGATGTTATTCAAATCTGGTTCTAAGGGAGTTCTACCTTACTTTATCTTATATTTACTTTTTATGCATTATATATTATTATGAGCATACATTTACAGATTAGACTATTCTTGAATTATCATAACATGTGTATTCATTCATTATATGGTTTGCATCATTGATTGATATTCAAGCATATAATCTATAGTTATATTAATAATACTCATTCATTAACATATGATGCATGAGTTATTATAACCTATAGATCACATCTTTATATTATAAATTATTTAATTTAAATACTTAGCTTATATTATGCTTTCTTTTGTAGGTGCATATTCGGCCACATAAAGGGAGCTGACTTAAAGCTAGCATTGGAGTCCAAGAGCTATGGAAACTTAACTAGGACAGCTCCGGGACAGCTCAAGAACATTTTGGGACAAGGTTGCCAGCTGACCCTCGAGCTCATAGCTGACTTGAGTTGGACTTTTCAGCTAGCTAGAGGTTTCATTTCAGCTAGAGAGTTGCACCATAATCACCACCACATAGAGTTCTTCAAATATGGTCTATTTCAATTTTTGTGGATTCGTACCTTTTCACGAATAGTTATCATTCCAAGAGGTTCCTTTTCACAAGGAGCTTTCCTATGACTCATCTTCATGTAATTCATCTATGGCCAGCTCATCTTCAGCTCAAATGCATGGAAAGTAGCTCAAATGATGAATGGCTACCTTCCACAAATGTGACCTTTTATGACAAGTTGTTGCCTATTGAAGACCATGACACCTAGATGCATGTTTGAAGCTAAGTCACGCCTAGTTGCTACCTATCTTTATTCCATGGAGTTCAAGACATCATCATATGGTTGCAACCTTACCAAAACCTTGCAAGAAGACCCATGTGACATCAAATAGGTGCCAAAACACCAATGGATGCTTCCTATTCAGCCAAAGACTCGTTCCTCTTCATTTTGGCCCCCAAATAACTTTCAAATGCATTCCAAACATCCTTAGGGCCGAACGAACACCTAACCATCGGCCAAGAGCATATATCTTCATTAAAATAATGATTTTTTTAATAAAAAAATCATGTATTTTCAAAGGGATTTCAACCTTAGCTTAACCATTATGTGTTTATTCGGCCTAAACCCTTTGAAAACTATAAATAGGCTATTTTATTTCCATTGTAAACTCAACCCTTTCATAATATAAACTCTTTGTGAGATAATTCTCTCTTCATGTTCTTTTTAGAACTATATCGATTAAGCAAGCTTTTCTAAAGTTTGTGGCGTCAATCGCTTCCATTGATACTTTGAATTCCTAGTTTCCATAACTAGTGGGCTCAAGTCCTTTCATACAGTCCCTTATTTAAGTTTATAAAAAATGGGGTTAAACTTCTTATAGTTTTGCTTCCTCTTTGGCTTACTTAAGATACTACTTAAACCATCACCATTTCATTACTATTCCTTCACCATTAAATCATCATTCATCTATTATCAAAGTCAACATCCATTCTCACCATTGGAGGCCGAGACATTGCATTTGAAGGAGATTTCTATAACACTTCGCAGCATACCTTTGATAACATCTCTATCCATTTTATTTCTTATCCTTTCATTTCTTTATTTCATTTCTTATTTCCAATACATAATTTCTTTCTTTATATTGTGTAGATTTCTTATTAATTCAAGTGTAGCATTTGGTGTCTCTCCTAGATCGGGAAACAACAAGGTTGCCAACTTCTCCATTATTGAAGAAGCCTGGTTAGCCTTACATCAAAACCTGTTCCTATTTTGCAGCTGAACAAAAACCCCATTAATTCATGTTTGTTATGCATTATATTATGTCATTTGAAAGGGGCAAGGGCTAGCCAAAATACATTGTACCATTCAACCATATTCCCTCAAACCCTATAAATAGGTTTCATATTTCATTTGTAAGGCATACTTTGTCTAAATGAAAATTGTGAGAGTTTATCTCTTTAGTTCTTAATTGAATTTTACTGACTTATCAAAATTATGCTTGTGGCGTCAACCCCATCTATCTCACCTTGATACTTTTGGTTTCTATCTCATTATAGATAGCGGGTCAAAGTGCTTTTACCACCCCTTAAAGAAGTAATATAAAGTATGGGTCTTTGTTCTTTAACATTGGTTCTTCTTTAAGTCTTCTTAAGATACTATCTTTCATATCCATTTCCATCACATTCTTTCTATTCCATCACCATACTTCATCATTTCCATTAAAACTATTACCATTATATATATATATATATTATGCTGCCATATTATCTATCAATTCCATTACTTCCATTTAATCATTCTATTTTAAGCTTCTTGTTTGTGCAGGATCCTTGTTGCTTTCCTATATCGAAACAAATCAAGTGTACAACCTCTTCTTCCAAGGAATGCTTGGTTGGATCGTATCATATGGTATCAGAGCTTTCGTGAAAGAAGCAACGTGCAACAACAACAAAAATAAAAATACAAAAAGAAGTGAAGTGAAGTGCTAGTCTATCATGGGCATATTCCTTTATGCTCCTATATGTGCAAAATAACAAGTTATTTAAATGATATGGTCTTTTATAAACAAACACTTTACTACCATGCCACTGATTGTGAGCCTTTTGTTGCATCTTTATTATTAAACAACATTAACCACACGTGAATATACTAGGATGGCAAAGATGAATGGAATGAATTTCACAAATGATATATTGTCATGTGAATGCAAAAAACACGTGAAAACTTATAAGTGTAAAAATGAATTCATTTGCTTACAAGAATGCATGTATGCTAATATGATAGATGCTAATGAGCTAAGAAATAATTAAATATGAATGATATGTTTCTTATTGGAATATGCTTGAATGCATAACACGTGAACATCTTAAATGCTAAGATGAAATGCAAAACTAATATAAATAATAATATGCATGACATGAATTGAAGAATGAATGAAAACATGCTTAACATAAATAAATAACAATGTGCACCAATTATAAAGATGTGAATATGTTGTATGCATGAATATTAAAAAAATGATAAATGGAAACATGTAGTAATAATATCCTAAGAAATGATATGTACTCATAACATATATTTGAATGATATGAATAACATGATCAACTAAGCATAGAATAATGTTATGATAACTAACATGTAAATGCATGCTTATGATAGAATAAAATGCATACATGATATAACATAAGATAGGATAAGTAAGAACTCCCTTAGAAACGGTAATGAAAAATGTCCATGGAATAATCAAGTCATGAAGAAAGTTGGAGCTAGTTTAGATCGTATCATCCTCCCATTCTTTAAAGTGATTTTTCCTCAAATCAAAGTAGTTTCTCATTGCGGACTGTCTTGGTGTAAGAAGGATTGAATCCTCATGCTTTTCTCCAATACATGATTCACATAAAATGTCTAGCCTTTTGGCTTCAATTTTGGTAACTTCTCGTCTCTTTGAATCATCATGATGGTTGGTGAAGAATTTTGACTTTTGATCTCCATTATGTTGGACGATTTTTATGTACCAATCAAACTTAAAATGACAAATGATCTTGCCATCATAGATTGTTGGAATAACACCATTTACATAAATCCAATTGTTGTAAAATGAAGCAAAGTTAGTAAATGAAAAACTATAAACAAGATTAATGGAAATAGCAAACCAGGGTGGATGTTTAATTGGAGTTGGTCGTTGAATTCTTTTAATAATTGGCAATGCACTTGGAATATCAATGATCCCATTTCTTGGCGCTTCAAGTGATATTTCCTTTGGAACGTCAAGGGACATAACTGTTGGTTCTTCAAAAGACATGTTTCTTGAATCTTTAACTTGAAGAGATATGTCTCTTGGATTGTCCTGTAAAAAAAAGAATTAATTGGAAACAAAGATTTGTTAAGTGAATCATGTTCTCCATTCCCCCTTTCTTTTCCAATGTTTCCCGTAACAATATGATTTTTCACTTGTTATACTTGTTCTTGCAAGACTTCTCTTTTAACACTAACAGTTTCATTTACAATTGTTTTTGCCTCCTCAAAACGTTCTTTTTCAAGGGTTCTTTTCATTGCCTTCATTTTATCCCTTTATTCTATTCGTGACTTAAGGGTCACTTGGCATTCATGGACTTGACTTGGAAGCATAGGCGCCAATGTGATCTTCCTCCCTTGGTGTTGGAATGAATACTTGTTGGAAAATCCATCATAGGTAGCCTTCTTGTAAAACTGCCAAGGACATCCTAATATAATGTGGCTTGCACTCATGGGTACCACATCACAAAGAACTTCATCATTGTATCTTCCAATCGAAAAAGGAAAAGCAACTTGTTTGGTTACCTTGGCTTCTCCCACATCATTGAGCCACTGAAGTTTGTAGGGATGAGGATGTTTAGACATTTTTATACCCAATTTTTCCACCATGTAAGTTGATGTAAGGTGATCTACACGCTTTGGGATAAGAGAGTAGATAGCCTTATTGTATCTCGATCTAGGATTGACAAGTACTGATGTCCTTGAATTTTAAGCTTGGCTGCAACATAGATAAGAAAGGAAAATGATTAATAAAAGAAGATGAAATTAAATGATAAAGATAATGAAATGAAATGAAATGAAATGAAATGAAATGAAATAAGGATGAGATAGAGATAGCTGCGGAAATTGATGCTTTTTTATGGATGATGTTGATGATGGAATGGCAATGGTGGTGATATTGTATCTCAAACACGCCAAAGATGAAATAATGCTAAGGAGCACAATTACGGTCTTCACAAACTTGCTTGAGGGGTGGTGATAGTGTCTTCAACCCACTAGATATTAATCTAGGAATTTTGGAATCAATATGGAAGGAATGACACCACAAGTATATGAATTATACTTGTTTAATTGATAAAGTTCACAAAGAACTTTGAAGAGAAATAACTCACAAGAGTAATTTTTATATAAGAGATGAGATGATTTGCAAATGAAATGCCAAATCCTATTTATAGTTTTAAAAGGGTTTAGGCCGAATAGGTATATAATGGTTCGGCCAAGGTTGAAACCCCTTTTAAAATACATGATTTTTTATGCAAATACATGATTTAAATAAAGATACATGTTCTTGGCCGAATGGTTATGTGTTGGTTCAGTCCTAAGGATGATTTGAATGCTTTTTCAAGTCATTTGAGTGCCAAAATGGAGAGGAAGGAGTCTTTGGCCGAATAGGAAGCATCCCTTGGTGTTTTGGCGCCTATTTGATGTCACATGGAATGCACATGCTTGAATGATGCACATGGCAGCCTATATGAATGCACATGGGTCTTCTTGGAATGCTTTGGTGAGGTTGCAACCATAGGATGATGTCTTGAAGTCCATGGGCAGCCTAGAAATGAACTAGCTTCAAGGTAAGCTATGTGAGTGTCTTGGTAGCTAACTAGGTGAGTTATAGCTTAATCAACTCAAGCTAGTTAGCTTGGGTCTTCTCAGCTCCTCATCTACTCTCCCAGCTACTTTTAGCTACCTTTAGTCCACTTTTTAGTAATTTGGTCCAAAGCTCTCCTCCAGCTAAGTTAAGCTACATGCTAGCTCCTCTAGCTAAGTTTAAGCTCATTAAATGGTGAAATGAGCTACCATAACATTCATGAGCTAGTGTGAGCTGCTATCTTGTCCTTTTAGCTAACCAAGCTACCATAATATGCCTTGCTTTGTGTTTCACCTATACGAATCAACAAACAAATCAAATAAGCAACGTGTGAGCTCATGTAAGGTAAAATGTATGCTGTCGTGAGGTGTTTGAATGATATGAGCTATGAATGATCATCTAGAAGCTAAGATAACATGTATATAAGCTAGATAGAAGGCATAGGACGTTCATGAGCTTAAGAAACATGTATAAGCTAGAAAAGAGATGCATACATACAAATGAGCTAAAGAAGCATGGATTTAAAGCTAGTGAGCTAATGTAAACATATCATGAGCTAATAAATGAATGAATACATACTGCCATGATATCTAAATGATATGGAAACATAATAAATGAATCTAAAGTATATGTAAACATAATATAAAAATAAGTAAAGATGTGGAAACATATATTATGCATGAAAATCATATAGTATGCAAGTGAATAATAACATATGATTATTCAAGCATACTTTAAGATGCAAATGTATGCTCATAATAATATATAGTGCATAAATGAGTAAATATAATATAAAGTAAGGAATAAGTCCCTTAGATTGAGCTTGATGAATCTTCAATGATGTGAGTGTGTCATGAAGAAAGTTGGTGCTAGACATGATCACATCATAAGTGCTTGCTACATTTGTACAACTTCCTCCATCAATGATCACTACACAAAATTTATCTTCCACGTGACATTTTGTATGGAAGATATTATCTCTGTATTCATCTTCTTGACTTTGAATGTTCAAAGTCCTTTTGACTACAAATTTGTTGGATGAAGAGACATGTTAGTAAGATAAGAAAAAAGAAATGCGTAAAGGAGCTTACCAAATAATGCTCTCACAAAGCCTCACGAGTTCACTCCAAGGAAACTTTAATATCACTTAATCTGCTCGTGTTTGCACTCGGGAATATAAATTGGCTTTTGCAATTTCCCTTCTGATCTTACACACTCGATTAGGCTTTTTCCACTCGTTTCTCTCTTGTAAAGTTCTAAGTTACTTTACTCAAAATCGTATCAAGTATATTTACTTGTTGTGTGTCGGTTGAAAAAAAATAGTTAGTAGGAATGGAAAAACAAAATATGTAATGATAGGATGGCTTAGAAATAGAAAGAAAAAAATAAAAGATAACTTACACAATGTCACTTTACAACCTTTCTATCACCACAATCAATTAACAAGGCTTACTTGATTGGCTTGATGATAAAACTTGTTGATAAGTGCTTTTCAACTTTTCTTTTGCTGAATTTTGAATTTTTCACTTGGAACTCACATGTCCTTATTTTTTTTATATTTGTTGTTGTTGTGCGTTGCTTCTTCCACCAAATCTCTGATTACCATTTGATGTAAGGCGTTTATACCTTAACAATTGATTGTGGATCTAGGAAGGAAGCAAAACAACTGCATAAGATAATGGTAACAAATGGATAATTTTAAAGTGGTAAATGTGATGGTTAATGGTCGGTTTAAGAGATGGTAGCAGAAGACATTTGGTTGTGGTTATGATATGGTAAATGAAATAATGGGATGGTGAAAATGGTAGTATCTTAGAATAACCAAGGAAGAACCAGTGATATAAAGAGCAAAGACCTAACCTTACAAATCGTTATAAGGGGTGGTAATTAGTAATTTGACCCGCTATCTATAAAGGGATAGGAACCACAAGTATCAAGGTGAAAGGAATGATGCCACAAGTATCAAGTTACTTGATAAGTCGATAAAAGTCACAAAGGACTCAATAAGAGAAAACTCTAAATTTTAATTCAAATTCAATGTTGATTACAATGTAATAGAAATGCCTACTTATATCTTGAATGCAAATGGTTGAATGTTACACCATAATCTGGTCGAATGGTGCTTTGTTGATGTGGCACATAATTAAACATATTTTGAGCACAATTTCATGCATAAATTTGGTCAATTGTAGTTGAAGTGTGCTTTGGCTGAATTCCTTCAAGAGATATCTAGTGGAGACAAGCAATCTTCCACGCACAAGGCTTGTTTGTAGTTCATTGTTTTCTCACGCACATGGGATGTTCTTTAAGTGCAATTGTATGATTTGCAACAGCAAGCACACATTAGTTGTCTTCATCTTATGCTAAAGTAAGTGGGAATATAATTAATCAAAGACAAAGGCTGGTGGATATGGTACAATTTCAACCGTGATTCTCTCCAACTAACTGTCCACGTTCTGCCTTGAATTGGTGAGTGGTTCTTGTTCCCTTATTGCTCAACAAGCTGCCAAACATGTGTCATATTCTAATACCGTTGTTACCGTGTTTTGTGAGGTGGAAATGATACAAGGCGTTTCTCTGATTACCAATTGATGTAACTGAGTTCATACCTTATCAATTGATTGTGGATCTAGGAAGGAAGCAAAACAACCTGCATAAGATAATGGCACAAATAGATGGGTTTTAGGTGATAAACGTGATGGTGAAATGGTAGATTAATTTTATGATAGAGTTGGTAGCGGAAGATGATTGTTGTGGTTATGAAATGGATAACGAAATAATGGAATGGTAAATATGATAGTATCTTAGAATAACCAAGGAAGAACTAGTGCTATAAAGAGCAAAGACCCAGCCTTACAAATCGTTCTAAGGGATGGTAATTAGGACTTTGACCCGCTATCTATAAAGAGATAGGAACCACAAGTATCATGGTGAAAAGGAATAACGACACAAGTAACAAGTTACTTGATAAGTCGATAAAAGTTACAAAGGACTCAATAAGAGAAAACTCTCAAGTTTAATTCAAATTCAATGTTAAGTTTACAATGCAATATAAAAGCCCATTTTATAGGACTTGAACATGCATGGTCGTTTGTTACAATGTGCATGGCCGAAGGTTCTATCATGATTGGTCGAATGATACTTTGTTGATGTGGCACTCCTTGTCAAATAATCCAAACATATTTTGAGCATGATTATCATGCATTTATTTAGTCAAATGGATGAGGAGTGTGCCTTGGTTAATCCTTTCTTTCAAGTGATGACTAGTGGAGACAAAGCTAAGTGGAATTGTAAGAACTTGTCTCCATGGTTGAATTAGCACGTGTATCATTCAATTGACAACTTAGTGGAGACAAGCATCTTTGCAAGCACATGGGTTGTTTGTAGTGCAATATAGGATCACGCACATGGCTTGTTCCTTGAGTACATTTGTGTAGGATCAACAGCATCGATTGGCATGTAATGTCTTCATTTTAAGCTTGATTAAGTGGGATGCCAATTAAAAAATACAAGGGCTGGTGGTATTGAGTCTTCATTGTGCAATTCTAGCCGAGATTCTCTCCAACAAGTTGCCCACATTCTACCTTGAATTACTGAATGGTTTGGTGAGTTTGTTCTTGTTCCCTTAAGGCTCAACAAGCTGCCAAACGTGTGCCATATTATAATACCCTTGTTGCCATGTTTTGTGAGAAGGATGGGCTTCTAAGTGCTCCACTAAACCATCCATCATGGGGCATGTTCTTGATGCTCCTACAAGTGCAAGAATAAACTAGTAATCTAATGATATTGAACCTTTATAATCAAATTACTTGTTGTCCTGCTTTGTGAACTATGTTTGCATTTTATTAAATGCCATCAAATATCACGTGAAAACCCTAAGAACTAAGATGATTGCAAATGAACTACACAAATGATATGTGAATGTAAAACATGAATAACACGTGAATGCTAATTATTAAAATATGCTTAGATGAATGCTAAAGAACCACACGAATACTATGTATGCTGACATGAATGTGAATGTACGTGAGTTAACAAAATGACAACAGGTTGTTATGAATGTGAATGCACTTGAGTTAACAAAATGATAACATGCTGTTATGAAAGTGAATGCTCGTTCATAACAAGGTGTATGATGTAATGATAAGTATGCTATTATTGAATCATGCTTAGAAATGCAAAACTAATATGAAATTAATTAACATGCTTGAAATAACATGCATAAGCTGATAAGTGAGGAAAGACATGCTTAAAATGCAAAACTAAGTTTATTCAATGAACTAGATACTTAAATTCAATGCATGTCATGCAACTAATAAAACTCATGCAAATTAATTAAAGGAATGATATCATATGTAAATATATCCTAAGAAGTAAATACAAACATATATATAGTGCATAAATGAGTAAATAAATAATAAAATATGGAAGAACTCCCTTAGAATCATCTTTAAAGAACTTCCATGGTGTGATCAAGTCATGAAGAAGGTTGGTCCTTGGCGTGATCACATCATCCCCCTTCTTTAAGGCGATTTGTCCTCAAATCAAAGGTTTCTGTTATTGATTGATCGATTGGTGTATGAAAGGATGAATGAAGGTCATTATGCCTATTAGGGTATTCTTTGAATCCTTCAAGTAGATAACTCATGTCAACCTTAGTCTTTGAACCGTTTCACATTATGAATCTTGAATAATTGGATAATGCTCATTTATTTTCCTTGAATCGATGATCAGAAGAAACAACACTTTCATGTAACTGATTCAATTTGCTACAAAATATAAATAAGTTAGAACATGAAACATTACTAACAATGTGAATGAACGTATAAGATTCATTAAACTTCATGAATGAAATTTGGTTCGTTGAAACTTCCCTTTCATAAGGTTCATTGGATCTTGAATATGAAGTGAATGTACTTAGAATGTCAAAGAGCACATGCTTTGAATTACTAAATGTTACAACCTTAGGAGCTTCAATGGATAAATGTGATTCATTTTGCAATGTTATGGCTTTTGGAATATCCTACAAATCAAATGAAAGAATAGGAAGAAAATATTGGTTAGTGTCAAGCAAAACTTCCTTCTCCTCACATCCTTTTCTTTCATGCTCATGTTTTTCAACACACTCAACTACAATCTCAATGTTTTTATTCTCATTTTTGACTCCAACATTTCTCACATCAATTTTCTCATTTTCATTCCCTCAATGTCTTTTTCAACTCTCACTTCTTCTTCTTTTTTGCAAACAATTCCTTTTTCTAGTTGTCTTTGCAATTGTGTTTCTTTGACGAGATTGTCAACACACTATTGAAGACGAGCTAGACTTTCAGGAATAAAAGATTCAAAATTCCTTGGCTCACTTCGCGTTGAACTTTTGACATTGCTTCTTGTTAGAAAATTGAGGTCCTCCTTGTAAGATCTTCTACTGCAATTAGGTGTAGAACTAGAAAAGGATCGAGTGTCGTCTCTCTTTTTTATTTGTGTTTTGATATTCGTTGGATGCGTTTGTGAACAAGAAAGTCGTTCTGTCATTTGCTCCAATTTGTGAGATTGGTTCGATATTCATTTTGAGTAATCTCCTCATTTCTTGACTGAAATCTTGAAATTGAGAACTTGATGAAAATTCTCATACGTTGTCTCTTGTATAATCATTTGGTCTTGTATACATTCGAGACATAATTAAAAGGAAAATATTAATAAAAATCAAATTAAATTCCACTAACATAAAAAAAATCTCACCAATACACTCCAAAGAAAACTTGAATGTCACTCAATCTGTTCATGCACTCGTTCTCTTTATCCAAGTTCTAAATGACTTTACTCAAAACTGTTTCAAGCCAAGTTTACTTGTTATGTGTCGGCTGAAAAAAAAATAGTTAGTAAGAATGGAAAAGAAACAATAATGAAAGGTAGGCTTAGAAATAGAAAGAGGATAAAAAAATTTACTTACACAAAGTCACTTTACAACCTTTCTATCACCACAATCAATCAAAGGCTTACTTGAATGGCTCGGTGATCAAATTTGTTGACGAGTGCTTCAACTCTCTTCCTTTTCTTTTCTCTTTTGAGTGCTGGAATTTCTTTGTTGAATCTAGATTTCTTCACTAGCACTTCACGTAACTTCTTTTTGTATTTTTGTTTTTGTTGTTTTTGCACGTTGGTTCTTCTACCAAAGCTCTGATACCATATGATATAAGGCATTTCTTTGATTACCACTTGTTGTAACCGAGTTCGTACCTTATAGATTGATTATGGATATGGAAGGAAGAAAAACAACTTGCATAAGATAATAGCACAAATATATGGGTTTTAGGTGGTAAACGTGATGGTGAAATGGTAAATTAATTTTATGATAGAGATGGTAGCGGAAGATGATTGTTGTGGTTATGAAATGGATAACGAAATAATGGAATAGAAAATATGATAGTATCTTAGAATAACTAAGGAAGAACCAGTGCTATAAAGAGCAAAGACCCAGGCTTACAAATCGTTCTAAGGGGTGGTAATTAGGACTTTGACCCTCTATCTATAAAGAGATAGGAACCACAAGTATCAAGGTGAAAAAGAATGACGCCACATGTAACGAGTTACTTGATAAATCGATAAAAGTCACAAAGGACTCAATAAGAGAAAACTCTCAAGTTTAATTCAAATTCAATGTTAAGTTTACAATGCAATATGAAAGCCCATTTTATAGGACTTGAACATGCATGGCCGTTTGTTACAATGTGCATGGTCGAAGGTTCCATCATGATTGTCTGAATGGTGCTTTGTTGATGTGGCACTCTTTGTCAAATAATCCAAACATATTTTGAGCATGATTATCATGCATATATTCGGTCAAATGGATGAGGAGTGTGCCTTTGCCAAATCCTTTCTTTCAAGTGATGACTAGTGGAGACAAAGCTAAATGGAATTGTAGGAACTTGTCTCCATGGTTGAATTAGCACGTGTATTCTTCAATTGATAACTTAGTGGAGATATGCATCTTTGCAAGCACATGGGTTGTTTGTAGTGCAATATAGGATCATGCACATGGCTTGTTCCTTTAGTGCATTTGTGTGTAGGATCAGCATCATCAATTGGCATGTAATGTCTTCATTTTAAGCTTGATTAAGTGGGATGCCAATTAACAAATACAAGTGCAGGTGGTATTGAGTCTTCATTGTGCAATTCCAGTTGAGATTCTGATGTAAGGCTAACCAGGCCAGTCTTCTTAAATAATGGAGAAGTTGATAGCCTTGTTGATTCTCGATCTAGGAGAGACGCCAAATACTACACTTTGAATTGAAAGTAATCTACAAAAAAGAAAAAGAATTGGTTAATTAAATGGGTAATTAAGAAAGGAAATGGAAATGGAAAGAATTGAAATGGAAAGAAATGTTATCAAAGATGGGTTACGGAAGTGATGTTGAATTATCCTTCAAATGTAAGAGAATTCAACCACCAATGAAGTTGCTGGACGTATGCCTCAATGATGAAGGAAAGATACTTTAATGGTGATGAATATGGTAATGGGATGGTGGTAGAGTTGGCATGAAAGTGATGATGGAAGATGGTGATGAACATATAGTATCTTATAAAACTAAGAAGGAACCAATGCTATAAAGGAGCAAAGACCCATTTTTTATAAGTCTTATAAGGGATGGTAGTAAGTACTTTGACCCACTAGTTATAAGAACTAGGAACCAGAAGTATCAAGGGGAAGAAATGACGCCACAAACTTAAGAAATAAGCTTGCTTAATTGATATATTTCTAAAAAGAACTTGAAGAGGGAATAATCTCACAAGGATTTTATATTATCAAATGGTTGTCTTACAATGTAAATATCCTAGCCTATTTATAGTTTTCAAAAGGGTTTAGGCTGAATAAAAACCTGACGGTTCAGCTAATGATGAAACCCCTTTGAAAATACATGATTTTTGATGAAAATACATGATTTTAATGAAGATATATGCTCTTGGCCGAAAGGTTAGGTGTTGGTTCGGCCCTAAGGATGTTTTGGATGCATTTGAAATTTATTTGGGTGCAAAAATGAAGATGAAGGAGTATTTGGCAAAATAGGAAGAATCCCTTGGTGTTTTGGCGCCTATTTGATGTCACATGGAGTGCACATGCTTGAATGATGCACATGGCATACTACATGAACTTACATGGGTCTTCTTGCAATGTTTTGGTGAGGTTTCAATCATTGGATGATGTCTTGAAGTCCATGGAATGAAGATAAGTAACAACTAGGCGTGACTTAGCTTCCAACGTCCATCTAGGTGTCATGGTCTTCAATGGACAGTAACTTGTCATGAAAGGTCTCTAGCTAGCTCAAAAGTCCAGCTCAAGTGAGCTATGAGCTCGGGGGTCAGCTAACAATTTTTCACCATTTGTTCTTCATGATCTCCCAAGTCATCCTATGTTAGTTTTCCTAGCTCCTTATCCTTAGTTAAGCTCAAATTTAGCTCCCATCATGTGGCTGAATATGCACCTACAAAAGAAAGCATAATATAAGCTAAGTATTTAAAGTAAATAACTTATAATATAAAGATGTGGACTATAGGTTATAATAATAACTCATGCATCATATGATAATGAATGAATATTATTATTATAACTATAGATTATATGCTTGAATATCAAACAATGATGCAAACCATATAATGAATGAATGCACATATTATGATAATTCAAGTATAGTCTAATCTTCAAATGTATGCTCATTATAATATATAGTGCATAAATAAGTAAATATAAGATAAATTAAGGTAGAACTCCCTTAGAACCAAATTTGAATAACATCCATGATGTGATCAAGTCATGAAGAAAATTGTAGCTAGATATGATCACATCAGATTCTCTCCAACAAGTTGCCCATGTTCTGTCTTGAATTGCCGAATGGTTTGGTGAGTTTGTTCTTGTTCCCTTAAGGCTCAACAAGCTGCAAAAACGTGTGCCATATTATAATACCCTTGTTGCCATGTTTTGTGAGATGGATGGGCTTCTAAGTGCTCCACTAAACCGTCCATCATGGGGCATGTTCTTGATGTTCCTACAAGTGCAAGAATAAACAAAATAATTCAATGATATTGAACCCTTATAATAAAATTACTTGCTTCCATGCTTTGTTAACTATGTTTGCATTTTATTAAATGCCATCAAATATCACGTGAAAACCCTAAGAACTAAGATGAGTTGATGTGATCCTGTCTAGCTCCAATTTTCTACATGACTTGATCACACCATGGATGTTATTCAAATCTGGTTCTAAGGGAGTTCAACCTTACTTTATCTTATATTTACTTATTTATGCATTATATATATTATTATAAGCATACAATTTCATATTAGACTATGCTTGAATTATCATAACATGTGCATTCATTCATTAGGTCCTATGGTTTGCATCATTGATTGATATTCATGCATATAATCTATAGTTGTAATAATAATATTCATTCATTATCATATGATGCATGAGTTGTTATTATAACCTATAGTTCACATCTTTATAATATGTACATTCTTATTACTTTATAATAATTCATATACTTAGGTTATATTATGCTTTCTTTTGTAGGCGCATCTTCGGCCACATGATGGGTGCTGACTTAAAGGTAGCTGACCTAAAGCTAGCATTGGAGTCCAAGAGCCATGGAAACTTGACTAGGACAACTCCGGGACAGCTCAAGAACATTTTGGGACAAAGTTGCCAGCTGACCTCCGAGCTCATAGTGATTTGAGCTGGACTTTTGAGCTAGCTAGAGGTTTCATTTCAGCTGGAGAGTTGCACCATCATCATCACCACACAGAGTACTTCAAATATGGTCTATGTCAATTTTTGTGGATTCGTACCTTTTCACAAATAGTTGCCATTCCAAGAGGTGCCTTTTCACAAGGAGCTGTCATATGACTCATCTTCATGTAATTCATCTATGGCCAGCTCATCTTCAACTCAAACACATGGAAAGTAGCTCAAATGATGAAAGGTTACCTTCCACAAATGTGACCTTTCATGACAAGTTGCTGCCCATTAAAGATCATGACACCTAGATGCACATTGGAAGCTAAGTCACGCTTAGTTGCTACCTATCTTTATTCCATGGACTTCAAGACATCATCTTATTGTTGCAACCTCACCAAAGCCTTGCAAGAAGACCCATGTGCATTCAAGTAGGTTGCCATATGCATCATTCAAGCATGTGCACTCCATGTGACATCAAATAGGCGCCAAAACACCAATGGATACTTCCTATTCGGCCAAAGACTCATTCCTCTTCATTTTGGCGCCCAAATAACTTCCAAATGCATGTGAAACATCCTTAGGGCCGAACCAACACATAACCATTCGGCCAAGAGCATTTATCTTCATTAAAATTATGTATTTTCATTAAAAAAAATCATGTGTTTTTAAAGAGGTTTCAACCTTGGCCAAACCATCATATGTCTATTCGGTCTAATCCCTTTGAAAACTATAAATAGGCTATTATATTTCCATTGTAAAGACAACCCTTTGATAATATAAATCCTTATGAGATTATTCTCTCTTCAAGTTCTTTTTAGAACTATATCGATTAAACAAGCTTAATTATTAAGTTTATGGCATCATTCCTTCCCCTTGATACTTCTGGTTCATATCTCTTTATAGATAGAGGGTCAAAGTCCTTACTACCATCCCTTGTAAAACTTATAAGAAACGGGTTTTTGCTCCTTTATAGCATTTGTTCCTTCTTAGTTTTATAAGATACTATATGTTCATCACCATCTTCCATAACCATTTTCACGCCTATATCATCACCTTCTTCCATCACCATTGCATTCCTATATCATCACCATCTTCTATCACCATTTCACGCCTATATCATCACCATTCCCTTACCATCTATTCACCATTAAATCATCCTTCATTCATCAACAAGGCATACATCAATTTCACTATTGGAGACCGAATTCATCAACACTTGAAGGATATTTATTCAACACTTCCGCAGCCATCTTTGATATCAATTCTTTACATTTCATTCCTTATCAATTTCCATTTCTTTCAATCCTTATTTTCATTTAATCATTTCTTCTTTTCAATTGTGCAGATTACTTTCAATTCAAAGTGTAGCGTTTGGTGTCTCTCCTAGATCGGGAAACAACAAGGTTGCCAACTTCTCCATTATTGAAGAAGCCTGGTTAGCCTTACATCAAGCGGTAATCAGAGCTTTGTTGGATTGACAATCAAGTGCTGTAATAAAAATAACAAGCAAGAAGGAAAAAAAAGAAAAGAAAAGACTCATACAACAAATTTGGAGTGCAAAAGAAAGAAAAGAAAAAGAATAAGAAAAAATTCAAAGAAAAAGAAAAGTGAAGAAAGTTGCAAAGTACACTCAAAGAAAAGCACAAAACAATCTGCCCAACAACAAACTAGAAGGAGGTATCCTTGTTGTTTCTTGTAAAGGAAGATAGTAAGTGTTGTAACTTGAGTGCAAACACGAGTGTTGAGTGACATTTTAATTTCTTTAGAGTGTTACTGTGAGGTTTTGTGAGAGTGTTCTTGGTAAGGTCCTTTTTCACATTTTTATTCTTTATTTCACTGACAATTTTTCATCTTTTCATTGGAGTATGAACAGCAAAGAATGAATGCATTTCACACTCGTTGCCATGTAGATGGTAATGTGTGTCTTGTAGCTATTGACGAAGGAAGTTGTACAAACATTACAAGCACATACATGGTGAAAAAATTGGGGCTTTCAACGATTAAACATTCCAGCCCATATGAATTGCAATGGTTTAATGACGAGGAAGAGTTGATGGTCACTGAACAAGTACTGGTTCCATTCTCAATTGGAAAGTACAAAGACGAGATTCTATGCGACGTGGTGCCTATGAGTACGAGTCATTTGCTGTTTGAACGACCATGGCAATTTGACAAATGGATTTCTATGATGGATTCACAAATCGCTATTCATTCATCCACGATAAAAGAAAATTTATCTAGACACCACTATCCTCTAGCCGAGTAAATGAAGATCAAAACACCTTGACGGAGCGTATTGAAGCAATGAAGAAGCAACTTGAAGAAGAACGTTTGGAAGAAAGTTCAAGTGAAGGAAAGCAATTTGAAATTGAACAAAATGTTGAAAATGATGAAAATCAAAGAGTGGATGAAGAAGATGTTGGAATTGAAAATTAGAGAGTTGAAAAGAATGAATTTGGAGACAAGAAGGATAAACAACTGATTTTATCTAACGATTCTTTTTCTACTATTCTTGATTTTTCTTTGATGCAAGATAATGAAAATACTTCAAAGGATGAACTAATACAATTGTCCATCATCAACAAGCGTTCACTTCCATTCATAACCATTAATGGGTTTGTTTTCTCTACTCTTTTGGAATTTATTTTCTTTTCTACTAATCTGATTGCAGATATAGCAAATGAAAGAAGACATAAGTTTGAGAAAGAGTTGCACCGGAATATGAGAGGAAACAAAGAAGATGATTTAAAATTTGTTCCTACCATGCCTAGCTCTTTAATGGTTGTTTCCATTGAATCAAAGGTGATCAATTGGAAAGATAAAAAGGCAAAAGCACATGATGTTTCCTACCATCACCAAAGAGAAGTTGAAGGGATGAGCAAAGTTTAGAAGGCACATCCATGCACCAAAGGACATGTTGGTTACAAACAACACCAAGGAGACGTTCAAGAAACTAGTGTCTTTACAAAAGAACATGATGTTTCAAAACAGTACCAAGGAGTTGAAGTGATCTACCTACTTGAAGGATTTCAAGGGTTAAGACTCTTCACCAACCATCATGATGATTCAAAGAGAGAAGAAGAAGAGTTATATACCTTCTCCAAAGGATGTGTTGTGTCAAGTAAAAAGATTGATCAAAAGACATTCTTCATCGATGAAGGATATGATGTTTCCAAAGGACATCAAGGAGGACTCCAAGAGACGTATGTCTTTACAAAGAGAAATATTGAACCAATTCAACAAAAATGAGATTAAACAATGAAATTGAATATTTCATGGGGAGAATCTTCTCAAGGAGAATATAATGATTCAATCCTTCCTACATCAAGAAGGTATTCAATGAGAAACTACTTCGATTTGAGGACAAATCGCCTAAAAGAAGGGGAGGATGATGTGATCCTGTCTAGCTCCAATTTTCTCCATGACTTGATCACACCATGGATGTTATTTAAATCTGGTTCTAAGGGAGTTATACCTTACTTTATCTTATATTTACATGTTTATGCATTATATATTATTATAAGCATACAATTTCATATTAGACTATGCTTGAATTATCATAACATGTGTATTCATTCATTATGTCCTATGGTTTGCATCATTGATTGATATTCATGCATATAATCTATAGCTGTAATAATAATATTCATTCATTATCATATGATGCATGATTTGTTATTATAGCCTATAGTCCACATTTTTATAATATGCACATTCTTATTACTTTATAATAATTCATATACTTAGCTTATATTATGCTTTCTTTTGTAGGTGTGTCTTCGGCAACATGATGGGAGCTGACTTAAAGCTAGCATTGGAGTCTAAGAACTATGGAAACTTTACTAGGACAACTCTAGGACAGCTCAAGAACATTTTGGGACAAAGTTGCCAACTGACCTCCGAGCTCATAGCTGACTTGAGTTGGAGTTTTGAGCTAGCTAGAGGTTTCATTTTAGTTGGAGAGTTGCACCATCACCACCACCACACAGAGTACTTCAAATATGGTATATGTCAATTTTTGTTGATTCGTACCTTTTCGCGAATAGTTGCCATTCCAAGAGGTGCCTTTTCACAAATAGTTGTCCTATGACTCATCTTCATGTAATTCATCTATGGCCAGCACATCTTCAGCTCAAACACATGGAAAGTAGCTCAAATGATGAAATGTTGCCTTCCACAAATGTGATCTTTCATGACAAGTTGCTGCCCATTGAAGACCATGACACCTAGATGCACGTTGGAAGCTAAGTCACCCCTAGTTGCTACCAATCTTTATTCCATGGACTTCAAGACATCATATTATCATTGCAACCTCACCAAAACCTTGCAAGAAGACCCATGTGAGTTGAAGTAGGCTTCCATGTGCATCATTCAAGCATGTGCACTCCATGTGACATAAAATAGGTGCCAAAACACCAAGGGATATTTCCTATTTTGCCAAAGACTCTTTCCTCTTCATTTTGGCACCCAAATAACTTCCAAATGCATTCAAAATATCCTTAGGGCCAAACCAACACATAACCATTCGGCCAAAAGCATTTATCTTCATTAAAATTATGTATTTTCATTAAAAATCATGTGTTTTCAAAGGGGTTTCAACCTTGGCCAAACCATCATGTGTCTATTCGGTCTAAACCCTTTGATTACTATAAATAGGCTATTGTATTTCCATTGTAAAGACAACCCTTTGATAATATAAATCCTTGTGAGATTATTCTCTCTTCAAGTTCTTTTTAGAACTATATCGATTAAGCAAGCTTAATTCTTAAGTTTGTGGCGTCATTCCTTCCCCTTGATACTTATGGTTCCAATCTCTTTATAGATAGAGGGTCAAAGTCCTTAATACCATCCCTTATAAAACTTATAGGAAACCGGTTTTTGCTCCTTTATAGCATTGGTTCCTTCTTAGTTTTATAAGATATTATCTGTTCATCACCATCTTTGATCACCATTTTCACGCCTATATCATCACCATTTTCCATCACCATTGTATGCCTATATCATCACATCTTCTATCACCATTTCACGCCTATATCATCACCATTCCCTTACCATCTATTCACCATTAAATCATCCTTCATTCATCAACAAGGAATACGTCCATTTCACCATTGGAGACCGAATTCATCAACACTTAAAGGATATTTATTCAACACTTCCGCAGCCTACTTTGATATCAATTCTTTCCATTTCATTCCTTATCAATTTCCATTTCTTTCAATCCTTATTTTCATTTAATCATTTCTTCTTTTCAATTGTGCATATTACTTTCAATTCAAAGTGTAGCATTTAGTGTCTCTCCTAGATCGGGAAACAACAAGGTTACCAACTTCTCCATTATTGAAGAAGACTGGTTAGCCTTACATCATTAATGCAAATGAACTACACAAATGATATGTGAATGAAAAACATGAATAACACGTGAAAATGATAAGTATTAAAATGATTGCATTGAGTCACACGAATGCATGTATGCTTATTATTAAAATATACTTAGATGAATGCTAATGAACCACACGAATGCTATGTATGCTGACATGAATGTTAATGTACGTGAGTTAACAAAATGATAACATGCTGTTATGAATGTGAATGCACGTGAGTTAACAAAATGATAACATGATGTTATGAAAGTGAATGCTCGTCCATAACAAGGTGTATGATGGAATGATAAGTATGCTATTATTGAATCATGCTTAGAAATTTAAAACTAATATGAAATTAATTAACATGCTTGAAATAACATGACATGAGCTTATAAGTGAGGAAAGCCATACTTAAAATGCAAAACTAACTTTATTCAATGAACTATATACTTTAAATGCAATGCATGTCATGCAACTAATAAAAGTAATGCAAATTCATGAAAGGAATGATATCATATGATAAACATATCCTAAGAAGTAAATATAAACATATATATAGTGCATAAATGAGTAAATAAATAATAAAATAAGGAAGAACTCCCTTAGAATCATCTTGAAAGAACTTTCATGGTGTGATCAAGTCATGAAGAAAGTTGGTCCTTGGCGTGATAACATCATCCCCCTTGTTTAAGACGATTTATCCTCAAATCGAAGGTTTCTGCTATTGATTGGTCGATTGGTGTATGAAAGGATGAATGAAGATCATTATGCCTATTAGGTATTCTTTGAATCCTTCAAGTAGATAAGTCATGTCAACCTTAGTATTTGTACTGTTCCACATTATGAATCTTGAATAGTTGGATAATGCTCATTTCTTTTCCTTGAATCGATGATCACAATAAACAACACTTTCATGTAACTTATTCAATTTGCTACAAAATAGAAATAAGTTAGAACATGAAACATTATTAACAATGTGAATGAACATACAAGATTCATTAAAGTTCATGAATGGAATTTGTTTCGTTGAAACTTTCCTTTCATAAGGTTCATTGGATCTTGAATATGAAGTGAATGTACTTCGAATGTCAATGAGCACATGCCTTGAATTACTAAATGTTACAACCTTAGTAGCTTCAATGGATAAATGTGATTCATCAATTTGTAATGGTATGGCTTTTGGAATATCCTGCAAATCAAATGAAAGAATAGGAAGAAAATATTGGTTAGTGTCAAGCAAAACTTCCTTCTCCTCACATTCTTTTCTTTCATTCTCATGTTTTTCAGCACACTCACATTCAATCTCAATGCTTTTATTCTCATTTTCAACTCCAACATTTATCACATCTATTTTCTCATTTTCATTGCCCTTAATGTCTTTTTCAACTCTCACTTATTCTTCTTTTTTGCAAACAATTCCTTTTTCTAGTTGTCTTTGCAATTGTGTTTCTTTGACGAGATTATCAACACACTGTTGAAGACGAACAAGACTTTATGGATTAAAAGATGCAAAATTTCTTGGCTCACTTCGCGTTGAACTTTTGACATTGCTTCTTGTTAGAAAATTGAGGTCCTCCTTATAAGATCTTCTACTGTAATTAGGTGTAGAACTAGAAAAGGATCGAGCGTCGTCTCTCCTTTTTAGTTGTGTTTTGATCTTCGTTGGATGCGTTTGTGAACAAAAAAGTTGTTCTGTCATTCGCTCCAATTTTTGTGAGATTAGTCCGATATGCTTTTTGAGTAATCTACTCATTTCTTGACTGAAATCTTGAAATTGAGAACTTGATGAAAATTCTCGTACGTTGTCTATTGTATAATCATTTGGTCTCTTTACCCAAGTTCTAAATGACTTTACTCAAAACTATTTCAAGCAAAGTTTACTTGTTGTTCGTCGGTTAAAAAATATAGTTAGTTGATAGGGAAGCGGTGGCGGATTGATGAACGTTGCTCTTGTTGAAGAATCAAACCTAGAAAAACTCTAGACTCGATGAAGAACAATAAGGAATGAATGAGGAAGGTGGCGGTAATAGCTAGGGTTCTTTAGGGTTTCTTTTAGTGCTAGAAACAAGAAAAGAAACAAGATTAAAATAAGATAAACAAAAGATAAAGGAATTAAGAATAGAGAAAATAACCAAGAAATCAAAGATCTCCCTTATGAAAGTGAACGGTAAAGATGATTGATGGCGTGGATGGATGTGGAAAATGGATGGATAATGTCCTATCGAGCCCTCCTAGTTGCAATGAAAAGGCAAACACGATAATATGGCTCTAACCAACCCTCCTAGTCGCGATGAAAAGGCAAATTGGAGTGTGAAGATTAATCTCCCTCACAAGAACTTGAAAGAACACCAGGAGAATAAGCTTCGAAGGCACAAGGCAATCAGCACTTGCAAAAACAAACTCTTGTTGTATTATTGATCAAAGAAATCTGATTTACAAAGTTGAATGAAGCCTCCTTTATATAGGGGCTGAATTCTAAAGGTCCTAAATAACTAAAGAATAAAATATTAATAAACTAAACATGTTTTAACTCTAATTCCTAATAAAATAATAATAACTAAAAATATTGTTTTAACCCAACCTTAATTCCTAATAAAATAATAAATCTGATCCTAAAAGATAATTAATCATCCTATATTAAATTATATTACAAATAATCAATATAAATATTGAAAATTCGTAATATTTACAAAATAACGTATTAATCCCGTATAGGATTTCCTGCATGCACCGTCTTCAGTAAAATGACCATATCTTGAGTTCCTGATATCATATTGATACGATTCAAGAACCATTGGAAAGATAAGAGACAGAAGGTTGTATCTCCAGAAGACATATCGACCGGATAACAACTTGATCCCCTTCAAAAAGTTGTTGTAAATCTGCTGCTATTAGACCCTTCCGGATGAATGCTTGAACTGCGATTTGAAGCTTGTCTTTAAGAAGTTTGGTCTGGCCTCGTGTGATAGGGCCAAGTGGTATAGTAAATTCATCATCCTTAGCTTTAGGGCATGTGGTGCATGTATCATCTCCCCCTTCCTTAAAAGGATTCGTCCTCAAATCTGAAATATCAAAAGGAGATAAGTCAGAAACATTAAAGGATGCACTCATGTTATACTCACCGGGAAGATCAATGCGGTAGGCGTTGTCATTGATTCGTTCAAGAACTTGGAATGGACCATCGCCTCGTGGGTCTAGCTTGGATTTCCTTTGTGTCGGGAACCTTTCTTTTCTCATGTGAACCCATACCCAATCTCCTGGTTCAATGGTGACATGTCGTCGGCCCTTGTTAACTCGGTTTGCGATTGCCTCGTAGGTTTTCTCCATCTTGAGTTTGGCTTTGGCGTGAATGTCTTTGACAAGGGCAGCCTTCTTTTCACCATCTAAACTGGCAACCTGATCTAAAGGTAAGGGAATAAGATCCAAAGTAGTTAGTGGGTTAAAACCATAAACTATTTCGAATGGAGAATAACCTGTTGTGGAGTGAATGGATCGATTATAAGCAAACTCAACAAAAGGTAAAGATTTTTCCCAATTACGGGTATTCTTACCTACCACAGTTCTTAGCAAATATCCTAGAATCCGATTTATTACTTCGGTTTGTCCATCGGTTTGAGGATGACAAGAAGTGGAATAGAGAAGTTTTATGCCAATCTTACCCCATAATACCTTCCAAAAGTGGCTTATGAACTTAGTGTCACGATCGGACACAATGGTGCGAGGAATGCCATGAAGGCGGACTATTTCTCGAAAGAATAAATTAGCAATATGTGTGGTATCGTCCGTTTTATGGAAAGGAATGAAGTGTGCCATCTTTGAGAATCTGTCCACAACCACAAAAATACTATCTCGTCCTTTCTTAGTGCGGGGTAAGCCAAGTATAAAATCCATCGATAAATCGATCCAAGGAGAAGAAGAAATTTGTAAAGGCGTATACAAACCATTAGGATTTACCTTTGACTTTGCTTGTTTGCACGTGATGCATGATGCACAAATCTTTTCCACTGTTTTACGCATGTGCGGCCAAAAGAAGTGTTCCATGACCATATCAAGTGTTTTGTGAATACCGAAGTGTCCCATAAGTCCTCCGGCATGTGACTCGTGAACCAAGAATTCTCGCAAAGATCTTTGTGGTATACACAACTTGTTCATGCGAAAAAGAAAGCCATCTACAAGATAAAACTTGTTAAAAGCACCTTTTACACATTGTTTATAAATCTCAGAAAAATCTGGATCGTTAGGATAAAGTTCTTTGATATGTGCAAAACCCATAACAGTAGCATGCATTCGAGTGATAAGTGTGTATCGTCGGGATAATGCATCAGCTACGATGTTATCTTTCCCTTGTTTGTATTTGATGATGTAAGGAAAAGATTCAATGAACTCAACCCATCGAGCATGTCATTTGTTTAACTTGTCCATTTAACCATTTGAGTGATTCATGGTCCGTGTGAATGAAAAACTCTTTAGGGAGAAGATAGTGTTGCCACACTTCGAGTGCTCGGACGAGTGCAAGAAGTTCCTTGTCGTAGGTAGAGTAGTTCAATTGTGCACCTTTTAACTTCTCACTAAAGTAAGCGATAGGTTGTCTTTCTTGCATGAGGACGGCACCAATGCCTATGCCTGAAGCATCACATTCTAGCTCAAAGGTGTTAGAAAAATTGGGAAGACGAAGAATAGGGGCAGAACATAACTTATCTTTAAGAAGTTCAAAAGCTTTTTGTTGTAGTGGTCCCCATTTGAATTCAACTGACTTTTTGATGATCTCGGTTAATGGTGCAGCAATGGTTGAGAAATCTTTGACAAAGCGACGGTAGAAACTTGCCAAACCATGAAAAGATCTTACCTCGGTGATGGAAGTAGGCGTGGGCCATTCTTGAATTGCCTTGACCTTCTCTTTATCTACATGAATACCCTATACACTAACTATAAAGCCTAAAAACATAAGCTTATCACTGCAAAACACACACTTATCCATGTTAGCATATAAATGTTCTCGTCGAAGAACTTCGAGAACCATTCGAACGTTAATGACATGAGAATCAAAAGAAGATGAGTATATAAGAATGTCATCAAAGTAAACGACAACAAATTTACCTATAAACTCCTTAAGAACGTGATTCATTAATCTCATGAAGGTGCTTGGAGCGTTTATGAGTCCAAAGGGCATAACAAGCCATTCATACAAGCCGAACTTTGTCTTGAATGCTGTTTTCCATTCGTCACCTTCTTTCATTCGAATTTGATGGTAACCACTCTTCAAGTCAATTTTGGTGAAGATACTTGCACCATGTAGTTCATCCAACATATCATCTAGGCGTGGAATAGGATGCCTATACTTGATTGTTATCCGATTGATAGGTCGACAATCTACACACATTCGGAATGTGCCATCTTTCTTTGGAACTAGAATGACGGGAACTGCACAAGGACTAAGACTCTCACGGATGTGTCCTTTTTGTAATAATGAATCTATTTGTCGTTCCAATTCCTTCATTTCCTCAGGATTGCATTGGTAAGCGGGGCAGTTTAGTATGGTTGATCCGGGGATGAATTTGATTTGATGTTCGATTCCTCTTGTAGGCGGTAAACCATCTGGTGGGTTGCTTAAGACATCTTGAAACTCCTGTAATAGAGAAGAAAATACACTAGGCAAATCTGTGATGTTAGTGATAGTTGATAAAATGGAGTCCTTGAAACGGACTAGAATGCACGGCCTATTTTGAAAAAGGGTATCTCTCATGTCTTTTGCACTCGCATAAATGTTTTGAGACACTCTTTTATTTTCACATTTAGGTTCACTCACCACCCGTGGGTCATTTGTTTGGCTTTTATCGGTTGTGACCTCTTTTGCCTTTTGTTTCAAATTCCCTGTTTCCTTGAGAATTCGTTGTTGATCTATGATAATCTCTTTGGGGGGTAGGGGGTTAAGTCGGAACGGTTTACCTTTTATTGGAATTGTGTAAATGTTCTTTCGACCATAATATGTGACGTCATTGTCGTATTGCCAAGGTCGTCCTAAGAGAATGTGGGATGCTTGCATCGGAATTACATCACACCATACGTCGTCACAATACTTTCCCATCTTGATATTAACGAGGCATTGTTTAACCACCTTCATCTCGGCACTCTCATTAAGCCATTGTAAGCAATAAGGTTTCGGATATCGTTGGCAAGGAAGTTTGAGTGATTCAACAACATTAGAGCTAATGACGTTGACACAACTACCATTATCAATGATGATGGAGAATGGTTGTTCCTTGATTAGGCAGCGTGTGTGGAAGATGTTGGAACGTTGTATGTCAGACTCGTCGGATGCTTGGATGTTCAATGTATGACGGATCACCAAGATTGTGCCATTGTACTCATCGCTTCCATAGTCATCACTGTCTTCTTTGGCTTCGGCATGTGCTGGAATGTCGGCGAGGTCGTCATCAGAGTCAGAATTGTAAGATCCATCACCTAGTATGGTTAAGGTCCTCGTGTTTGGACAATTGCGGCTGATATGGCCTCTTCCTAAGCATTTAAAACACTTGATGTCTCTTGCTCTGGTGTCGTCTTTAGGGGCTGGAAGTGTCTCATTCTTCATTGGTCGTTGTTTTTCTTTGTCGAGTTTGTCATCTCTCGACTTTTTTTGAGAAGATGGAGTAGAAGATGAGGAAGGATTTGAAGTATTACCTTGGTAAGAGAATGAAGTACCTTGGTAATGTTCTCTGAATCGAAATCTCCTTTGTATTTGTGCTTCGATTGTCATTGCTTTCTTTAGTGTATCTTCGAGGTTTTCGTACCCATGGAGATCAAGAAGATCAGCGATGTTTGAGTTTAAGCCAATGACGAATCTTGACATGGTGTCCTCTTCTTCTTCAGTTATGTTAGCCCTATTGAGTAAGGACTGCATCTCCTTGTAGTAATCTTCAACTGAACTTCTACCTTGTCGAAGTCGGTGTAGTCGTTGTTTAACTTCTCGCGTATAATGTGTCGGTAGAAATCGTTTCCTCATGGCATGTTTGAGTTCGGTCCAAGACGTGATTGGTTGAATTTGGTAGTTGTCGATCTTTTTCCTTGTTTGCATCCACCAAGTGTGAGCATATCCTTCGAATTCCAAGGTGATGAGGGGAACTTGTTCAGCTTGGGGGCAGTCATGGTATGCGAACAAGAGATCAACTTTTCCTTTCCAATCGATATACTTGTCTGGGTCGTAGTCTCCTTTAAAAGATGGGATCGTGAACTTTAGTTTTGCAAAGAGTTCGGGTGTTTGAAAACGTGGTTGTGCTCGCCTGGGGGCCAAAAGTTCAGCATTGTTTGGCCTTGGATTCTGGTTTGGTTGATCCATTTGTAGTTCTTTCCGTTCTCTCAAGGCATTGTTAAGTTGATCAAATTGAGTTGTGAGTCATTCAAGTGCGGCTAAGATAGCCGTAAGTGTCTCATTGTTATTGTCGCCCATCCTGCAATTATAACACTCAAAAGAAGATTTTAAAGTAGAATAAAATAAAATAAATTCAACAAAGCAAGAAACCTCACAAGTCACTCCAAGAAAGTAACACAACGAGAGGTAAGTAAGCCGATCTTGTACTCTTTAAAACTCACTTTACCAAGTAGTCTTTCACAGTTCGTATTGGAGTTTGATTACTAGCAAAGGCGATAAGAAAAACCTAAAAGCTCTAAGAGGCCAAACAAATGTTAGACTCCAAGAGAACGAGAATGCAAAGAAGGAAGAAGTATGCAAACTCTTTAGTCCTACTAACACAAATAAGATAATGTGTTAGATAATGCAAAAGAACAATAACAAGGAAAAATAAAAGAACCTAAAGCACTAAGAGTCAAAGAAAAAGGGACCAAACCAGAAAACCTAGAAAACGCTGGATCAACTTGAGCAACGTTTTTGAGGGGGTTACCGGTGTCCAAAAATTCTGAAAAATTTCTTGAATGTCTTTCGATGCGTCAAGAAACTAACTGTAAAATTTCAGAACCAAATACCTTCAGTAGTATCCAGTAGACTCTGTTGAACGGTGAGTCCTCAAACAATCTGTTTTTCTTGATCACTTTTTTCGAAGTTGTTATCAATCTCCAAAAATTCTCATATTTTGTTTGAATGATCTCCAATATATGAAGTTTAAATCTGGAACTTTTCACCACGAAATTCCTCCTGTAAAATTTTCAAGAAATTCGACAAGATTCTAAACTGAATCTGCCGATGAAACTTGAATGATGTATTTGAAGGCTCCACTGAACTCCGATTGGGGTGAAATTTGGACTGGGGATTAATCTTAGAATGAATATAATATATGGATAAAATCAGCCCTAAATACCTTCGTTTGCAATTTTTTGAAATTTTGGCTTTTTTTTTGCCTTTTTTTTTGCCTTTTTTTTGTGTTTTTTTATTTTTTTGAAAAACAAATAGCAAACTAACAAGAAGGATTTAAATATAAATTAAAATTAAATAAAAAGAACCTGAAACGTTGAATCGTTTGTGAACTAGCTCCGTTGGGGTACCTTGACGGTTTTGTGTGCAAGAACAAGCAAGATTGCTTGTTTCTCTCCAAGAATCGGCCCAGCTCTGATACCAATTGATAGGGAAGCGGTGGCAGATTGATGAATGTTGCTCTTGTTGAAGAATCAAACCTAGAAAAACTCTAGACTCGATGAAGAACAATAAGGAATGAATAAGGAAGGTGGCGGCAATAGCTAGAGTTCTTTAGGGTTTCTTTTAGTGCTAGAAACAAGAAAAGAAACAAGATTAAAATAAGATAAACAAAAGATAAAGGAATTAAGAATAGAGAAAATAACCAAGAAATCAAAGATCTCCCTTATGAAAGTGAACGATAAAGATGATTGATGGCGTGGATGGATGTGGAAAATCGATGGATAATGTCCTATCGAGCCCTCCTAGTCACAATGAAAAGGCAAACACGATAATATGGCTCTAACCAACCCTCCTAGTCGCGATGAAAAGGAAAATTGGAGTGTGAAAATTAATCTCCCTCACAAGAACTTGAAAGAACTCCAGGAGAAGAAGCTTCGAAGGCACAAGGCAATCAGCACTTGCAAAAACAAACTCTTGTTGTATTATTGATCAAAGAAATCTGATTTACAAAGTTGAATGAAGCCTCCTTTATATAGGGGCTGAATTCTAAAGGTCCTAAATAACTAAAGAATAAAATATTAATAAACTAAACATGTTTTAACTCTAATTCCTAATAAAATAATAATAACTAAAAATATTGTTTTAACCCAACCTTAATTCCTAATAAAATAATAAATCTGATCCTAAAAGATAATTAATCATCCTATATTAAATTATATTACAAATAATCAATATAAATATTGAAAATTCGTAATATTTACAAAATAACGTATTAATCCCGTATAGGATTTCCTGCATGCACCGTCTTTAGTAAAATGACCATATATTGAGGTCCCGATATCGGATTGATGCGATTCAAGAACCGTTGGAAAGATAAGAGACAGAAGGTTGTATCTCCAGAGACATGTCGACCGGATAACAACTGGATCCCCTTCAAAAAGTTGTTGCAAATCTGATGCTATTAGACCCTTCCGGATGAATGCTTGAACTACGATTTGAAGCTTGTCTTTAAGAAGTTTGGTCCGGCCTCGTGTGATAGGGCCAAGTGGTATAGTAAATTCATCATCCTTAGCTTTAGGGCATGTGGTGCATGTATCATTAGTAGGAATGGAAAACAAACAATAATGAAAGGTAGGCTTAGTAATAGAAAAAGGATAAAAAAAGTTACTTACACAAAGTCACTTTACAACCTTTCTATCACCACAATCAATCAAAGGCTTACTTGAATGGCTCGGTGATCAAATTTGTTGACGAGTGCTTCAACTCTCTTCCTTTTCTTTTCTCTTTTGAGTGTTGGAATTTCTTTGTTGAATATGGATTTCTTCACTAGCACTTCACGTAACTTCTTTTTGTATTTTTGTTTTTGTTGTTGTTGTGCGTTGGTTCTTCCACCAAAGAGATGGTATGAAATGGTAAATTAATTTTATGAAAGAGATGGTAGCGGAATATGATTGTTGTGGTTATGAAATGGATAACGAAATAATGGAATGGTAAATATGATAGTATCTTACAATAACCAAGAAAGAACCAGTGCTATAAAGAGTAAAGATCCAGCCTTACAAATCGTTCTAAGGGATGGTAATTAGGACTTTTACCCGCTATCTATAAAGAGATAGGAACCACAAGTATCAAGTTGAAAAGGAATGATGCCACAAGTAACGAGTTACTTGATGAGTCGATAAAAGTCACAAAGGACTCAATAAGAGAAAACTCTCAAGTTTAATTCAAATTAAATGTTAAGTTTACAATGCAATATGAAAGACCATTTTATAGGAGTTGAACATGCATGGTCGTTTGTTACAATGTGCATGGCCGAAGGTTCTATCATGATTGGTCGAATGATACTTTGTTGATGTGGCACTCCTTGTCAAATAATCCAAACATATTTTGAGCATGATTATCATGCATTTATTCAGTCAAATGGATGAGGAGTGTGCCTTGGTTAATCCTTTCTTTCAAGTGATGACTAGTGGAGACAAAGCTAAGTGGAATTGTAGGAACTTGTCTCCATGGTTGAATTAGCACGTGTATCATTCAATTGACAACTTAGTGGAGACAAGCATCTTTGCAAGCACATGGGTTGTTTGTAGTGCAATATAGGATCACGCACATGGCTTGTTCCTTGAGTACATTTGTGTGTAGGATCAACAGCATCGATTGGCGTGTAATGTCTTCATTTTAAGCTTGATTAAGTGGGATGCCAATTAAAAAATACAAGGGCTGGTGGTATTGAGTCTTCCTTGTGCAATTCAAGCCGAGATTCTCTCCAACAAGTTGCCCATGTTCTACCTTGAATTACTGAATGGTTTGGTGAGTTTGTTCTTGTTTCCTTAAGGCTCAACAAGCTGCCAAACGTGTGCCATATTCTAATACCCTTGTTGCCATGTTTTGTGAGAAGGATGGGCTTCTAAGTGCTCCACTAAACCATCCATCATGGGGCATGTTCTTAATGCTCCTACAAGTGCAAGAATAAACTAGTAATCTAATGATATTGAACCCTTATAATCAAATTACTTGTTGTCCTGCTTTGTGAACTATGTTTGCATTTTATTAAATGCCATCAAATATCACGTTAAAACCCTAAGAACTAAGATGATTGCAAATGAACTACACAAATGATATGTGAATGTAAAATATGAATAACACGTGAATGCTAATTATTAAAATATGATTAGATGAATGCTAATGAACCACACGAATACTATGTATGCTGACATGAATGTGAATGTACGTGAGTTAACAAAATGATAACAGGTTGTTATGAATGTGAATGCACTTGAGTTAACAAAATGATAACATGCTGTTATGAAAGTGAATGCTCGTCCATAACAAGGTGTATGATGTAATGATAAGTATGCTATTATTGAATCATGCTTAGAAATGCAAAACTAATATGAAATTAATTAACATGCTTGAAATAACATGCATGAGCTGATAAGTGTGGAAAGACATGCTTAAAATGCAAAACTAACTTTATTCAATGAACTAGATACTTTAAATGCAATGCATGTCATGCAACTAATAAAACTCATGCAAATTAATTAAAGGAATGATATCATATGTAAATATATCCTAATAAGTAAATACAAACATATATATAGTGCATAAATGAGTAAATAAATAATAAAATATGGAAGAACTCCCTTAGAATCATCTTGAAAGAACTTCCATGGTATGATCAAGTCATGAAGAAGGTTGGCCCTTGGCGTGATCACATCATCCCCCTTCTTTAAGGCGATTTGTCCTCAAATCAAAGGTTTCTGTTATTGATTGATCGATTGGTGTATGAAAGGATGAATGAAGGTCATTATGCCTATTAGGGTATTCTTTGAATCCTTCAAGTAGATAACTCATGTCAACCTTAGTCTTTGAACCGTTTCATAGTATGAATCTTGAATAATTGGATAATGCTCGTTTATTTTCCTTGAATCGATGATCAGAAGAAACAACACTTTCATGTAACTGATTCAATTTGCTACAAAATATAAATAAGTTAGAACATGAAACATTACTAACAATGTGAATGAACGTATAAGATTCATTAAACTTCATGAATGGAATTTGGTTCGTTGAAACTTCCCTTTCATAAGGTTCATTGGATCTTGAATATGAAGTGAATGTACTTAGAATGTCAAAGAGCACATGCTTTGAATTACTAAATGTTACAACCTTAGGAGCTTCAATGGATAAATGTGATTCATTTTGCAATGTTATGGCTTTTGGAATATCCTACAAATCAAATGAAAGAATAGAAAGAAAATATTGGTTAGTGTCAAGCAAAACTTCCTTCTCCTCACATCCTTTTCTTTCATGCTCATGTTTTTCAACACACTCAGCTACAATCTCAATGTTTTTATTCTCATTTTAGACTCCAACATTTCTCACATCAATTTTCTCATTTTTATTGCCCTCAATGTCTTTTTCAACTCTCACTTCTTCTTCTTTTTTGAAAACAATTCCTTTTCTAGTTGTCTTTGCAATTGTGTTTCTTTGACGAGATTGTCAACACACTGTTGAAGACGAGCTATCTTTCAGGAATAAAAGATACAAAATTCCTTGGCTCACTTCGCGTTGAACTTTTGACATTGCTTCTTGTTAGAAAATTGAGGTCCTCATTGTAAGATCTTCTACTGCAATTAGGTGTAGAACTAGAAAAGGATCGAGTGTCGTCTCTCTTTTTTATTTGTGTTTTGATATTCGTTGGATGCGTTTGTGAACAAGAAAGTCGTTCTGTCATTTGCTCCAATTTTTGTGAGATTGGTTCGATATTTTTTTTGAGTAATCTCCTCATTTCTTGACTGAAATCTTGAAATTGAGAACTTGATGAAAATTCTCATACGTTGTCTCTTGTATAATCATTTGGTCTTGTATACTTTCGAGACATAATTAAAAGGAAAATATTAATAAAAATCAAATTAAATTCCACTAACATAAAAAAAATATCACCAATACACTCCAAAGAAAACTTGAATGTCACTCAATTTGTTCATGCACTCGTTCTCTTTATCCAAGTTCTAAATGACTTTACTCAAAACTGTTTCAAGCCAAGTTTACTTGTAATGCGTCGGCTGAAAAATAAATAGTTAGTAGGAATGGAAAAGAAACAATAATGAAAGGTAGGCTTAAAAATAGAAAGAGGATAAAAAAAGTTACTTACACAGAGTCACTTTACAACCTTTCTATCACCACAATCAATCAAAGGCTTACTTGAATGGCTTGGTGATCAAATTTGTTGACGAGTGCTTCAACTCTCTTCCTTTTCTTTTCTCTTTTGAGTGCTGGAATTTCTTTGTTGAATCTGGATTTCTTCACTAGCACTTCACGTAACTTCTTTTTGTATTTTTGTTTTTGTTGTTGTTGCGCGTTGGTTCTTCCACCAAAGCTCTGATACCATATGATATAAGGCATTTCTTTGATTACCACTTGATGTAACCGAGTTCGTACCATATGGATTGATTGTGGATCTGGGAAGGAAGAAAAACAACTTGCATAAGATAATGGCACAAATAGATGGGTTTTAGGTGGTAAACGTGATGGTGAAATGGTAAATTAATTTTATGATATAGATGGTAGCGGAAGATGATCGTTGTGGTTATGAAATGGATAACGAAATAATGGAATGGAAAATATGATAGTATCTTAGAATAACTAAGGAAGAACCAATGCTATAAAGAGCAAAGACCCAAGCTTACAAATAGTTCTAAGGGGTGGTAATTAGGACTTTGACCCTCTATCTATAAAGAGATAGGAACCACAAGTATCAAGGTGAAAAGGAATGACGCCACATGTAACGAGTTACTTGATAAATCGATAAAAGTCACAAAGGACTCAATAAGAGAAAACTCTCAAGTTTAATTCAAATTCAATGTTAAGTTTACAATGCAATATGAAAGCCCATTTTATAGGACTTGAACATGCATGGCCGTTTGTTACAATGTGCATGGTCGAAGGTTCCATCATGATTGTCTGAATGGTGCTTTGTTGATGTGGCACTCTTTGTCAAATAATCCAAACATATTTTGAGCATGATTATCATGCATATATTCGGTCAAATGGATGAGGAGTGTGCCTTTGCCAAATCCTTTCTTTCAAGTGATGACTAGTGGAGACAAAGCTAAATGGAATTGTAGGAACTTGTCTCCATGGTTGAATTAGCACGTGTATTCTTCAATTGATAACTTAGTGGAGATATGCATCTTTGCAAGCACATGGGTTGTTTGTAGTGCAATATAGTATCATGCACATGGCTTGTTCCTTGAGTGCATTTGTGTGTAGGATCAGCATCATCAATTGGCATGTAATGTCTTCATTTTAAGCTTGATTAAGTGGGATGCCAATTAACAAATACAAGGGCTGGTGGTATTAAGTCTTCATTGTACAATTCCAGTTGAGATTCTGATGTAAGGCTAACCAGGCCAGTCTTCTTAAATAATGGAGAAGTTGATAGCCTTGTTGATTCTCGATCTAGGAGAGACGCCAAATACTACACTTTGAATTGAAAGTAATCTACAAAAAAGAAAAAGAATTGGTTAAGTAAATGGATAATTAAGAAAGGAAATGCAAATGGAAAGAATTGAAATGGAAAGAAATGTTATCAAAGATGGGTTACGGAAGTGATGTTGAATTATCCTTCAAATGTAAGAGAATTCAACCACCAATGAAGTTGCTGGACGTATGCCTCAATGATGAAGGAAATATGCTTTAATGGTGATGAATATGGTAATGGGATGGTGGTAGAGTTGGCATGAAAGTGATGATGGAAGATGGTGATGAACATATAGTATCTTATAAAACTAAGAAGGAACCAATGCTATAAAGGAGCAAAGACCCGTTTCTTATAAGTCTTATAAGGGATGGTAGTAAGTACTTTGACCCACTAGTTATAAGAACTAGGAACCAGAAGTATGAAGGGGAAGAAATGACGCCACAAACTTAAGAAATAAGCTTTCTTAATTGATATATTTCTAAAAAGAACTTGAAGAGGGAATAATCTCACAAGGATTTTATATTATCAAATGGTTGTCTTACAATGTAAATATCCTAGCCTATTTATAGTTTTCAAAAGGGTTTAGGCTGAATAAAAACATGACGGTTCAGCTAATGATGAAACCCCTTTGAAAATACATGATTTTGATGAAAATACATGATTTTAATGAAGATATATGCTCTTGGCCGAATGGTTAGGTGTTGGTTCGGCCCTAAGGATGTTTTGAATGCATTTGAAAGTTATTTGGGTGCAAAAATGAAGATGAAGGAGTATTTGGCAGAATATGAAGAATCTCTTGGTGTTTTGGCGCCTATTTGATGTCACATGGAGTGCACATGCTTGAATGATGCACATGGCATACTACATGAACTTACATGGGTCTTCTTGTAATGTTTTGGTGAGGTTGCAATCTTTGGATTATGTCTTGAAGTCCATGGAATGAAGATAAGTAACAACTAGGCGTGACTTAGCTTCCAACGTGCATCTAGGTGTCATGGTCTTCAATGGGCAGCAACTTGTCATGAAAGGTCTCTAGCTAGCTCAAAAATCCAGCTCAAGTGAGCTATGAGCTCGGGGGTCAGCTAACAACTTTTCACCATTTGTTCTTCATGATCTCCCAAGTCATCCTATGTAAGTTTTCCTAGCTCCTTATCCTTAGTTAAGCTCAAATTTAGCTCCCATCATGTGGCCGAATATGCACCTACAAAAGAAAGCATAATATAAGCTAAGTATTTATAGTAAATAACTTATAATATAAAGATGTGGTGATGTAAGGTACTTGTACCTTTTCAAATGATTGTGGATCTAGGAAGGAAGCAAAACAACCTGCAAAGTGAATGGCTCAAAATAGAATGGTTAAGGGTGGTAGACGTATGGGTGAATTGGTAGGCTATTTAAATAATGAGTAATGGAAGCGGAAGATAGTTGATAAGGCTATGGTTATGGAGATGAAATAAAGGGATGGTTGTGAGGATAGTATCTTGAAGAAATCTCAAAGAAGAACCAATGCTATAAAGAGCAGAGACCCAATCTTTATATTGCTTCTTCAAGGGGTGGTGTTAAGTACTTTGACCCACTAGTTATATGAACTAGGAACCAGAAGTATCAAGATGAAAGGAAGGGGTTGACGCCACAAGTATAAAATACTTGATAAGTCGATAAAAAGTCACCAGGACTTAAGAAGAGAATAATCTCACTTTAATTGAATAAAAGGTCTGCTTACAAATGAAATAGGAAAGCCTATTTATAGTTTTTGAAGGGATTTGGCCGAATAGATACATGTTGGTTCGGCCAGCCCTTGTGCCTTCCTAAAATGACATGATTTTTGTGTGAAAATACATGACTTAATGCAAATACATGCTCTTGGCCGAATGGTTATGTGTTGGTTCGGCCCTAAGGATATTTTGAAAGCATTTGGAAGTTATTTGGGCGCCAAAATGAAGAGGAAAGAGTCTTTGGCCGAACAGCAAGCATCCCTTGGTGTTTTGGCGCCAATTTGATGTCACATGGTGTGCACATGCTTGAATGATGCACATGGCAGCCTACATGAATGCACATGGGTCTTCTTGTTATGCTTTGATGAGGTTGCAACCATAGGATGATGTCTTGAAGTCCATGGAATAAAGATAGGCAACAATTAGGCGTGAATTAGCTTCCAACATGCATCTAGGTGACATGGCATCCATTGGGCAGCCTAGAGATGAACTAGCTTCAAGGTAAGCTAGGTGAGTGTCTTGGTAGCTAACTAGGTGAGTTATAGCTTGATGAACTCAAGCTAGTTAGCTTTGGTCTTCTCAACTCCTCAGCTACTCTCCCAGCTACTTCCAGCTACCTCTAGTCCACTTTTCAATAATTTGGTCCAAAGCTCTCCTCCAGCTAAGTTCAGCTACATGCTAGCTCCTCCAGCTAAGTTTAAGCTCCTTATGTGATGAAATGAGCTGCCATAATGTTCATGTGCTAGTGTGAGCTGTTGTGCTTGTCCTTTTAGCTAGCCAAGCTACCATAATATGCCTTGTTTTGTGTTTCACCTATAGGAATCACCAAACAAATAAAATAAGCAATGTGTGAGCTCATTTAAGGTAAAATGCATGCTGCCGTGAGGTGTTTGAGTGATATGAGCTATGAATGCATGTCATGAGCTAAGTACATAATGATATAACATATGTAAGCTAATGTATAAGACCTAGGAGCTAGAATGAATGCACGTGAGCTAACAAATGAATGATTAAGCATTCTGCCATTTCACGAATGAATTGAATCATGCTTAAATGAATGCAAGACTAATATAACATACTTAACACACTTGAAATAACATTGTGCATCAATTATAAAGATGTGAATGCATGAATATCATATAATATGGTACTCATAAATGATAAATGGAAACATGTAATAATAATATCCTAAGAAATGATATGTAATCATAACATATATTTGAATAATATTAAAAACATGATCAAATAAGCATAGGATAATAATATGATAATTTATACAAACATGTGAATGCATGCTTATGATAGAATAGAATGTATAAATGATATAGTATAAGATAGGGTAATGAAGAACTTCCTTAGAAACAGCTTTGAAGAACATCCATGGTGTGTTCAAGTCATGGAGAAAGTTGGAGCTTGTTTGGATTGTATCATCCTCCCCTTCTTTTAGGCGATTTGTCCTCAAATCGAAGTAGTTTCTCATTGAATACCTTCTTGATGTAGGAAGGATTGAATCCTTATGTTTTCCTCCAATAGATGATTCACACGATATGTTCAACCTCTTGGCTTCAAATCTGGTAACTTTACATCCTTTGATGGGAGGACACAATGTTTGGGAATCATCACATGTCCTTTGAACAGGAGAGACATAGCCCTTCACGAACCAACTTGATCCCTTTTCTTTATTCTTTGAATTATCACAATGCTTGGAAAGGACCTCTATATCTTCAATTCCTCCTTTTAATTCACCATGGTTGTTGGTGAAAAGGTTTGTCGCTTGGTTGGAGTCATCACGTCTCTTGGTGAAGATAAGTGTTCTTTGAATGACTTTTTGGGGCTGATTTAAATCATCGTGTCCTTTCACCATTGTGCCTCTCCAAATGATTGCCTTGAGGGTTGGTATGATTTCTTCACCATAAGGATGAAACAAGTTGCTACAAAATAAATCAAAGTTAGTAAATGAAAAATTATTAACAATATGAATGGAAATAGCAAACCAAGGTGGATGTTTAATGGGCATTGGTTGCTTAATGATGAAAAACTCCATTGGTTGTTGAATTCCCTTCAATATGTGCAATGTTCTTGGAGTCTGAATGATCTCAACTCTTGGTATTCCAATTGGCTCATTCTTTTGAATTTCAAGAGGTACATCCTTTGAAATGTCAAAGGACATATCTTGTGCATCACCAAAAGTCACATCTATTGCTTCTTCAAAAGACATATTTCTTGAATCTTCAACTTGAAGTGACATGTCTATTGGATTGTCCTGCACGTCAAAAGAAAGAATAGGAGTAGGATTAGATAAAATATGTTCTTCACCCTCATTTTCCTTTTCCTTTTCCTCTTTGCTCCCATATTCAATCCTTTCATTTTGTCCATTTTCAACTCTCTCCACTCTTTTCTCATGCAAAAATTCTCTTTCAACTTTCTTCATGGCTTTAGCTTTCTCCCATTCCTCTATACGTGATTTAAGGGTAACCTGACATTCATGGACTTGATTTGGAAGCATAGGCGCCAATATGATTTTCTTTCCTTGATGTTGGAAAGAGTACTTGTTAGAAAATCCGTCATGGGTAGCCTTCTTATCATATTGCCAAGGACGCCCGAGTATAAGGTGGCTTGCACTCATGGGCACCACGTCACAAAGGACTTCATCATTATATCTTCCAATTGAAAAAGGAACAATAACTTGTTTGGTTACCTTGGCTTCCCCCACATCATTGAGCCACTGAAGTTTGTAAGGATGAGGATGCTTGGAAGTCTTGAGACCCAACTTTTCCACCATGTGAGTACTTGCTACATTGGTACAACTTCCTCCATCAATGATCACCACACAAATTTTATCTCCCACGTGACATTTGGTATGGAAGATGTTTTCTCTTTGTTCATCATCTTGACTTTGAATGTTCAAAGTCCTTTTGACTACAAAAATGTTGGATGGAAGAGACATGTTAGCAAATAAGGAAAAAATTAAAATGTGCGTAGGACCTTACCAGATATACTCTCACAAAGCCTCACGAGTCACTCCAATAAAACTTGATGTCACTCAATCCGCTCGTGTTTGCACTCTAGGACTTTAATGGCTTTTACTTGTCCTCTTCTGATCTCACACATGCTCTAGCCTTTTTCCACTCGATTCTCTTATCTCAAGTTCTAATGAACTTTTACTCAAGACTATATCAAGTAATTTCACTTGTTTGGCGTCGGCTGCAAATGGTTAGTAGGAATGGAAAGCAAATATAATTGAAAATGTGGCTTAGAAATTAGAAAGAAGAGAATGAAAGGGTTACTTACACAAGTTACTTTACAACCTTCTATCACCACAATCAAATTTAAAGGCTTACTTGAATGGCTTGGTGATGAGACTTGTTGATGAGTGCTTCCAACTTTTCTTTCTTTCTTTTTCTTCTTTTTTTGAGTGCTTTCAATCTTTTTGAGTGCTTCTTTTTCCTTTGCTGAATTTTTTTTCTTCGACTTTGCACTTCACTTTTGCACTTCTTTTGTATTTCTTCTTGTTGTTGTTGCACGTTGCTTCTTCCACCAAAGCTCTGATACCACTTGATGTAAGGTACTTGTACCTTTTCAAATGATTGTGGATCTAGGAAGGAAGCAAAACAACCTGCAAAGTGAATGGCTCAAAATAGAATGGTTAAGGGTGGTAGACGTATGGGTGAATTGGTAGGCTATTTAAATAATGAGTAATGGAAGCGGAAGATAGTTGATAAGGCTATGGTTATGGAGATGAAATAAAGGGATGGTTGTGAGGATAGTATCTTGAAGAAATCTCAAAGAAGAACCAATGCTATAAAGAGCAGAGACCCAATCTTTATATTGCTTCTTCAAGGGGTGGTGTTAAGTACTTTGACCCACTAGTTATATGAACTAGGAACCAGAAGTATCAAGATGAAAGGAAGGGGTTGACGCCACAAGTATAAAATACTTGATAAGTCGATAAAAAGTCACCAGGACTTAAGAGAGAATAATCTCACTTTAATTGAATAAAAGGTCTGCTTACAAATGAAATAGGAAAGCCTATTTATAGTTTTTGAAGGGATTTGGCCGAATAGATACATGTTGGTTCGGCCAGCCCTTGTGCCTTCCTAAAATGACATGATTTTTGTGTGAAAATACATGACTTAATGCAAATACATGCTCTTGGCCGAATGGTTATGTGTTGGTTCGGCCCTAAGGATATTTTGAAAGCATTTGGAAGTTATTTGGGCGCCAAAATGAAGAGGAAAGAGTCTTTGGCCGAACAGCAAGCATCCCTTGGTGTTTTGGCGCCAATTTGATGTCACATGGTGTGCACATGCTTGAATGATGCACATGGCAGCCTACATGAATGCACATGGGTCTTCTTGTTATGCTTTGATGAGGTTGCAACCATAGGATGATGTCTTGAAGTCCATGGAATAAAGATAGGCAACAATTAGGGTGAATTAGCTTCCAACATGCATCTAGGTGACATGGCATCCATTGGGCAGCCTAGAGATGAACTAGCTTCAAGGTAAGCTAGGTGAGTGTCTTGGTAGCTAACTAGGTGAGTTATAGCTTGATGAACTCAAGCTAGTTAGCTTTGGTCTTCTCAACTCCTCAGCTACTCTCCCAGCTACTTCCAGCTACCTCTAGTCCACTTTTCAATAATTTGGTCCAAAGCTCTCCTCCAGCTAAGTTCAGCTACATGCTAGCTCCTCCAGCTAAGTTTAAGCTCCTTATGTGATGAAATGAGCTGCCATAATGTTCATGTGCTAGTGTGAGCTGTGTGCTTGTCCTTTTAGCTAGCCAAGCTACCATAATATGCCTTGTTTTGTGTTTCACCTATAGGAATCACCAAACAAATAAAATAAGCAATGTGTGAGCTCATTTAAGGTAAAATGCATGCTGCCGTGAGGGTGTTTGAGTGATATGAGCTATGAATGCATGTCATGAGCTAAGTACATAATGATATAACATATGTAAGCTAATGTATAAGACCTAGGAGCTAGAATGAATGCACGTGAGCTAACAAATGAATGATTAAGCATTCTGCCATTTCACGAATGAATTGAATCATGCTTAAATGAATGCAAGACTAATATAACATACTTAACACACTTGAAATAACATTGTGCATCAATTATAAAGATGTGAATGCATGAATATCATATAATATGGTACTCATAAATGATAAATGGAAACATGTAATAATATATCCTAAGAAATGATATGTAATCATAACATATATTTGAATAATATTAAAAACATGATCAAATAAGCATAGGATAATAATATGATAATTTATACAAACATGTGAATGCATGCTTATGATAGAATAGAATGTATAAATGATATAGTATAAGATAGGGTAATGAAGAACTTCCTTAGAAACAGCTTTGAAGAACATCCATGGTGTGTTCAAGTCATGGAGAAAGTTGGAGCTTGTTTGGATTGTATCATCCTCCCCTTCTTTTAGGCGATTTGTCCTCAAATCGAAGTAGTTCTCATTGAATACCTTCTTGATGTAGGAAGGATTGAATCCTTATGTTTTCCTCCAATAGATGATTCACACGATATGTTCAACCTCTTGGCTTCAAATCTGGTAACTTTACATCCTTTGATGGGAGGACACAATGTTTGGGAATCATCACATGTCCTTTGAACAGGAGAGACATAGCCCTTCACGAACCAACTTGATCCCTTTTCTTTATTCTTTGAATTATCACAATGCTTGGAAAGGACCTCTATATCTTCAATTCCTCCTTTTAATTCACCATGGTTGTTGGTGAAAAGGTTTGTCGCTTGGTTGGAGTCATCACGTCTCTTGGTGAAGATAAGTGTTCTTTGAATGACTTTTGGGGCTGATTTAAATCATCGTGTCCTTTCACCATTGTGCCTCTCCAAATGATTGCCTGAGGGTTGGTATGATTTCTTCACCATAAGGATGAAACAAGTTGCTACAAAATAAATCAAAGTAGTAAATGAAAATTATTAACAATATGAATGGAAATAGCAAACCAAGGTGGATGTTTAATGGGCATTGGTTGCTTAATGATGAAAAACTCCATTGGTTGTTGAATTCCCTTCAATATGTGCAATGTTCTTGGAGTCTGAATGATCTCAACTCTTGGTATTCCAATTGGCTCATTCTTTTGAATTTCAAGAGGTACATCCTTGAAATGTCAAAGGATATCTTGTGCATCACCAAAGTCACATCTATTGCTTCTTCAAAAGACATATTTCTTGAATCTTCAACTTGAAGTGACATGTCTATTGGATTGTCCTGCACGTCAAAGAAAGAATAGGAGTAGGATTAGATAAAATATGTTCTTCACCTCATTTTCCTTTTCCTTTTCCTCTTTGCTCCCATATTCAATCCTTTCATTTTGTCCATTTTCAACTCTCTCCACTCTTTTCTCATGCAAAAATTCTCTTTCAACTTTCTTCATGGCTTTAGCTTTCTCCCATTCCTCTATACGTGATTTAAGGGTAACCTGACATTCATGGACTTGATTTGGAAGCATAGGCGCCAATATGATTTTCTTTCCTTGATGTTGGAAAGAGTACTTGTTAGAAAATCCGTCATGGGTAGCCTTCTTATCATATTGCCAAGGACGCCGAGTATAAGGTGGCTTGCACTCATGGGCACCACGTCACAAAGGACTTCATCATATATCTTCCAATTGAAAAAGGAACAATAACTTGTTTGGTTACCTTGGCTTCCCCCACATCATTGAGCCACTGAAGTTTGTAAGGATGAGGATGCTTGGAAGTCTTGAGACCCAACTTTTCCACCATGTGAGTACTTGCTACATTGGTACAACTTCCTCCATCAATGATCACCACACAAATTTTATCTCCCACGTGACATTTGGTATGGAAGATGTTTTCTCTTTGTTCATCATCTGACTTTGAATGTTCAAAGTCCTTTGACTACAAAAATGTTGGATGGAAGAGACATGTTAGCAAATAGGAAAAAATTAAAATGTGCGTAGGACCTTACCAGATATACTCTCACAAAGCCTCACGAGTCACTCCAATAAAACTTGATGTCACTCAATCCGCTCGTGTTTGCACTCTAGGACTTTAATGGCTTTTACTTGTCCTCTTCTGATCTCACACATGCTCTAGCCTTTTTCCACTCGATTCTCTTATCTCAAGTTCTAATGAACTTTTACTCAAGGACTATCAAGTAATTCACTGTTTGGCGTCGGCTGCAAATGGTTAGTAGGAATGGAAAGCAAATATAATTGAAAATGTGGCTTAGAAATTAGAAAGAAGAGAATGAAAGGGTTACTTACACAAGTTACTTTACAACCTTCTATCACCACAATCAAATTTAAAGGCTTACTTGAATGGCTTGGTGATGAGACTTGTTGATGAGTGCTTCCAACTTTTCTTTCTTTCTTTTTCTTCTTTTTTTGAGTGCTTTCAATCTTTTTGAGTGCTTTTTTCCTTTGCTGAATTTTTTTTCTTCGACTTTGCACTTCACTTTTGCACTCTTTTTGTATTTCTTCTTTGTTGTTGTTGCACGTTGCTTCTTCCACCAAAGCTCTGATACCACTTGATGTAAGGTACTTGTACCTTTTCAAATGATTGTGGATCTAGGAAGGAAGCAAACAACCTGCAAAGTGAATGGCTCAAATAGAATGGTTAAGGGTGGTAGACGTATGGGTGAATTGGTAGGCTATTTAAATAAGAGTAATGGAAAGGAAGATAGTTGATAAGGCTATGGTTATGGAGATGAAAAAAGGGATGGTTGTGAGGATAGTATCTTGAAGAAATCTCAAAGAAGAACCAATGCTATAAGAGCAGAGACCCAATCTTTATATTGCTTCTTCAAGGGGTGGTGTTAAGTACTTTGACCCACTAGTTATATGAACTAGGAACCAGAAGTATCAAGATGAAAGGAAGGGGTTGACGCCACAAGTATAAAATACTTGATAAGTCGATAAAAAGTCACCAGGACTTAAGAAGAGAATAATCTCACTTTAATTGAATAAAAGGTCTGCTTACAAATGAAATAGGAAAGCCTATTTATAGTTTTGAAGGGATTTGGCGAATAGATACATGTGGTTCGGCCAGCCCTTGTGCCTTCCTAAAATGACATGATTTTGTGTGAAAATACATGACTTAATGCAAATACATGCTCTTGGCCGAATGGTTATGTGTTGGTTCGGCCCTAAGGATATTTGAAAGCATTTGGAAGTTATTTGGGCGCCAAATGAAGAGGAAAGAGTCTTTGGCCGAACAGCAAGCATCCCTTGGTGTTTTGGCGCCAATTTGATGTCACATGGTGTGCACATGCTTGAATGATGCACATGGCCTACATGAATGCACATGGGTCTTCTTGTTATGCTTTGATGAGGTTGCAACCATAGGATGATGTCTTGAAGTCCATGGAATAAAGATAGGCAACAATTAGGCGTGAATTAGCTTCCAACATGCATCTAGGTGACATGGGCATTGGGCAGCCTAGAGATGAACTAGCTTCAAGGTAAGCTAGGTGAGTGTCTTGGTAGCTAACTAGGTGAGTTATAGCTTGATGAACTCAAGCTAGTTAGCTTTGGTCTTCTCAACTCCTCAGCTACTCTCCCAGCTACTTCCAGCTACCTCTAGTCCACTTTTCAATAATTTGGTCCAAAGCTCTCCTCCAGCTAAGTTCAGCTACATGCTAGCTCCTCCAGCTAAGTTTAAGCTCCTTATGTGATGAAATGAGCTGCCATAATGTTCATGTGCTAGTGTGAGCTGTTGTGCTTGTCCTTTTAGCTAGCCAAGCTACATAATATGCCTTGTTTTGTGTTCACCTATAGGAATCACCAAACAAATAAAATAAGCAATGTGTGAGCTCATTAAGGTAAAATGCATGCTGCCGTGAGGTGTTTGAGTGATATGAGCTATGAATGCATGTCATGAGCTAAGTACATAATGATATAACATATGTAAGCTAATGTATAAGACCTAGGAGCTAGAATGAATGCACGTGAGCTAACAAATGAATGATTAAGCATTCTGCCATTTCACGAATGAATTGAATCATGCTTAAATGAATGCAAGACTAATATAACATACTTAACACACTTGAAATAACATTGTGCATCAATTATAAAGATGTGAATGCATGAATATCATATAATATGGTACTCATAAATGATAAATGGAAACATGTAATAATAAATCCTAAGAAATGATATGTAATCATAACATATATTTGAATAATATTAAAAACATGATCAAATAAGCATAGGATAATAATATGATAATTTATAAACATGTGAATGCATGCTTATGATAGAATAGAATGTATAAATGATATAGTATAAGATAGGGTAATGAAGAACTTCCTTAGAAACAGCTTTGAAGAACATCCATGGTGTGTTCAAGTCATGGAGAAAGTTGGAGCTTGTTTGGATTGTATCATGTGGACTATAGGTTATAATAATAACTCATGCGTCATATGATAATGAATGAATATTATTATTATAACTATAGATTATAAGCTTGAATATCAAACAATGATGCAAACCATATAATGAATGAATGCACATATTATGATAATTCAAGTATAGTCTAATCTTCAAATGTATGCTCATTATAATATATAGTGCATAAATAAGTAAATATAAGATAAAGTAAGGTAGAACTCCCTTAGAACCAAATTTGAATAACATCCATGATGTGATCAAGTCATGAAGAAAATTGTAGCTAGATATGATCACATCAGATTCTCTCCAACAAGTTGCCCATGTTCTGTCTTGAATTGCCGAATGGTTTGGTGAGTTGTTCTTGTTCCCTTAAGGCTCAACAAGCTGCAAAACGTGTGCCATATTATAATACCCTTGTTGCCATGTTTTGTGAGATGGATGGGCTTCTAAGTGCTCCACTAAACCGTCCATCATGGGGCATGTTCTTGATGTTCTACAAGTGCAAGAATAAACAAGTAATTCAATGATATTGAACCTTATAATAAAATTACTTGCTTCCATGCTTTGTTAACTATGTTTGCATTTATTAAATGCCATCAAATATCACGTGAAAACCCTAAGAACTAAGATGAGTTGATGTGATCCTGTCTAGCTCCAATTTTCTACATGACTTGATCACACCATGGATGTTATTCAAATCTGGTTCTAAGGGAGTCAACCTTACTTTATCTTATATTTACTATTTATGCATTATATATTATTATAAGCATACAATTTCTTAGACTATGCTTGAATTTCATAACATGTGCATTCATTCATTAGGTCCTATGGTTTGCATCATTGATTGATATTCATGCATAATCTATAGTTGTAATAATAATATTCATTCTTATCATGATGCATGAGTTGTTATTATAACCTATAGTTCACATCTTTATAATATGTACATTCTTATTACTTATATAATTCATATACTTAGGTTATATGCTTTCTTTAGTAGGTGCATCTTCGGCCACATGATGGGAGCTGACTTAAAGCTAGCTGACCTAAAGCTAGCATTGGAGTCCAAGAGCCATGGAAACTTGACTAGGACAACTCCGGGACAGCTCAAGAACATTTTGGGACAAAGTTGCCAGCTGACCTCCGAGCTCATAGTGATTTGAGCTGGACTTTTGAGCTAGCTAGAGGTTTCATTTCAGCTGGAGAGTTGCACCATCATCACACCACACAGAGTACTTCAAATATGGTCTATGTCAATTTTTTGGATTCGTACTTTTTCACGAATAGTTGCCATTCCGATACATGCACCAGAGTCCATAATACATGCTTCTTTGGACTAATGTTTCTACTCAAACCTATTAGAAGAACAAAGTCTCGAAGATTCAAGCATACTATTCGGTAAGCATAATGTGAATGAATTATTAAACTATTCTAATGTTGCTCCTTTAATGTTTCAGATTCGAGGTCGAATCTTTTTGAAGAAAGGGAGGATGATACATGCACAAGGTTCACATCAAAGGAAGAAGTAATAACTCTTCCAAATGATCCACTCGTCCAAGCTTGGAAAAGAGATCAGAACAGCAGCGCACTTGAGACGACTTTTTGAATGGGATCCTGATATATTTGGTCGGCATGTCTTCTGGAGATACAACCGTCTGTCTCTTATATTTCTAACGGTTCTTGAATCGCATCAATCCGATCGGGAACTCAAGATATGGTCATTTTACTGAAGACGGTGCATGCAGGAATCCTATACGGGATTAATACGTTATTTTGTAAATATTACGAATTTTCAATATTTATATTGATTATTTGTATATAATTTAAATAGGAGATTAATTATCTTTTAGGATCAGATTATTATTTTATTAGGATTAAGGTTGGGTTAAAACAATATTTTTAGTATTATTATTATTAGGAATTAGGGTTAAAACATGTTTAGTTTAATATTATTCTTTAGTTATTTAGGACCTTTAGAATTCAGCCCTATATAAAGGAGGCTTCATTCAACTTTGTAAAGCAGATTTCTTTGATTATAATACAACGAGAGTTCGTTTTTGCAAGTGCTGATTGCCTTGTGCCTTCGAAGCTTCTTCTCCTTGAGTTCTTTCAAGTTCTTGTGAGGGAGATTAATCTTCACTCCAATTTGCCTTTTCATCGCGACTAGGAGGGTTGGTTAGAGCCATTTATCGTGTTTGCCTTTCATTGCGACTAGGAGGGCTCGATAGGACACTTATCCATCTATTATCCACATATCCATCCACGCCATCAATCTTTACCGTTCACCTTCATAAGGGAGATCTTTGATTTCTTTATTATCTTTTCATCTTCATTTATTTATCTTTTGTTATTTTATTCTTATCGTGTTGTCTTGATTCCAGCACATAAAAGAACCCTACTTGCTACCGCCACCTTCCCCTATTCGTTCCCTTTGTTCTTAATCGAGTCTAGAGCTTTCTAGGTTTGATTCTTCAATAAGAGCAACGTTCATCAATCCGCCACCGCTTCCCTATCAATTGGTATCAGATTTGGGCCGATTCTTGGAAAGAAACAAGCAATCTTGCTTGTTCTTGCACACAAAATCGTCAAGGTACCCCAACGGAGCTAGTTCACAAAGATTCAGCGTTTCAGGTTCTTTTTATTTAATTTTAATTTAGATTTAAATCCTTCTTGTTAGTTTGCTATTTTTTTTCAAAAAAAAAACAAAAAAAAACAAAAAAGGCAAAAAAAAACGGCAAAAAAAAAACAAAAAAAAGAGCCAAAAAAAGCCAAAATTTCAAAAAATTGCAAACGAAGGTATTTAGGGCTGATTTTATCCATATATCATTAATTCTAAGATTAATCCCCAGTCCAAATTTCACCCAATTGGAGTTCATTGGAGCCTTCAAATACATCATTCAAGTTCTTCGGCAGATTCGGTTTAGAATCTTGTCGAATTTCTTGAAAATTTTACAGGAGGAATTTCGTGGTGAAAATTTCCAGATTGAAAATTCATATATTGAAGATCATTCAAACAAAAATCAGAATTTTTGGAGATCAACAACACCTTCGAACAAAGCGATCAAGAAAACAGATTGTTTGAGGACTCACCGTTCAACAGAGTCTACTGGATACTACTGAAGGTATTTGGTTCTGAAATTTTACAGGTGGTTTCTTGACGCATCAAAAGACATTCAAGAATTTTTCCAGAATTTTTGACACCGGTAACCCTCTCAAAAACGTTGCTCAAATTGATCCAGCGTTTTCCAGGTTTCTGGGTTGGTTCTTTTTTTTCTTTGACTCTTAGTGCTTTAAGTTCTTTTGTTTTTCCTTGTTATTGTTCTTTTACATTATCTAACACATTATCTTCATTGTGTTAGTAGGACTAAAGAGTTTGCATACTTCTTCCTTCTTTGCATTCTCGTTCGCTTGGAGTCTAACCTTGTTTGGCCTCTTAGAGCTTTTAGGTTTTTCTTATCGCCTTTGCTAGTAATCAAATTCCGATACGAACTGTGAAAGACTACTTGGTAAAGTGAGTTTTAAAGAGTACAAGATCGGCTTACTTGCCTCTCGTTGTGTTATTTTCTTGGAGTGACTTGTGAGGTTTCTTGCTTTGTTGAATTTATTTTATTTTTATTTTACTTTAAAATTTCTTTTGAGTGTTATGATTTCAGAATGGGCGACACTAACAACAAGACACTTACGGCTATCTTAGCCACACTTGCCCGACTCACGACTCAAGTTGAAAGATTTGATGAAATCGTGAGAGAACGACAAGAACCACAACTGAATCTACCAAACCATAATCCAATACCAAACAATGTTGAACTTTTGGTACCCGAGAAAGAACAACCACGTTTCCAAGCACCCAAACTCTTTACAAAACCAAAGTTCATGATCCCGTCTTTCAAAGGAGACAACGATCCAGACAGGTACATCGAATGGGAAGGAAAAATTGATCTCATGTTCGCATACCATGACTGCCCCCAAGCTAAACAAGTTCACCTGATCACCATACAATTTGAAGGATATGCTCGAACTTGGTGGATGCAAACAAGGAAAAAGATCCAGAACTACCAAATTCCAACAATCACTTCTTGGACCGACCTCAAACAAACCATGAGGAACCGATTCCTACCGACACATTATACACGAGAAGTTAAACAACGACTACACCGACTTCGACAAGGTAGAAGTTCAGTTGAAGATTACTACAAGGAGATGCAGTCCTTACTCAATAGGGCTAACATAACCGAAAAAGAAGAAGTCACCGTATCAAGATTCGTCGGCTTAAACTCAAACATCACTGATCTTCTTGATCTACAAGGGTACGAAAACCTTGAAGATACACTAAAGAAAGCAATGACAATCGAAGCACAAATCCAAAGGAGATCTCGAATCAGTGAACATTACCAAGGTACTTCATCCTCTTACCAAGGTAATCCTTCAAATCCTTCCTCATCTTCTACTCCATCTTCTCTGAAAAAGCCAAGAGATGACAAACCTGACAATGAGAAAGAACGACCAGCAAAGAATGACACACTTCTAGCCCCTAAAGATCAAATTTGTGAGGAGGTAGGGAAATCAAAAAAGAAAAAGTTGAGAAAGAGGCAAAAGAAAAAGAGGTCACTAGTTACAAAAGCCAAAAGTATAATGACCCATGGGAGGTGAGTGAACCTAATTGTGAGAAGAAAAGAGTGACTCAAAATCTACGTGTGAGCACAAAAGAATTGAGAGAGAACCTTCTTTACAAACAACCTTTCATCCTTGTTCGCTTTAGAGAATCAATTGTTTCGATTTCTAACATTAACAAGGATTTGCCTAGTGTGTTTTCATCTTTGTTACAGGATTTTCGAGAAGTGTTAGGTGATCCACCTGACGGATTACCACTGGAAAAAGGAAAAAAACACCAAACCAATCTAATTCAAGGTTCCATCATACCTCGTCAAACATACAATCTCGAAGAAACCAAAGAGTTAGATTTGTTACAAAAAGGCTACATCCATGAAAGCCTTAGTCGTAACGTCATCTTAATGACGAAACATGACTTGAACAACTCCACATGCTTTATAGTTCGTGCACAGGGAATCCATGTAAATGATGAGAAAGTAAAAGCAACACGAGACTGGACCACACCATCTTCCATCACCAAGAGTTGTCGAATAGTGCTAGGTGACCCTCCTGACGGGTTACCACCTGAAAGCCCTAATCACTATGCCATACCAATGAAGAGTCACGATTTACGAGAGTCCAAAGGTAAGGCTCGTGAAGTTGTCATCCATACTAAACACAACTCCTTTAAGTGCGTAACATACCGAGGTAAGCAAAACACAGTAGACGATACACTACCACGAAGGTATACTCTTACCTATCAAACTCATACTTCTATTCCGAGAATTGAACATATCAAAGATGTATATCACGATAACTCGGATATTTCTGATATTTCTACCCATACATTTAAAAGTGCTTTTAATGAGCTTTATCTTGTATATGAGTTTCCTTGCCAACTAAACAGGTTATACAGTCCACAAATCTCCTCATGGGAATCATTAATTCATGAACCACACTTAGGAGACTTAAGGGATTACGTTAACAAACCAGTTGACATGGTTTTTAAACACTCATTCTCGCCACACACGAATAAACCATGGAGAAATTATCTGAAATAATCATACAGAAAGCCAACAGTGACCGGCGCCATGTTGAAATTCAACCAAAACATCAGATTACAAGACTTGTATGCAAAAGAGGATTTCAAGACTACAAGAAATCAGTTCCTACAAAGAAGAAACCTCGACTAAAATGCATAAAGACACATCACATTGATCCTGGTAAATGTTTCACAAGTTTTTATTTCAACACATCTAATTCTCTTTCTTTTGGATTTTCAGATTCGAGGACGAATCCTTTGAGGAGTGGGGGAATGATACATGCACCAGAGTCCATAATACATGCTTCTTTGGACTAATGTTTCTACTCGAACCTATTAGAAGAACAAAGTCTCGAAGATTCAAAGCATATCTATTCGGTAAGCATAATGTGAATGAATTATTAAACTATTCTAATGTTGCTCCCTTTAATGTTTCAGATTCGAGGTCGAATCTTTTTGAAGAAAGGGAGGATGATACATGCATCACAAGGTTCACATCAAAGGAAGAAGTAATAACTCTTCCAAATGATCCACTCGTCCAAGCTTTGGAAAAGAAGATCAGAACAGCAGCGCACTTGAGACGACTTTTTGAATGGGATCCTGATATTATTTGGTCGGCATGTCTTCTGGAGATACAACCGTCTGTCTCTTATATTTCTAACGGTTCTTGAATCGCGTCAATCCGATATCGGGAACTCAAGATATGGTCATTTTACTGAAGACGGTGCATGCAGGAAATCCTATACGGGATTAATACGTTATTTTGTAAATATTACGAATTTTCAATATTTATATTGATTATTTGTAATATAATTTAATATAGGATGATTAATTATCTTTTAGATCAGATTTATTATTTTATTAGGAATTAAGGTTGGGTTAAAACAATATTTTTAGTTATTATTATTTTATTAGGAATTAGGGTTAAAACATGTTTAGTTTATTAATATTTTATTCTTTAGTTATTTAGGACATTTAGAATTCAGCCCCTATATAAAGGAGGCTTCATTCAACTTTGTAAAGCAGATTTCTTTGATTAATAATACAACGAGAGTTCGTTTTTGCAAGTGCTGATTGCCTTGTGCCTTCGAAGCTTCTTCTCCTTGAGTTCTTTCAAGTTCTTGTGAGGGAGATTAATCTTCACACTCCAATTTGCCTTTTCATCGTGACTAGGAGGGTTGGTTAGAGCCATTTATCGTGTTTGCCTTTTCATTGCGACTAGGAGGGCTCGATAGGACACTTATCCATCTATTATCCACATATCCATCCACGCCATCAATCATCTTTACCGTTCACCTTCATAAGGGAGATCTTTTGATTTCTTTATTATCTTATTTCATCTTTCATTTATTTATCTTTTGTTTATTTTATTCTTATCGTGTTGTCTTGATTCCAGCACATAAAAGAACCCTACTTGCTACCGCCACCTTCCCCTATTCGTTCCCTTTGTTCTTAATCGAGTCTAGAGCTTTCTAGGTTTGATTCTTCAATAAGAGCAACGTTCATCAATCCGCCACCGCTTCCCTATCACATTCTAAGAGGTGCCTATTCACAAGGAGCTGTCATATGACTCATCTTCATGTAATTCATCTATGGCCAACTCATCTTCAACTCAAACACATGGAAAGTAGCTCAAATGATGAAAGGTTATGATGTACGGTACTTGTACCTTTTCAAATGATTGTGGATCTAGGAAGGAAGCAAAATAACCTGCAAAGTGAATGGCTCAAAATAGAATGGTTAAGGGTGGTAGACGTATGGGTGAATTGGTAGGCTATTTAAATAATGAGAAATGGAAGCGGAAGATAGTTGATAAGGCTATGGTTATGGTGATGAAATAAAAGGATGGTTGTGAGGATAGTATCTTGAAGAAATCTCAAAGAAGAACCAATGCTATATAGAGCAGAGACCCAATCTTTATATTGTTTCTTCAAGGGATGGTGTTAAGTACTTTGACCCACTAGTTATATGAACTAGGAACCAGAAGTATCAAGATGAAAGGAAGGGGTTGACGCCACAAGTATAAAATACTTGATAAGTCGATAAAAAGTCACCAGGACTTAAGAAAAGTATAATCTCACTTTAATTGAATAAAAAGGTCTCATTACAAATGAAATAGGAAAGCCTATTTATAGTTTTTGAAGGGACTTGGCCGAATAGGTACATGTTGGTTCGGCCAACCCTTGTACCTTCCTAAAATGACATGATTTTTAATGAAAAAACAAGACTTTAATGAAAATACATGCTCTTGGCCGAATGGTTATGTGTTGGTTCGGCCCTAAGGATGATTTGAATGCATTTGGAAGTTATTTGGGCGCCAAAATGAAGAGGAAAGAGTCTTTGGCCGAATAGGAAGCATCCCTTGATGTTTTGGCGCCAATTTGATGTCACATGGAGTGCACATGCTTGAATGATGTACATGCCAACCTACTTGAATGCACATGGGTCTTCTTGCAATGCTTTGGTGAGGTTGCAAACATAGGATGATGTCTTAAAGTCCATGGAATGAAGATAGGCAACAACTAGGCGTGAATTAGCTTCCAACATGCATCTAGGTGACATGGCATCTATTGGGCAGCCTAGAGATGAACTAGTTTCAAGGTAAGCTAGGTGAGTGTCTTGGTAGCTAACTAGGTGAGTTATAGTTTGATGAACTCAAGCTATTTAGCTTTGGTCTTCTCAACTCCTCAGCTACTCCCAGCTACCTCTAGTCAACTTTTCAGTAAGTTGGTCCAATGCTCTCCTCCAGCTAAGTTCAGCTACATGCTAGCTCCTCCAGCTAAGTTTAAGCTCCTTATGTGATGAAATGAGCTGCCATAATATTCATGAGCTAGTGTGAGCTGTTGTGCTTGTCCTTTTAGCTAGCCAAGCTACCATAATATGCCTTGTTTTATGTTTCACCTATAGGAATCACCAAACAAATAAAATAAGCAATGTGTGAGCTCATTTAAGGTAAATGCATGCTGCCGTGAGGTGTTTGAGTGATATGAGCTATGAATGCATGTCATGAGCTAAGTACATAATGATATAACATATGTAAGCTAATGTATAAGACCTAGGAGCTAAAATGAATGTACATGAGCTAACAAATGAATGATTAAGCATTCTGCCATTTCACGAATGAATTGAATCATGCTTAAATGAATGCAAGACTAATAACATACTTAACATACTTGAAATAAAATTGTGCATCAATTATAAAGATGTGAATATGTTGTATGCATGAATATCATATAACATGGTATTCATAAATGATAAATGGAAACATGTAATAATAATATCCTAAGAAATGATATGTAATCATAACATATATTTGAATGATATGAAATACATGATTAACTAAACATAGGATGAAAATAATAATATGATAATTTACACTAACATGTGAATGAATGCTTATGATAGAATAGAATGTATAATGATATAATATAAGATAGGGTAATGAGAACTCCCTTAGAAACAGCTTTGAAGAAATCCATGGTGTGTTCAAGTCATGGAGAATGTTGGAGCTAGTTTGGATCGTATCATCCTCCTCTTCTTTTCGGCGATTTGTCCTCAAATCGAAGTAGTTTCTCATTGAAGACCTTCTTGATGTAGGAAGGATTGAATCCTTATGTTTTCCTCCAATAGATGATTCGCACGATATGTTCAACCTCTTGGCTTCAAATCTGGTAACTTCACATCCTTTGATGGGCGGACACAATGTTTGGGAATCATCACATGTCATTTGAACGGGAGAGACATAGCCCTTCACGAACCAACTTGATCTCTTTTCTTTATTCTTTGAATCATCACAATGCTTGGAAAGGACCTCTATATCTTTATTTACTCCTTTTAATTCACCATAATTGTTGGTGAAAAGGTTTGTCTCTTGGTTGGAGTCATCACGTCGCTTGGTGAAGATAAGTGTTCTTTGAATGACTTTTTGGGGTTGATTTAAATCATCGTGTCCTTTCACCATTGTACCTCTCCAAATGATTACCTTGAGGGTTGGTATGATTTCTTCACCATAAGGATGAAACAAGTTACTGCAAAATAGATCAAGTTAGTAAATGAAAATTATTAACAAGATGAATGGAAATAGCAAACCAGGGTGGATGTTTAATGGGCATTGGTTGCTTAATGATGAAAAACTCCATTGGTTGCTGAATTCCCTTCAATATGTGCAGTGTACTTGGAGTCTGAATGATCTCAACTCTTGGTACTTCAATTGGCTCATTATTTTGAATTTCAAGAGGTACATCCTTTGAAATGTCAAAGGACATATCTTGTGGATCACCAAAAGTCACGTCTATTGATTCTTCAAAAGACATGTTTCTTGAATCTTCAACTTGAAGTGACATGTCTATTAGATTGTCCTGCATGTCAAAAGAAAGAATAGGAGTAGGATTAGATAAAATATGTTCTTCACCCTCATTTTCCTTTTCCTCTTTTCTCCCATATTCAATCATTTCATTTTGTTCATTTTCAACTCTCTCCTCTCTTTTCTCATGCAAAAATTCTCTTTCCACTTTCTTCATGGCTTTAGCTTTCTCCCATTCCTCTATACGTGATTTGAGGGTAACCTAACATTCGTGTACTTGATTTGGAAGCATAGGCGCCAATATGATTTTCTTTCCTTGATGTTGGAAAGAGTACTTGTTAGAAAATCCATCATGGGTGGCTTTCTTATCATATTGCCAAGGACGTCCTAGTATAAGGTGACTTGCACTCATGGGCACCACGTCACAAAGGACTTTATCATTGTATCTTCCAATTGAGAAAGGTACAATCACTTGCTTGGTTACCTTGGCTTCTCCCACATCGTTGAGCCATTGGAGTTTGTAAGGATGAGGATGTTTGGAAGTCTTGAGACCCAACTTTTCCACCATGTGAGTACTTGCTACATTGGTACAACTTCCTCCATCAATGATCACCACACAAATTTTATCTCCCACGTGACATTTGGTATGGAAGATGTTTTCTCTTTGTTCATCATCTTGACTTTGAATGTTCAAAGTCCTTTTGACTACAAAAATGTTTGATGGAAGAGACATGTTAGCAAATAAGGAAAAAAATTGAAATGTGTGTAGGACCTTACCAGAATATTCTCTCACAAAGCCTCACGAGTCACTCCAAGAAAACTTGATGTCACTCAATCCGCTCGTGTTTGCACTCTAGGACTTTAATGGCTTTTACTTGTCCTCTTCTGATCTCACACACGCTCCAGCCTTTTTCCCTCAATTCTCTTGTCTCAAATTCTAATGAACTTTTACTCAAGACTATATCGAGTAATTTCACTTGTTTGGCGTCGGCTGCAAATGGTTAGTAGGAATGGAAAACAAATATAATTGAAAAGGTGGCTTAGAAATTAGAAAGAAGAGAATGAAAGAGTTACACAAGTCACTTCACAACCTTCTATCACCACAATCAATTTTAAAGGCTTACTTGAAAATGCTTGGTGATGAGAATTGTTGATGAGTGCTTCCAACTTTTCTTTCTTTTCTTTGCTTTTTCTTCTTTTTGAATGCTTTGACTTTTGAGTCCTTCAATTTTCTTTGCTGATTTTTTTTCTTTTTCTTTGACTTTGCACTTCACTTTTGCACTTCTTTTTGTATTTTTCTTTTTGTTGTTGTTGCACATTGCTTCTTCCACCAAAGCTCTGATTACCGCTTGATGTACGGTACTTGTACCTTTTCAAATGATTGTGGATCTAGGAAGGAAGCAAAACAACCTGCAAAGTGAATGGCTCAAAATAGAATGGTTAAGGGTGGTAGACGTATGGGTGAATTGGTAGGCTATTTAAATAATGAGTAATGGAAGCGGAAGATAGTTGATAAGGCTATGGTTATGGTGATGAAATAAAAGGATGGTTGTGAGGATAGTATCTTGAAGAAATCTCAAAGAAGAACCAATGCTATATAGAGCAGAGACCCAATCTTTATATTGTTTCTTCAAGGGATGGTGTTAAGTACTTTGACCCACTAGTTATATGAACTAGGAACCAGAAGTATCAAGATGAAAGGAAGGGGTTGACGCCACAAGTATAAAATACTTAATAAGTCGATAAAAAGTCACCAGGACTTAAGAAGAGAATAATCTCACTTTAATTGAATAAAAAGGTCTCATTCACTTCATGGACATTCTACCTTGTTGATTCTAAGGGAGTCTTACCTTATTTTATTATTTATTTACTCATTTATGCATTACATGTCACGTGAATATGTTTATCTTATTCTTAATTTTTGCTTGAATATTATATGCTGTCATTTATATGTATAATATATGATATTCATGCATGACTTATTAATTCACATCTTTATATAACTTATTCAATGCATATGCATTCATAGTTAGCTCATTTGCATTATTAACATAGGTGGAATAATGCATTTATAATTATCATAGCTCAAATTCCTATCTAATTATTTGTTTTCATACTTTGTCTAGGTTCATTGGATGCTAAGAAGACTAAAGGCAATTGAAGAGTTGGTTGGACAGTTCACGTCTGTCAGATTGATCTACATTTTTGAACATGTTCCAAGCATATTTGGGTGATGAAGTCTTCTTAACATTTAATCCCCTATCTCGTATCTTTCCAATGCATTTTGAATCACATCAATCCGATATCGGGAGCTTGAGATATGTCCAGATTACTGAAGACAGTGCATGCTGGAAATTAATACGGGATTTGCAACCATTCATCTCCTTCAAAGGACTTTATGCATGGATAAGAAAAAGAATATTAAAATGAATTAGAACATTTCTGAGGAGGTTCAATGATTCATTCAAAGGCTTTTAAATTCATCCATTCATGCATATTCATACAAGAAGCCAAATAGTCATGTTCACACAAGGGGAAGAATTTCAGCCAAGATACATTCATGAGCATTCATCCATAGAAGACAAATCAACAAGTTCACACAAGGTGGGATGAATTCGGCCAAAGGATGTATTCCATTAAAAGATGAACATCCATTCATCAAAATTCATTCATCTAAGCCATGCTTTGTATCTACTTAAAGTATGAACACTCATCCATGAATGTTCAATCATTAAATCTTGTATGTGCATCCTAGACATCTCTTAGGCCTATAAATAGCTTTCCATTTCATTTGTAAGGAACGAATTCTCTTTGTTTAATCAAATATTTGTGAGAGTTTCTCTCTTTAGTTCTTAAGTGAACTTTATCGACTTATCAAGCTTATGCTTGTGGCGTTACCCCTATCTATGTCACCCTGATACTTCTGGTTCCTATCTCTTTATAGATAGTGGGTCAAAGTCCTTGTTTACCATCCCTTAAAGAAGCAATATAAAGTCTGGGTCTTTGTTCTTTAACATTGGTTCTTCTTTGAGTCTTCTTTGAGATACTACTTTTCATATTCATCTCCATCACCTTCATTCTACTTCCATTACCATACTTCATCATTTCCTTTAACATATCACCAACTTATATATATTTTCCGCTGCCATATTTATCTTTCCATTTCATTACTTCCATTTAACTATTTTTTTAGCTTTCTTGTTTGTGCAGGATCCTTGTTGCTTTCCTAGATCGAAACAATCAAAGGTGCAACCTTTGACTTCACCATCCATCCAAGTGAGGCTAGGTTGAACGGTATCATATGGTAATCAGAGCTAAGGTGGATTGCAACAAGAACAAGCAAAAACAACATCCTACCATTCAATAAAAAGAAAATCAAAAAGAGAAGTGCCAAAAAAAATCAGTAAGTTAATCCCAACATCAACAAGGGATTCCAAGTGAAGAAAAACTAATAAAAGGAAACAAGAAATCAAAATACAAAGAAGTGCCAAGGTGACAAGCAACATCATTATTTCAACCGATCCTAAGGAAGTCTTCAAGACCTTTGATTGTTCTTCTAGGAAGGTGGTGAGTCTTACCTTATTTTATTATTTTTTTACTCATTTATGCATTACATGTCACGTGAATATGTTTATCTTATTCTTAATTTTTACTTGAATATTATATGCTGTCATTTATATGTATAATATATATTCATGCATGACTTATTAATTCACATCTTTATATAACTTATTCAATGCATATGCATTCATAGTTAGCTCATTTGCATTATTAACATAGGTGGAATAATGCATTTATAATTATCATAGCTCAATTCCTATCTAATTATTTGTTTTCATACTTTGTCTAGGTTCATTGGATGCTAAGAAGACTAAAGGCAATTGAAGAGTTGGTTGGACAGTTCACGTCTGTCAGATTGATCTACATTTTTGAACATGTTCCAAGCATATTTGGGTGATGAAGTCTTCTTAACATTTAATCCCCTATCTCGTAGCTTTCCAATTCATTTTGAATCACATCAATCCGATATCGGGAGCTTGAGATATGTCCAGATTACTGAAGACAGTGCATGCTGGAAATTAATACGGGATTTGCAACCATTCATCTCCTTCAAAGGACTTATGCATGGGAGGAATTAATGAAGACATGCATGGACGAGAAAGAATATTAAAATGAATTAGAACATTTCTGAGGAGGTTCATGATTCATTCAAAGGCTTTTAAATTCATCCATTCATGCATATTCATACAAGAAGCCAAATAGTCATGTTCACACAAGGGGAAGAATTTCAGCCAAGATACATTCATGGACATTGATCCATAGAAGACAAATCAACAAGTTCACACAAGGTGGGATGAATTCGGTCAAAGGATGTATTCCATTAAAAGATGAACATACATTCATCAAAATTCATTCACCTAAGCCATGCTTTGTATCTACTTAAAGTATGAACACTCATCCATGAATGTTCAATCATTAAATCTTGTATGTGCATCCTAGACATCTCTTAGGCCTATAAATAGCTTTACATTTCATTTGTAAGGAACCAATTCTCTTTGTTTAATCAAATATTTGTGAGAGTTTCTCTCTTTAGTTCTTAAGTGAACTTTATCGACTTATCAAGCTATTGCTTGTGGCGTCACCCCTATCTATGTCACCCTGATACTTCTAGTTCCTATCTCTTTATAGATAGTGGGTCAAAGTCCTTGTTTACCATCCCTTAAAGAAGCAATATAAAGTCTGAGTCTTTGTTCTTTAACATTGGTTCTTCTTTGAGTCTCTTTGAGATACTACTTTTCATATTCATCTCCATCACCTTCATTCTACTTCCATTACCATACTTCATCATTTCCTTTAAACATATCACCAACTATATATATTTTCCGCTGCCATATTTATCTTTCCATTTCATTACTTCCATTTAACTATTTTTTTAGCTTTCTTGTTTGTGCAGGATCCTTGTTGCTTTCCTAGATCGAAACAATCAAAGGTGCAACCTTTGACTTCACCATCCATCCAAGTGAGGCTAGGTTGAACTGTATCATATGGTATCAGAGCTAAGGTGGATTGCAACAAGAACAAGCAAAAACAACATCCTACCATTCAATAAAAAGAAAATCAAAAAGAGAAGTGCCAAAAAAAATCAGTAAGTTAATCCCAACATCAACAAGGGATTCCAAGTGAAGAAAAACTAAAAAAAAGAAACAAAGAAATCAAAATACAAAGAAGTGCCAAAGGTGACAAGCAACATCATTATTTCAACCGATCCTAAGGAAGTCTTCAAGACCTTTGATTGTTCTTCTAGGAAGGTGGTGAGTATCTTTGCATAGTAAGTGAACCTTTCTTTATTTTTTTTCCTTTTATAAGACCACCCTTCATTATTTAATCTTTCTACCTTTCTATTTTTTTCCTCTACACTAACAAATTTTTCAGCCAGTGTCCATAGCACTTGAAAGGTCTCGAGTTAGTTCTTTAAGAACTTTACAAGAGAGGAACGAGTGGAAAAAGGCTAATCGAGTGTGTGAGATCAGAAGGGAATTACAAAAGCCAAAGACATATTCCCGAGTGAAACACGAGTGCTTGAGTGGAGTGACATCGCAATTTTTTTTGGAGTGACCGTGAGGTTTTGTTGTGTGAAATTTGGTAAGGTCCTAATTTTCACATTTCAAATTTTTACTAACAATGTTATTTGATCTTTCCTCTTCCCAAGAAATGGAGAACATTTAGCAAAGAGAGAATGCATTTCATACTCGTTGCCATATAAACGGTAAAGATGGCAAAGTATGTCTTGTAGCCATTGATAGTGGAAGTTGTGCAAACCTTGCTAGCACATATATGGTAGAGAAGTTGGGACTTACAACGTTCAAACATCCCAGTCCATATGTTTTTCAAGGATTTAATGAAGATGAAGAGTTAGAAGTTATAGAGCAAGTACTTGTGCCCTTTTCAATTGGGAGATATGAAGATGAAGTCTTGTGTTATGTTGCTTCCATAAATTCAAGCCATCTTCTTTTCGGTCGACCTTGGCAATTTGACAAACGAGCTGTCCATGATGGATTGACAAATCGGTATTCATTCTACCACAATGAAAGAAAATTCATCTTGACTCCATTATCGCGTAGCCGAGTGAATGAAGACCAAACTCAACTGAAGAAAAACATTGATGAACATCGTGAGAAAACCAAGACATTTGGAGTTGAAAATGAGAGTGTGATTTTCGTGAGAAGGCCATTGGAGTAATCAAAAATGAGAGTAAGAGCATTGAGAGTAAAGATGAGTGTGTTGTAAAACATGAGAGTGAGATTGAAGAGAGAATTCAAAACAAACATGAGCATGAGAGAAAAGAATGTGAGGAGAAGGAAGTTTTACTTTCTACTAATCAATCTTTTCTTCCTATTCTTTCATTTGATTTGCAGGTTATTCCAAAGGCCATATCATTGCAAATTGGTGAATCACATTTGTCCATTGAAGTTCCAAAGGTTGAAACATTTGGTATTCCAAAGCATGTGCTCTTTGACATTTGAAGTACATTCACTTCATATTCAATATTCAATGAACCTTATGAAAGGGAAGTTTCAACGAACCAAATTCCATTCATGAACCTTAGTGAATCTTGTACGTTCATTCACATTGTTAATGATGTTTCATGTTCTAACTTATTTTTATTTTGCATCACATTGAATCATTTACATGGAAGTGTTCTTGCTTGTGATCATCAATTCAAGGAAAAGAACGAGCATTATCCAACTATTCAAGATTCATAATGTGGAAGGGTACAAAGACTAAAGTTGGCATGCCTTACCTACTTGAAGGATTCAAAGAAAATCATGCATACCCTAATAGGCATAATGATCTTCATTCATCCTTTCTTACACCAATGGATCAATCAATGACAAAAGCCTTCGATTTGAGGACAAATCGCTCTAAAGAAGGGGGGAATGATGCGATCATGCCAAGGACCAAACTTCTTCAACACATGATCACTTCATGGACATTCTATGTTGTTGATTCTAAGGGAGTCTTACCTTATTTTATTATTTTTTTACTCATTTATGCATTACATGTCACGTGAATATGTTTATCTTATTCTTAATTTTTACTTGAATATTATATGCTGTCATTTATATGTATAATATATGATATTCATGCATGACTTATTAATTCACATCTTTATATAACTTATTCAATGCATATGCATTCATAGTTAGCTCATTTGCATTATTAACATAGGTGGAATAATGCATTTATAATTATCATAGCTCAATTCCTATCTAATTATTTGTTTTCATACTTTGTCTAGGTTCATTGGATGCTAAGAAGACTAAAGGCAATTGAAGAGTTGGTTGGACAGTTCACGTCTGTCAGATTGATCTACATTTTGAACATGTTCCAAGCCTATTTGGGTGATGAAGTCTTCTTAACATTTAATCCCCTATCTCGTATCTTTCCAATTCATTTTGAATCACATCAATCCGATATCGGGAGCTTGAGATATGTCCAGATTACTGAAGACAGTGCATGCTGGAAATTAATACGGGATTTGCAACCATTCATCTCCTTCAAAGGACTTATGCATGGGAGGAATTAATGAAGACATGGAAAAGAATATTAAAATGAATCAGAACATTTCTGAGGAGGTTCAATGATTCATTCAAAGGCTTTTAAATTCATCCATTCATGCATATTCATACAAGAAGCCAAATAGTCATGTTCACACAAGGGGAAGAATTTCAGCCAAGATACATTCATGAACATTCATCCATAGAAGACAAATCAACAAGTTCACACAAGGTGGGATGAATTCGGCCAAGGATGTATTCCATTAAAAGATGAACATCCATTCATCAAAATTCATTCACCTAAGCCATGCTTTGTATCTACTTAAAGTATGAACACTCATCCATGAATGTTCAATCATTAAATCTTGTATGTGCATCCTAGACATCTCTTAGGCCTATAAATAGCTTTCCATTTCATTTGTAAGGAACGAATTCTCTTTGTTTAATCAAATATTTGTGAGAGTTTCTCTCTTTAGTTCTTAAGTGAACTTTATCGACTTATCAAGCTTATGCTTGTGGCGTCACCCCTATCTATGTCACCCTGATACTTCTGGTTCCTATCTCTTTATAGATAGTGTGGGTCAAAGTCCTTGTTTACCATCCCTTAAAGAAGCAATATAAAGTCTGGGTCTTTGTTCTTTAACATTGGTTCTTCTTTGAGTCTTCTTTGAGATACTACTTTTCATATTCATCTCCATCACCTTCATTCTACTTCCATTACCATACTTCATCATTTCCTTTAAACATATCACCAACTTATATATATTTTCCGCTGTCATATTTATCTTTCCATTTCATTACTTCCATTTAACTATTTTTTTAGCTTTCTTGTTTGTGCAGGATCCTTGTTGCTTTCCTAGATCGAAACAATCAAAGGTGCAACCTTTGACTTCACCATCCATCCAAGTGAGGCTAGGTTGAACGGTATCAGCCTATTTATAGTTTTTGAAGGGACTTGGCCGAATAGGTACATGTTGGTTCGGCCAACCCTTGTACCTTCCTAAAATGACATGATTTTTAATGAAAAAAACAAGACTTTAATGAAAATACATGCTCTTGGCCGAATGGTTATGTGTTGGTTCGGCCCTAAGGATGATTTGAATGCATTTGGAAGTTATTTGGGCGCCAAAATGAAGAGGAAAGAGTCTTTGGCCGAATAGGAAGCATCCCTTGATGTTTTGGCGCCAATTTGATGTCACATGGAGTGCACATGCTTGAATGATGTACATGCCAACCTACTTGAATGCACATGGGTCTTCTTGCAATGCTTTGGTGAGGTTGCAAACATAGGATGATGTCTTAAAGTCCATGGAATGAAGATAGGCAACAACTAGGCGTGAATTAGCTTCCAACATGCATCTAGGTGACATGGCATCCATTGGGCAGCCTAGAGATGAACTAGTTTCAAGGTAAGCTAGGTGAGTGTCTTGGTAGCTAACTAGGTGAGTTATAGTTTGATGAACTCAAGCTAGTTAGCTTTGGTCTTCTCAACTCCTCAGCTACTCCCAGCTACCTCTAGTCCACTTTTCAGTAATTTGGTCCAATGCTCTCCTCCAGCTAAGTTCAGCTACATGCTAGCTCCTCCAGCTAAGTTTAAGCTCCTTATGTGATGAAATGAGCTGCCATAATATTCATGAGCTAGTGTGAGCTGTTGTGCTTGTCCTTTTAGCTAGCCAAGCTACCATAATATGCCTTGTTTTATGTTTCACCTATAGGAATCACCAAACAAATAAAAAGCAATGTGTGAGCTCATTTAAGGTAAAATGCATGCTGCCGTGAGGTGTTTGAGTGATATGAGCTATGAATGCATGTCATGAGCTAAGTACATAATGATATAACATATGTAGCTAATGTATAAGACCTAGGAGCTAAATGAATGTACGTGAGCTAACAAATGAATGATTAAGCATTCTGCCATTTCACGAATGAATTGAATCATGCTTAAATGAATGCAAGACTAATATAACTACTTAACATACTTGAAATAAATTGTGCATCAATTATAAAGATGTGAATATGTTGTATGCATGAATATCATATAACATGGTATTCATAAATGATAAATGGAAACATGTAATAATAATATCCTAAGAAATGATATGTAATCATAACATATTTGAATGATATGAAAGACATGATTAACTAAACATAGGATGAAAATAATAATATGATAATTTACACTAACATGTGAATGAATGCTTATGATAGAATAGAATGTATAAATGATAATATAAGATAGGGTAATGAAGAACTCCCTTAGAAACAGCTTTGAAGAACATCCATGGTGTGTTCAAGTCATGGAGAATGTTGGAGCTAGTTTGGATCGTATCAGGTTACCTTCCACAAATGTGACCTTTCATGACAAGTTGCTGCCCATTAAAGATCATGACACCTAGATGCACATTGGAAGCTAAGTCACGCTTAGTTGCTACCTATCTTTATTCCATGGACTTCAAGACATCATCTTATTGTTGCAACCTCACCAAAGCCTTGCAAGAAGACCCATGTGCATTCAAGTAGGTTGCCATATGCATCATTCAAGCATGTGCACTCCATGTGACATCAAATAGGCGCCAAAACACCAATGGATACTTCCTATTCGGCCAAAGACTCATTCTCTTCATTTTGGCGCCCAATAACTTCCAAATGCATGCGAAACATCCTTAGGGCCGAACCAACACATAACCATTCGGCCAAGAGCATTTATCTTCATTAAAATTATGTATTTTCATTAAAAAAAATCATGTGTTTTTAAAGGGGTTTCAACCTTGGCCAAACCATCATATGTCTATTCGGTCTAATCCCTTTGAAAACTATAAATAGGCTATTATATTTCCATTGTAAAGACAACCCTTTGATAATATAAATCCTTATGAGATTATTCTCTCTTCAAGTTCTTTTAGAACTATATCGATTAAACAAGCTTAATTATTAAGTTTATGGCATCATTCCTTCCCCTTGATACTTCTGGTTCATATCTCTTTATAGATAGAGGGTCAAGTCCTTACTACCATCCCTTGTAAAACTTATAAGAAACGGGTTTTTGCTCCTTTATAGCATTTGTTCCTTCTTAGTTTTATAAGATACTATATGTTCATCACCATCTTCCATCACCATTTTCACGCCTATATCATCACCTTCTTCCATCACCATTGCATTCCTATATCATCACCATCTTCTATCACCATTTCACGCCTATATCATCACCATTCCCTTACCATCTATTCACTATTAAATCATCCTTCATTCATCAACAAGGCATACATCAATTTCACTATTGGAGACCGAATTCATCAACACTTGAAGGATATTTATTCAACACTTCCGCAGCCATCTTTGATATCAATTCTTTACATTTCATTCCTTATCAATTTCCATTTCTTTCAATCCTTATTTTCATTTAATCATTTCTTCTTTTCAATTGTGCAGATTACTTTCAATTCAAAGTGTAGCGTTTGGTGTCTCTCCTAGATCGGGAAACAACAAGGTTGCCAACTTCTCCATTATTGAAGAAGCCTGGTTAGCCTTACATCAAGCGGTAATCAGAGCTTTGTTGGATTGACAATCAAGTGCTGTAATAAAAATAACAAGCAAGAAGGAAAAAAAGAAAAGAAAGACTCATACAACAAATTTGGAGTGCAAAAGAAAGAAAGAAAAAGAATAAGAAAAAATTCAAAGAAAAAGAAAGTGAAGAAAGTTGCAAAGTACACTCAAAGAAAAGCACAAAACAATCTGCCCAACAACAAACTAGAAGGAGGTATCCTTGTTGTTTCTTGTAAAGGAAGATAGTAAGTGTTGTAACTTGAGTGCAAAACGAGTGTTGAGTGACATTTTAATTTCTTTAGAGTGTTACTGTGAGGTTTTGTGAGAGTGTTCTTGGTAAGGTCCTTTTTCACATTTTTATTCTTTATTTCACTGACAATTTTTCATCTTTTCATTGGAGTATGAACAGCAAAGAATGAATGCATTTCACACTCGTTGCCATGTAGATGGTAATGTGTGTCTTGTAGCTATTGACGAAGGAAGTTGTACAAACATTACAAGCACATACATGGTGAAAAAATTGGGGCTTTCAACGATTAAACATTCCAGCCCATATGAATTGCAATGGTTTAATGACGAGGAAGAGTTGATGGTCACTGAACAAGTACTGGTTCCATTCTCAATTGGAAAGTACAAAGACGAGATTCTATGCGACGTGGTGCCTATGAGTACGAGTCATTTGCTGTTTGAACGACCATGGCAATTGACAAATGGATTTCTATGATGGATTCACAAATCGCTATTCATTCATCCACGATAAAAGAAAATTTATCTTGACACCACTATCCTCTAGCCGAGTAAATGAAGATCAAAACACCTTGACGGAGCGTATTGAAGCAATGAAGAAGCAACTTGAAGAAGAACGTTTGGAAGAAAGTTCAAGTGAAGGAAAGCAATTTGAAATTGAACAAAATGTTGAAAAATGATGAAAATCAAAGAGTGGATGAAGAAGACGTTGGAATTGAAAATTAGAGAGTTGAAAAGAATGAATTTGGAGACAAGAAGGATAAAACTGATTTTATCTAACGATTCTTTTTATACTATTCTTGATTTTTCTTTGATGCAGGATAATGAAAATACTTCAAAGGATGAACTAATACAATTGTCCATCATCAACAAGCGTTCACTTCCATTCATAACCATTAATGGGTTTGTTTTCTCTACTCTTTTGGAATTTTTTTATTTTCTACTAATCTGATTGCAGATATAGCAAATGAAAGAAGACATAAGTTGAGAAAGAGTTGCACCGGAATATGAGAGGAAACAAAGAAGATGATTTAAAATTTGTTCCTACCATGCCTAGCTCTTTAATGGTTGTTTCCATTGAATCAAAGGTGATCAATTGGAAAGATACAAAGGCAAAAGCACATGATGTTTCCTACCATCACCAAAGAGAAGTTGAAGGGATGAGCAAAGTTTAGAAGGCACATCCATGCACCAAAGGACATGTTGGTTACAAACAACACCAAGGAGACGTTCAAGAAACTAGTGTCTTTACAAAAGAACATGATGTTTCAAAATAGTACCAAGGAGTTGAAGTGATCTACCTACTTGAAGGGTTTCAAGGGTTAAGACTCTTCACCAACCATCATGATGATTCAAAGAGAGAAGAAGAAGAGTTATATACCTTCTCCAAAGGATGTGTTGTGTCAAGTAAAAAGATTGATCAAAAGACATTCTTCATCGATGAAGGATATGATGTTTCCAAAGGACATCAAGGAGGACTCCAAGAGACGCATGTCTTTACAAGAGAAATATTGAACCAATTCAACAAAAATGAGATTAAACAATGAAATTGAATATTTCATGGGAGAATCTTCTCAAGGAGAATATAATGATTCAATCCTTCCTACATCAAGAAGGTATTCAATGAGAAACTACTTCGATTTGAGGACAATCGCCTAAAAGAAGGGGAGGATGATGTGATCCTGTCTAGCTCCAATTTTCTCCATGACTTGATCACACCATGGATGTTATTTAAATCTGGTTCTAAGGGAGTTTACCTTACTTTATCTTATATTTACATGTTTATGCATATATATTATAAGCATACAATTTCATATTAGACTATGCTTGGATTATCATAACATGTGTATTCATTCATTATGTCCTATGGTTTGCATCATTGATTGATATTCATGCATATAATCTATAGCTGTAAATAATAATTCATTCATTATCATATGATGCATGATTGTTATTATAACCTATAGTCCACATCTTTATAATATGCACATTTTATTACTTTATAATAATTCATATACTTAGCTTATATTATGCTTTCTTTTGTAGGTGTGTCTTCGGCAACATGATGGGAGCTGACTTAAAGCTAGCATTGGAGTCTAAGAACTATGGAAACTTTACTAGGACAACTCTGGGACAGCTCAAGAACATTTTGGGACAAAGTTGCCAACTGACCTCCGAGCTCATAGCTGACTTGAGCTGGAGTTTTGAGCTAGCTAGAGGTTTCATTTTAGTTGGAGAGTTGCACCATCACCACCACCACACAGAGTACTTCAAATATGGTATATGTCAATTTTTGTGGATTCGTACCTTTTCGCGAATAGTTGCCATTCCAAGAGGTGCCTTTTCACAAAGAGTTTTCCTATGACTCATCTTCATGTAATTCATCTATGGCCAGCACATCTTCAGCTCAAACACATGGAAAGTAGCTCAAATGATGAAGTGTTGCCTTCCACAAATGTGATCTTTCATGACAAGTTGCTGCCCATTGAAGACCATGACACCTAGATGCACGTTGGAAGCTAAGTCACCCCTAATTGCTACCAATCTTTATTCCATGGACTTCAAGACATCATCTTATCATTACAACCACACCAAAACCTTGCAAGAAGACCCATGTGAGTTGAAGTAGGCTTCCATGTGCATCATTCAAGCATGTGCACTCCATGTGACATAAAATAGGTGCCAAAACACCAAGGGATGTTTCCTATTTTGCCAAAAACTCTTTCCTCTTCATTTTGGCACCCAAATAACTTCCAAATGCATTCAAAATATCCTTAGGGACAAACCAACACATAACCATTCGGCCAAGAGCATTTATCTTCATTAAAATTATGTATTTTCATTAAAAATCATGTGTTTTCAAAGGGGTTTCAACCTTGGCCAAACCATCATGTGTCTATTCGGTCTAAACCCTTTGAATACTATAAATAGGCTATTGTATTTCCATTTTAAAGACAACCCTTTGATAATATAAATCCTTGTGAGATTATTCTCTCTTCAAGTTCTTTTTAGAACTATATCGATTAAGCAAGCTTAATTCTTAAGTTTGTGGGTCATTCCTTCCCCTTGATACTTATGGTTCCAATCTCTTTATAGATAGAGGGTCAAAGTCCTTAATACCATCCCTTATAAAACTTATAGGAAACCGGTTTTTGCTCCTTTATAGCATTGGTTCCTTCTTAGTTTTATAAGATATTATCTGTTCATCACCATTTTCACGCCTATATCATCACCATTTTCCATCACCATTGCATGCCTATATCATCACATCTTCTATCACCATTTCACGCCTATATCATCACCATTCCCTTACCATCTATTCACCATTAAATCATCCTTCATCAACAAGGAATATGTCCATTTCACCATTGGAGACCGAATTCATCAACACTTGAAGGATATTTATTCAACACTTCCGCAGCCTACTTTGATATCAATTCTTTCCATTTCATTCCTTATCAATTTCCATTTCTTTCAATCCTTATTTTCATTTAATCATTTCTTCTTTTCAATTGTGCATATTACTTTCAAATCAAAGTGTAGCATTTAGTGTCTCTCCTAGATCGGGAAACAACAAGATTACCAACTTCTCCATTATTGAAGAAGACTGGTTAGCCTTACATCATTACTGCAAATGAACTACACAAATGATATGTGAATGAAAAACATGAATAACACGTGAAAATGATAAGTATTAAAATGATTGCATTGAGTCACACGAATGCATGTATGCTTATTATTAAAATATACTTAGATGAATGCTAATGAACCACACAAATGCTATGTATGCTGACATGAATGTTAATGTACGTGAGTTAACAAAATGATAACATGCTGTTATGAATGTGAATGCACGTGAGTTAACAAAATGATAACATGCTGTTATGAAAGTGAATGCTCGTCCATAACAAGGTGTATGATGTAATGATAAGTATGCTATTATTGAATCATGCTTAGAAATTCAAAACTAAATGAAATTAATTAACATGCTTGAAATAACATGACATGAGCTTATAAGTGAGGAAAGCCATACTTAAAATGCAAAACTAACTTTATTCAATGAACTATATACTTTAAATGCAATGCATGTCATGCAACTAATAAAAGTAATGCAAATTCATGAAAGGAATGATATCATATGAAATATCCTAAGAAGTAAATACAAACATATATAGTGCATAATGAGTAAATAATAAAAAAGGAAGAACTCCCTTAGAATCTTGAAAGAACTTTCATGGTGTGATCAAGTCATGAAGAAAGTTGGTCCTTGGCGTGATCACATCATCCCCCTTGTTTAAGGCGATTTATCCTCAAATCGAAGGTTTCTGCTATTGATTGGTCGATTGGTGTATGAAAGGATGAATGAAGATCATTATGCCTATTAGGGTATTCTTTGAATCCTTCAAGTAGATAAGTCATGTCAACCTTAGTATTTGTACTGTTCCACATTATGAATCTTGAATAGTTGGATAATGCTCATTTCTTTTCCTTGAATCGATGATCACAAGAAATAACACTTTCATGTAACTTATTCAATTTGCTACAAAATAGAAATAAGTTAGAACATGAAACATTATTAACAATGTGAATGAACATAAGATTCATTAAAGTTCATGAATGGAATTTGTTTCGTTGAAACTTTCCTTTCATAAGGTTCATTGGATCTTGAATATGAAGTGAATGTACTTCGAATGTCAATGAGCACATGCCTTGAATTACTAAATGTTACAACCTTAGTAGCTTCAATGGATAAATGTGATTCATCAATTTGTAATGGTATGGCTTTTGGAATATCCTGTAAATCAAATGAAAGAATAGGAAGAAAATATTGGTTAGTGTCAAGTAAAACTTCCTTCTCCTCACATTATTTTCTTTCATTCTCATGTTTTTCAACACACTCAACTTCAATCTCAATGCTTTTATTCTCATTTTCAACTCCAACATTTATCACATCTATTTTCTCATTTTCATTGCCCTCAATGTCTTTTTCAACTCTCACTTCTTCTTCTTTTTTGCAAACAATTCCTTTTTCTAGTTGTCTTTGCAATTGTGTTTCTTTGACGAGATTATCAACACACTGTTGAAGACGAACAAGACTTTATGGATTAAAAGATGCAAAATTTCTTGGCTCACTTCGCGTTGAACTTTTGACATTGCTTCTTGTTAGAAATTGAGGTCCTCCTTATAAGATCTTCTACTGTAATTAGGTGTAGAACTAGAAAAGGATCGAGCGTCGTCTCTCCTTTTTAGTTGTGTTTTGATCTTCGTTGGATGCGTTTGTGAACAAAAAAGTCGTTCTGTCATTCGCTCCAATTTTTGTGAGATTAGTCCGATATGCTTTTTGAGTAATCTACTCATTTCTTGACTGAAATCTTGAAATTGAGAACTTGATGAAAAATCTCGTACGTTGTCTATTGTATAATCATTTGGTCTCTTTACCCAAGTTCTAAATGACTTTACTCAAAACTATTTCAAGCAAAGTTTACTTGTTGTGCGTCGGTTAAAAAAAATAGTTAGTAAGAATGGAAAACAAACAATAATGAAAGGTAGGCTTAGTAATAGAAAAAGGATAAAAAAAGTTACTTACACAAAGTCACTTTACAACCTTTCTATCACCACAATCAATCAAAGGGTTACTTGAATGGCTCGGTGATCAAATTTGTTGACGAGTGCTTCAACTCTCTTCCTTTTCTTTTCTCTTTTGAGTGTTGGAATTTCTTTGTTGAATATGGATTTCTTCACTAGCACTTCACGTAACTTCTTTTTGTATTTTTGTTTTTGTTGTTGTTGCGCGTTGGTTCTTCCACCAAAGAGATGGTATGAAATGGTAAATTAATTTTATGAAAGAGATGGTAGCAGAATATGATTGTTGTGGTTATGAAATGGATAACGAAATAATGGAATGGTAAATATGATAGTATCTTACAATATCCAAGGAAGAACCAGTGCTATAAAGAGTAAAGATCCAGCCTTACAAATCGTTCTAAGGGATGGTAATTAGGACTTTTACCCGCTATCTATAAAGAGATAGGAACCACAAGTATCAAGTTGAAAAGGAATGATGCCACAAGTAACGAGTTACTTGATGAGTCGATAAAAGTCACAAAGGACTCAATAAGAGAAAACTCTCAAGTTTAATTCTAATTCAATGTTAGTTTACAATGCAATATGAAAGCCCATTTTATAGGACATGAACATGCATGGCCGTTTGTTACAATGTGCATGTCCGAAGGTTTCATCATGAATGGTCGAATGGTGCTTTTTTGATGTGGCACTCTTTGTCAAATAATCCAAATCTATTTTGAGCATGATTATCATGCATATATTCGGTCAAATGGATGAGGAGTGTGCCTTGGCTGAACATTTCTTTCAAGTGAAGACTAGTGGAGACAGAGCTAAGTAGAATTGTAGGAACTTGTCTCCATGGTTGAATTAACACGTGTATCCTTCAATTGATAACTTAGTGGAGACAAGCATCTTTGCAAGCACATGGGTTGTTTGTAGTGCAATATAGGATCACGCACATGGCTTGTTCCTTGAGTGCATTTGTGTGTAGAATCAACAACATCAATTGGCGTGTAATGTCTTCATTTTAAGCTTGATTAAGTGAGATGCCAATTAACAAATACAAGGGTTGGTGGTATTGAGTCTTCATTGTGCAATTCCAGTCGAGATTCTCTCCAACAAGTTTCCCATGTTCTGCCTTGAATTGTTGAATGGTTTGGTGAGTTTGTTCTTGTTGCCTTAAGGCTGAACAAGCTGCCAAAACGTGTGTCATATTCTAATACCCTTGTTGCCGTGTTTTGTGAGATGGATGGGCTTCTAAGTGCTCCACTAAACCATCCATCATGGGGCATGTTCTTGATATTCCTACAAGTGCAAGAATAAACAAGTAATCTAATGATATTGAACCCTTATAATCTAATTACTTGCTGATGTGCTTTGTGACTTATGTTTGCATGTTTACTAATTGCCATCAAATATCATGTGAAAACCATAAGAACTAAGATGAGTGCAAATGAGCTACACAAATGATATGTGAATGTAAAACATGAATAACACGTGAAAATGATAAGTATTAAAATGATTGCATTGAGTCACACGAATGCATGTATGCTTACTATTAAAATATGATTAGATGAATGCAAATGAACCACGCGAATGTTATGTATGCTGCCATGAATGTGAATGTACGTGAGTTAACAAAATGATAATAGGATGTTATGAATGTGAATGCACGTCCATAACAAGTTGTATGATGTAATGATAAGTATGATATTATTGAATTATGATTAGAAATGCAAAACTAATACGAAATAATCAACTTGCTTGAAATAACATGACATGAGCTGATAAGTGAGGGAAGACATGCTTAATATGCAAAACTAACTTTATTCAATGAAGTAGATACTTTAAATGCAATGCATGTCATGCAACTAATAAAACTCATGCAAATTCATGCAAGGAATGATATCATATGATAAACATATCCTAAGAAGTAAATACAAAACATATATATAGTGCATAAATGAGTAAATAAATAATAAAATAAGGAAGAACTCCCTTTGAATCATCTTAAAAGAACTTCCATGGTGTGATTAAGTCATGAAGAAAGTTGGTCCGTGGTGTGATCACATCGGGAAATGTGTTGAAAAAACTCCACTAAACCGTCCATCATGGGCATATTCTTTGATGTTCCTATATGTGCAAAATAACAAGTTATTTAAATGATATGGTCTGTTATAAACAAACACTTGCTGTCGTGCCAATGATTGTGAGCCTTTTGTTGCATCTTTATTATTAAACAATATTAACCACACGTGACTATACTAGGATGGCAAAGCTGAATGCAATGAATTTTCACAAATGATATGCTGTCATGTGAATGAAAAACAACACGTGAAAAATTATAAGTGTAAAAATGAATTCATTTGCTTACATGAATGCATGTATGCTAATATGATAAATGCTAATGAGCTAACAAATAATTAAATATGAATGTAAATGAGCTACATGGATGATATGTATGTTATTGGAATATGCTTGAATGCATAACACGTGAACATCTTAAATTCTAAGATGAAATGCAAAACTAATATGAGATAATAATATGCATGACATGAGTTGAAGAATGGATGAAAACATGCTTAACATAAATAAATAAAAATGTGCATCAGTTATAAAGATGTGAATATGTTGTATGCATGAATATTAAATAAATGATAAATGGAAACATGTAGTAATAATATCCTAAGAAATTATATGTACTCATAGCATATATTTGAATGATATGAATAACATGATCAACTAAGCATAGGATAATGTTATGATAACTAACATGTAAATGTATGCTTATGATAGAATAAAATGCATAAATGATATAACATAAGATAGGATAAGTAAGAACTCCCTTAGAAATGGTAATGAAAAACGTCCATGGAATATTCAAGTAATGGAGAAAGTTGGAGCTAGTTTGGATCGTATCAATTTATATGATAATCATGCATGACTTATTAATTCACAACTTCAATGCATATGCATTCATAGTTAACTCATTTACATTAATAAAATAGGTGAAAACATGCATTCATAATTATCATAGCTTAATTCATATCTAAATTATTTGTTTACATACTTTGTCTAGGTACATTCAAGGCTGTCCAGTAGACAGTGCACGTTATCCATATTGATCTCCAATTTTGAACACGTTCCAAGCATATTTTGATATGAATTCTTCTTAACATTTAATAATCTGTGTCTTATCTTTCCAACGCACTTTGAATCAAGTCAATCCGATATTGGGAACTCAAGATATGACAGATTACAAAAGACAGTGCAGGCTGGAAATAAATACGAGATTTGCATATTAAAATCAGCATCTTTTTCTTTAATTTACCTTGTTTCCTGGAACTTGTAGGTACAATAGAGCATCACATACGTTGGTGGGGCATTAGGAAGATAAATATAACTAAGTGGAACACTTTTGAAGACAAAACAACTTGTTGGAGCAATTAGGAGACACAACAGCTCACCAAACAGCTCATCAGGAATCTGGCAACTAGTGGAACACCAAGGAGAGCACCAGACCAGTTAATAACTTGATTGCTAATAAGAATCCACTCAAGCAGCTTGGTGAAGACCCATGCACGTCCAAGAAGCTCCATATAACCAGTAAACCTTGTTTCATGCATGAGAATCCACTTGGCATCAAATTGAGAGAATACAAATGCAATTCAACCATGAAACCTGATGTGATCATGTCTAGCTCCAATTTTCTCTATGACTTGATCACACCATGGATGTTATTCAAATCTGGTTCTAAGGGAGTTCTACCATACTTTATCTTATATTTACTAATTTATGCATTATATATTTTTATGAGCATACATTTGCAGATTAGACTATACTTGAATTATCATATCATGTGCATTCATTCATTATATGGTTTGAATCATTGATTGATATTCAAGCATATAATCTATAGTTATAATAATAATATTCATTCATTAACATATGATGCATGAGTTATTATAACCTATAGCCCATATCTTATATTATAAGTTATTTAATTTAAATACTTAGCTTTTATTATGATTTCTTTTGTAGGTGCATATTCGGCCACATAAAGGGAGCTCACTTAAAGCTAGCATTGGAGTCCAAGAGCTATGGAAACTTGACTAGGACAACTCTGGGACAGCTCAAGAACATTTTGGGACAAAGTTTCCAGTTGACCCCCGAGCTCATAGCTGACTTGAGCTGGACTTTTAAGCTAGCTAGAGGTTTAATTTTAGCTGGAGAGTTACACCATCACCACCACCACACAGAGTACTTCAATATGGTCTATGTTAATTTTTGTGGATTTGTACCTTTTGTGAATAGTTGCCATTCCAAGAGGTGCCTTTTCACAAGGAGTTGTCCTATGAATCATCTTCATGTAATCTATCTATGGCCAGCTCATCTTCAGCTCAAACTGATAGGGAAGCGGTAGCGGGTTAATGAACGTTGCTCTTGTTGAAGAATCAAACTTAGAAAGCTCTAGACCCTATGAAGAACAATAAGGACTGAATAGGGAAGGTGGCGGTAATCGCTAGGGTTCTTTAGGGTTCGTTTAGGTGCTGGAAACAAGGTAAGAAACAAGATTAAAACAAGATAAATAAAAGATAAATGAATTGCAAATAAAAAAAGATAACCAAGAAATCAAAAGATCTCCCTTATGAATGTGAACGATAAAGATGATTGATGGCGTGGATGGATATGTGGAAAATCAATGGATATTGTCCTATCGAGCCCTCCTTGTTGCAATGAAAAGGCAAACACGATAATATAACTCTAACCAACCCTCCTAGTCGCGATGAAAAGGCAAATTGGAGTGTGAAGATTAATCTCCCTCACAAGAACTTGAAAGAACTGAAGGAGAAGAAGCTTCGAAGGCACAAGGCAATCAACACTCGCAAAAACGAACTCTCGTTGTATTATTAATCAAAGAAATCTTCATTACAAAGTTGAATAAAGCCTCCTTTATATAGGGGCTGAGTTCTAAAGGTCCCAAATAACTAAAGAATAAAATAATAATAAACTCATCATGTCTTAACTCTAATTCCTAATAAACTAATAATAAATAAACTATTGTTTTAACCCAACCTTAATTCCTAATAAAATAATAAATCTGATCCTAAAAGATAATTCATCATCCTATATTAAATTATATCACAAATAATCAATATAAATATTGAAAATTCGTAATAATTACAAAATCCCTTATAGGATTTCCTGCATGCACTGCCTTCAGTAAATGGCCATATCTTGAGTTTCCGATATCGGATTGATGCGATTCAAGAACCGTTAGAAATATAAGAGACATATGGTTGTATCTATAGAAGACATGTTGACCAAATAAGATCAGAATCCCATTCAAAAGTCATCACAAGTCTGCCACTGTTCTGGTCTTCTTTTCCAAGGCTTGGACGAGTGGATCATTTGGAAGAGTTATTACTTATTCCTTTGATGTGAGGCTTGTGATGCATGTATCATCCTCCCTTTCTTCAAAAAGATTCATCCTCAAATCTGAAATATTAAAGGTAGCAATATTAGAATCGTTTAATGATTCATTCACATTATGCTTACCGAATAGATATGCTTTGAATCTTCGAGAATTTGTTCTTCTAATAGGTTCGAGTAGAAACATTAGTCCAAAGAAGCATATTATGGACTAGTGCATGTATCATTCCCCCAATCCTCAAAAGGATTCATCCTCAAATCTTTGTACTCTCTTAAATCATAACTCTTTATTGATATGGCATAGTGATTAGGGCTTTCAGGTGGTAACCCGTCAGGATGGTCACCTAACACTATTCGATAACTCTTGGTGATGGAAGATGGTGTGGGCCAGTCTCATGTTACTTTTACTTTCTCATCATTTACATGGATTCCCTGAGCACGAACTATAAAGCATGTGGAGTTGTTCAAGTCATGTTTCATCGTTAAGATGGCGTCACGACTAAGGCTTTCCTGGATGTAGCCTTTTTATAACAAATCTAACTCTTTGGTTTCTTTGAGATTGTATGTTTGACGAGGTATGATGGAACCTTGAATTAGATTGGTTTGGTGTTGTTTTCCTCTTTTCATTGGTAATTCGTTAGGTAGATCACCTAACACTTCTCGAAAATCTTGTAAAAGAGATGAAAACACACTAGGCAAATCCTTGTTAATGTTAGAAATCGAAACAATTGATTCCCTAAAGTGAACAAGGATGTATGGTTATTTGTAAAGAAGGTTCTCTCTTAATTCTTTTGTGCTCACACATAGATTTTGATTCACTTTTTTTTTCTCACATTTAGGTTCACTCACCTCCCATGGGTCATTATTCTTTTGGCTTTTGTAACTAGTGACCTTTTTTTGCTTTTGACTCTTTCTCATCTATTTCTTTTTTTTGCTTTCCCTACCTCCTCAAAAATTATCATTTGATCTTTAGGGACTGGAAGTGTGTCATTCTTTGCTGGTCGTTCTTTCTCCTTGTCATGTTTGTCATCTCTTGGCTTTTTCAGATAAGATGGAGTAAAATATGAGGAAGGATTTGAAGGATTACCTTGGTAGAAGGATGAAGAACCTTGGTAATGTTCACTGAATCGAGATCTCCTTTGGATTTCTTCTTTGATTGTCATTGTTTTCTTTAGTGTATCTTCAAGGTTTTTGTACCCTTATAGATCAAGAAGATCAATGATGTTTGAGTTTAAGCCGATGACGAATCTTGACACGGTGACCTCTTCTTTTTTCGGTTATGTTAGCCCTATTGAGTAGGGATTGCATCTCCTTATAGTACTCTTCAACTGAACTTCTACCTTATCGAAGTCGGTTTAGTCGTAGTTTTACTTCTCATGTATAATGTGTCGGTAGGAATCACTTCCTCATAGTTTGTTTGAGGTCGGTCCAAGAAGAGATTGTTGGAATTTGGAAGTTCTGAACTTTTTCCTTGTTTGCATCCAAGTTCAAGCATATCCTTCAAATTGTATGGTGATGAGGTGAACTTGTTTAGCTTGGGGGCAATCATGGTATGCGAACATGAGATCAACTTTTCCTTCCCATTCGATGTACCTATCTGGATCATTGTCTCCTTTGAAAGACGGGATCGTGAACTTTAGTTTTGTAAAGAGTTTAGGTACTTGAAAATGTGGTTGTTCTTGCTCAGGTACCAAAAGTTTAGCATTGTTTGGTCTTAGATTCTGGTTTGGTAGATCCAGTTGTGGTTCTTGTCGTTCTCTCACGATTTCATCAAATCTTTCAACTTGAGTTATGAGTCGGGCAAGTGCAGCTAAGATAGCCGTAAGTGTCTTGTTGTTATTGTCCCCATCCTGGAAAACAGTGGATCAACTTGAGTAACATTTTTTAGGGGGTTACCGGTGTCTAAAAATTTTGGGAAAATTCTTGAATGTCTTTCGATGCGTCAAGAAACCAACTAAAACGATGAATCTTCTCTTGACTAGTACCGTTAGGATACCTTGATGGTTTTGTGTGCAAGAACAAGCAAGATTGCTTGCTTCTTTCCAAGAATCGGCCCAAATCTGACACCAATTGATAGGGAAGCGGTGGCGGGTTAATGAACATTGCTCTTGTTGAAGAATCAGTCCTAGAAAGCTCTAGACTCGATGAAGAACAATAAGGAATGAATAGGGAAGGTGGCGACAATCGCTAGGGTTCTTAGGGTTTCGTTAGGTGCTGGAAACAAGGTAAGAAAAAAAGATTAAATAAGATAAAGAAAAGATAAATGAATTGCAAATAAAATAAGATAACCAAGAAATCAAAAGAGTGACATTCAAGTTTGAGTAAAGTCATTTAGAACTTGGGATAGAGAACGAGTGCACGAACAATTTGAGTGACATTCAAGTTTTATTTGGAGTGTATTGGTGAGATTTTTATGTTGGTGACGTTTATTTGATCTTTATTAATTTTCTCTTCATTATGTCTCGAAAGTATATAAGACCAAATGATTATACAAGAAATCCTACCAACCTTCAAGGTGTACAATTTGGAAAAGTCATCTTTCGATTTGAGGACAAATCACCCAAAAGAAGGGGATGATGAATTGATCCTGCCTAGCACCAGTTTTCTTTGTGAGCTGAACACCATGGACGTTTTTCACTATTGTTTCTAAGGGAGTTTTACCTTACTTATATTATATTTACTCATTTATGCACTATATATTAGTATGAACATATCAAGCATATTAGTATTTAAATATGTTCAACATGTTAGGATAGTTTTGCATATCATTACATATTATGTTTCATGTTTTCATTCATTCATCAACTCATGTCATGCATGTTAATTATCTCATATTAGTTTTGCATAAGCATAATTTTTAATACTTATCATCACCACGTGCATCTTGTCATTTTTTAATTAGATTGGTTTGCATTAACATTTATCATGGCATCATACATGTATTAGTGTAATTCATTGCATTCATCTTAGTTTTTAAGTTTGTCACGTATTGTTCAATGGCATTAGTGTTTAATAAACATGCAATCAACGCTCACAACCATAAGAACATGCATACGGTAGCAAGTGTTTCATTCATAAACAGAACGATATCATTAAATAACTAGTTTGTCTAGCACTTGTAGAAACATTGAGATGCCACATGCTGGACCAGCTTAGTGGAGCACTTAGAAGACCCATCCAGCTCACAAGCACGACAACAAGGTTTATTGGAGCATGTTATACAATTGGAAGCTTGTTTGAGACATGAACAACTCACCCATAATTCATTGGCAGCTTGTTAGAGCACTAAGAAACATAAACTGCTTATAAATAGATGAATCACGTTGGACAGTTTAGTGGAGCAGCTTTGGGAGACACAAATAGCTCATTGGACCATGACTCAAGTTGGGACAACTTGTTGGATCACTTTGGAGACAAAAAAACTGAAAATCCACTCAAACAAGCTTGGATGAAGACCAAAAACATGCCCATATTGCTGCACATGGCCAGTATTCTTCTTTACAGAAAACAACACCCATGTACAAGTTGTTTGTTCCACTTAGCACCAATTTGAGAAGGATTCGGCCATGAGACTTGTTCCCACACTATGACTGAACCAACACTTAAATTATGCATGTTTATGTTTTAATTATGTCATTTGGGAAATACAAGGCTGGCGGAATTCACCTTGTACCATTCGACCATACACCTTCAAAACCTTATAAACAGGTTTTTCATTTCATTTGTAAAAATAGATTTTTATTATCAATCAAATTGAGAGTATTCTCTTGTTTAAGTCCTTGTGACTTTTATCGACTTATCAAGTAACCTGTTACTTGTGACGTCATTCCTTTTCACCTTGATACTTATGGTTCCTATCTCTTTATAGATAGTGGGTCAAAGTCCTTATTACCACCCCTTAGAACTGATTTGTAAGGATGGGTCTTTGCTCTTTATAGCACTGGTTCTTCCTTGGTTATTTATTCTAAGATACTATCCTCATCAATAATCCATTGTTTCATCATCCATATCATAACCACAATAATTATCTTCCGCTACCATCTCTAATATCATAAATTAGCCTACTATTTCCATCACATTCATTATATTTCATTACCATACTTCATCATTTCCATTAAACCTATCACCATTATATATATATATATATATATATATATATATATATATATATATATATATATATATATATATATATTATATATTCTGCTACCATATTATCTATCCATTCCATTACTTCCATTTAATCATTCTATTTTAAGCTTCTTATTTGTGCATGATCCTTGTTGCTTTCCTATATCGAAACAAATCAAAGGTACAACCTCATCTTCCAAGGAATGATTGGTTGGATCATATCAAAGGGCTTGGTCAAATGGTTACATAGGTATTCGGTTGGTACATGACTCTAGATGGAAATACATAATGCTTGAGATGAATGGAGGGGTCCTTCGGCTTGGTGATGTTCGGCTAACCCTTCATAAAAGGGGCTTGATGGTTTGACTAAGGATGGGAAGACATCTCCCTTGGACGAATATGCATGTTGGTTCATCTTGGTGCCATTTTCCTCTCCTTGGCCGAATGGTGATGTGCCACCTCATGTTGGCGCTAAAGGTTCTCATGTGCATGGCATGTGTTCTGGTCGAATAGGTATGGAGTTCTATTTCATGTCCCTTGATGTTTTAGGTCTTCAATGGTTGTGTTCTCTTTACCAATGTGCTCACAATTGAAAAGGCATCTTCATGGGCAACATCATTCATAAAAGGTCACAATGTGTGGAAAAGGTAACCCTTCATGTTTGAGCTAGTTTGGAGGTGAAGGAGCTGGAGTGGAGCTGGCCATAGGTGACTTGTAGCATGGTGAACATTATGGCATCTCCTTGTGAAAAGGTACCTCTTGAGGTGGTAACTATTCACGAAAATGTATGATTTCACAAATTTTGACTTAGGACATATTTGAAGTGTCTTAAGTGGTGATGAAGATGGTGCAACTCCCCATCTGAAATGAGATAATCTTGTAGCTCAATCCAGCTATGAGCTCACGGCCTCGGGATAACTTTTCACCAATTGCTGTTGGTTTCCAGCTATGAGCAGCGTTCCCATGTAAGTTTTCTTGCTGTTGCATGCTCCATTTAGCTCCAATATAGCTCCCAAGTATTGGCCGAATATGCCTACATACATAACATAAAGAAATAAACTAAGTATATAAACATATATAATGTATATAATATAAGAATGTGAACTATAGTATATTATAATAACTTATATCTCACATTTTAATGAATAAGTTATTATCATAATAACTATAATATATATATATATATATATATATATATATATATATATGAAAATAACTTTATTAAAACATTTGAAATAAGCATCTATATGTATAAAGTTAGAAAGTTTCTTCCCTTGTAAAGTTGGAATAGCCATTTTAAACATGATGCTGAATTGGATCACATCACTCATTGTATTATTAATCAAATAAATATTGTTTACAAAGTTGAATGAAGCCTCCTTTATATAGGGGCTGGGTTCTAAAGGTCCTAATTAACTAAAGAATAAAATAATAATAAACTAACATGTCTTAACTCTAATTCCTAATAAAATAATAATAACTAAAAATATTGCTTTAACCCAACCTTAATTCCTAATAAAATAATAAATCTGATCCTAAAAGATAATTCTTCATTCTATATTAAATTATATTACAAATAATCAATATAAATATTGAAAATTCGTAATATTTACAAAATCCCGTATAGGATTTCCTGCATGAACCGTCTTCAATAAAATGACCATATCTTGAGTTCTTGATATTGGATTGATACGATTAAAGAACCGTCAAAGAGATAAGAGATAGAAAGTTGTATCTCCAGAAGACATGTTGACCAAATAAGATCAGGATACCATTCAAAAAGTCGTCACAATTCTGTTGTTCTGGTCTTCTTTTCCAAGGCTTGGACGAGTGGATCACTTGGAAGAGTTATTACTTCTTCCTTTGATGTGGACTCTTGTGCATGTATCATTCCCCCACTCCTCAAAAGGATTCGACCTCGAATCTAAACATTAAAGGGATAAACATTAGATAGTTTAATAATTCATTCACATTATGCTTATCGAATAGATATGCTTTGAATCTTCAAGACTTTGTTCTTCTAATAGGTTCGAGTAGAAACATTAGTCCAAAGAAGCATTATAGACCCTGGTGCATGTATCATTTCCCCACTCCTCAAAAGGATTCGTCCTCGAATCTTTAGACTCTCATAAATCGTGACTCTTCATTAATAGGGCATAGTGATTAGGACTTTCAGATGGTAACTAGTCAGGAGGGTCACCTAGCACTATTCAACAACTCTTGACGATAAAAGATGGTGTGGGCCAGTCTCGTGTTGCTTTACTTTGTCATCATTTACATGGATTCCCTGTGCCCGAACTATAAACCATGTGGAGTTGTTCAAGTCATGTTTTGTCATTAGGATGTTGTCACGACTTAGGCTTTCTTGGATGTAGCCTTTTTGTAACAAATCTAACTGATGTAAGCCTCTTCTGATGCCTTAACAAATTGATTGTGGATCTAGGAAGGAAGCAAAACAACCTACAAAGTGAATGGCTCAAAACAGAATGGTTAAGTTTGGTAAATGTATAGGAGATTAAGTAATATGATAATTAAGAAATGAAAAGTAAATAGAAATGGAAAGATTTGAAAGGGATAGAATAGTTATCAAAGATGGGCTGCAGAAGTGTTGAATAAATCTCCTTCAAGTGATGTTGACTTCGGCCTCTACTGGTGGTGATGAAGTATGCCTTGTTGATGAATGAAGGATGATTTAATGGTGATGAAATGGTAATGGAAGGATGATGTTATTGGCGTGATATGGTGATGGAATATGGTGATGATATAGGCGTGATAATGGAGATGGATTATGGTGATGAAAATAGTATCTTATAAAACTAAGAAGGAACCAATGCTATAAAGGAGCAAAGACCGTTTCTTATAAGTTCTATAAGGGATGGTATGAAAGGACTTTGACCCTCTAGTTATTTAAACTAGGAACCAGAAGTATCAATGAGGGAATGACGCCACAAGCTTTAGAAAAGGCTTGCTTAATCGATATAGTTCTAAAAAGAACTTGAAGAGAGAATAATCTCACAAAAGGATTTTAATTATCAAAAGGGTTCAGTTTACAAATGAATGCCAAAGCCTATTTATAGTTTTGTAAAGTCTTGGCCGAATAAATAGATGCCTTTTCGGCAAAGTACATGTCTTAAAACGAAAATAAATGATGCTTGGATGAGGGGAGATGTCTTTGGCCGAATGGTTCCCATAACTCTTCATCTTGGTGCCAATTTGAAGCATGATGATGTTTAGGCCGAATAGAGAGAAGCCTTTTCATCTTGGCGCCTAATTCATTCACATGCAAAGCACATGAGTGGCTGGTCATGTGGCACTCACATGGATGGTGTAGAATGCTTAAGGCGTGGACTCTTCCATGGTGTGAAGATGAACAGCAACTTAGGCGTGACTTGGCATCAAACATGTGTCTAGGTGACATGGCATCAATGGGGCAGCAACTAATTATGAAAGGTCACATTTGTGTGAAACAACCTTTCATCATTTGAGCCACTTCCCATGAGTTTGAGCTGAAATTGAGCTGGCCATAGATGAAGGACATGTATACAAGTCATAGGCCAGCTCCTTGTGAAAAGGCACTTCTCGGAATGGCAACTCTTCGCGAAAAGGTACGAATTCATAAAATTCGACCTAGATCATATTTGTAGTGCTCTATGTGGTGAAGATGGTGATGCAACTCTCCAGCTGAAATAAAGTCTCTAGCTAGCTCAAAAGTCCAGCTCAAGTGAGCTATGAGCTCGGAGGTCAGCTGACAACTTTTTATCATTTGTTCTTCATGATCTCCCGAGTTATCCTATGTAAGATTTCCAAGCTTATTGACTCCAATTCTAGCTTTAAATCAGCAGACATGATGTGGCCGAACATGTACCTACAAAAGAAAGCATTTATAAGCTAAGTAATATAAGATATAAAATATGTGGTTCATAACATTAACTTCATACATTCATAATATCATCATCATAACTATAATTATAATGCATGTAAACTATTATCATAACTATGGTATAAAGAAATATTAAGTTAAGAAAAATCCCCCTTTGAATATTGAGAAAGGTTGGAGATGCAAGTCCATTTGTGACGCTGAATCGAATCACATCATCCCCCCTTCTTTAAAGCAATTTGTCCTCAAATTGAAGGGTGGTTTCTTTTCAACGTTCGATATCCCAAAAATGGTGTTTCTTAATACTCCAATAGATATGATCATTGAATTCTCATAGGTCACGTCCATTGATTCTTCTAAAGACACATTATTTGAATGAAAATTGATGTCCTTTTGCTTTTCAATGGTCACATCTTTTGGATTCCCAAAGGTTACGTCTCCTAAATCTTCCTTTTGGCAAATGGTGCCTCTTGGTAAATCCTGCAAGACAAAGAAAAATTCTGCATGTTCAAAGTTAGAATAATCATCTTTAACCTTGCATTTTGTCAATAGGCATTCTCGAATCAAACACTTTGAAGAATAAACACTTGTTTTTGGATCAGTTTCTTCCATGGTTGTTGCTTTCCTTTCCTCATAGCCTCAATACTCTATTTCATTCTGACTTGATCATCTGAACTTGTTTAGGCGTTAAAGGAGTTAGGATAATCTTCTTTCCTTTATGGCTGAACGAGTATTGATTGGTAAAACAATCATGAATAGTCCTTTTGTCGTATTGCCATGGCCTTCCAAGGAGTAGATGGCTAGCGTGCATAGGGATAACATCACACATAACCTCATCTTTGTATTTGCCAATGGAAAAAGGAATTATCATCTGTTTGCTCACGTTGAGTTCTCCTCGTTCATTGAGCCACTGCAACTTATATGGATTTGGGTGCTTCATTGTTTTCAAACCAAGCTTTTCCACAATTGTTGTACTGGCCACATTAGTACAACTTCCACCGTCTATAATAACAAAACATACCTTTTCATTCACATGGCATCGGGTATGGAATATGTTTTCTCGCTGTGCATTATCTTCCGCAACTTGAAGATTCAAACTTCTTCTAATTACCAAGGCTTCTCCTTGATCAACGAGATCTGCAAGAGTTATTTCTTCATTGACTTCAATGGGTGCCTCTTCTTTTCTTCAGGTTCTGATTCTATTTCACCATTTCCAAGTAAGAGCATGGTATTCCGGTTAGGACATTGCGTTATATGGCCCCTCCCAAGACATTTAAAACATCTAATGTCTCTTGAACGTTCAGTAGTTTGCTTTCCACGATTGGGGTCTTTAATTACTTGTTGAGTCTTTGAAATTCGGCTTGTTCTTTAATAGGAGGAGGAGTAGGTTTTTTATGTTTGGATTCCATCTTGATGGTGTGGGCGCAACATTGCGAGATGTATGTCTCCTCTTCAGTTGTCTTTCAATCTTCATTGCCATTTGCACCATCATCTAGTTCGATGTAATGATACAACTCTAAAGTATTGGCAATTTCGGGATTAAGTCCAGCAAGGAATCTTGCCATAGTTGCTTCACGATCCTCCTCAATGTTGACTCGGATCATGGCCACTTCCATTTCTTTGTAGTAGTCCTCCACACTCTTATGGCCTTGTTTAAGATTCTATAACTTTTGAAACAAGTCACGATGATAGTGAACAGGAATGAATCGTTTTCTCATAATACCTTTCATTTCAAGCCAAGTTGAGACCGGTCGTTCTCCATTCCTCCTTCGGTTAAGGGTAAGTTGATCCCACCATATTAAGGCATAGTCTATGAACTTCATGGCTACCAATCTCACTTTCTTCATTTCGGAATAGTTGTGGCAACTAAAAACATGTTCCACTTTGCTTTCCATTCAAGATAGGCTTCAGGATCAGTCTTTCCTTGGAATGAGGATTTTGATCTTAATGTTGCTCAAATTGTCATCAACAATGGCACGTCTAGGGCCTTGGAATGCTGCTTGCTCACCCTCGTCAAAATTTTCTTGAACATCTTCTTCTGGAGGGGGTGGTTGTTGTTGTCTTCTATTGGCTCCATTATTACGGGTTGGTGGTAGATCATGGTGTTGATCTATCTTTTCATGAAGAGCATCGAAATCTTCACGAAACATTCTCATCATTTCACCAATGAGTGCCTGCATTTGTAAGTTTTGTGTTCCTGCATTTCCTCTGGGACTTTAAGACATGGTTAGTGAAATAAAGTAATTTAAAACCTTACCAGCACACTCACAAAAACCTCACGTGATCTCTCCAAGAAAATTCAGATTGCACTCCACTCACTCTCGTGTTTGCACTCGGGATATGATCCTTGGCTTTTTCTGATCCCCTTCTGATCTCACCCCTCGTTTCCTTTTACCGTTCGATTCTCTCTTGTAGGTCCTTTTTAAGAACTAACTCAAGATGAGCAAGTTTCTTTAGTTTGTGCGTCGGTTTAGAAATGGTTAGGGTATGATAAAGGATAGGCTAGAAAAGGTTAAGAAAGATGATAAGGTAATGGAATGAGAAAGATGAAAGAAAAAGAAATGAAATAGTAAATAAGTGAAGATAACTTACAACTCAAGTTGCAACACTTACTATCTTCCTTCACAAGAAACAACAAGGATACCTCCTTCAAGTTTGATGTTGGGACAGATTGTATTATGCTTCTTTTTGAGTGTATTTTGCAACTTTGCTTCACTTTTTCTTTTGCTTTGAATTTTCTTCTTTTCTTTTCTTTCTTTTGCACTCCAAATTTGTTGTAGGAGTCTTTTCTCTTTTGTTTTCTTCTTTTTTTTTTCTTTTTGTTGCTTTTGTTGCAGCACTTGATTGTCAATCCACTAAAGCTCTGATACCACTTGATGTGAGGCTAACCAGGCTTCTTCAATAATTGAGAAGTTGGCAAACTTGTTGTTTCCCGATCTAGGAGAGACACCAAATGCTACACCTTGGATTGAAAGTAATCTGCACAAAAAGAAGAAGAATTGATTAAGTAATATGATAATTAAGAAATGAAAAGTAAATAGAAATGGAAAGATTTGAAAGGGATAGAATAGTTATCAAAGATGGGCTACGAAAGTGTTGAATAAATCTCCTTCAAGTGATGTTGACTTCGGCCTCCAATGGTGGTGATGAAGTATGCCTTGTTGATGAATGAAGGATGATTTAATGGTGATGAAATGGTAATGGAAGGATGATGTTATTGGCGTGATATGGTGATGGAATATGGTGATGATATAGGCGTGATAATGGAGATGGATTATGGTGATGAAAATAGTATCTTATAAAACTAAGAAGGAACCAATGCTATAAAGGAGCAAAGACCCATTTCTTATAAGTTCTATAAGGGATGGTATGAAAGGACTTTGACCCTCTAGTTATTTAAACTAGGAACCAGAAGTATCAATGAGGGAATGACGCCACAAGCTTTAGAAAAGGCTTGCTTAATCAATATAGTTCTAAAAAGAACTTGAAGAGAGAATAATCTCACAAAAGGATTTTAATTATCAAAAGGGTTCAGTTTACAAATGAATGCCAAAGCCTATTTATAGTTTTGTAAAGGCTTGGCCGAATAAATAGATGCCTTTTCGGCAAAGTACATGTCTTAAAACGAAAATAAATGATGCTTGGATGAGGGGAGATGTCTTTGGCCGAATGGTTCCCATAACTCTTCATCTTGGCGCCAATTTGAAGCATGATGATGTTTAGGCCGAATAGAGAGAAGCCTTTTCATCTTGGCGCCTAATTCATTCACATGCAAAGCACATGAGTGGCTGGTCATGTGGTACTCACATGGATGGTGTAGAATGCTTAAGGCATGGACTCTTCCATGGTGTGAAGATGAACAGCAACTTAGGTGTGACTTGGCATCAAACATGTGTCTAGGTGACATGGCATCAATGGGGCAGCAACTAATTATGAAAGGTCACATTTGTGTGAAACAACCTTTCATCATTTGAGCCACTTCCCATGAGTTTGAGCTGAAATTGAAATGGCCATAGATGAAGGACATGTATACAAGTCATAGGGCAGCTCCTTGTGAAAAGGCACTTCTCGGAATGGCAACTCTTCACGAAAAGGTACGAATTCATAAAATTCGACCTAGATCATATTTGTAGTGCTCTATGTGGTGAAGATGATGATGTAACTCTCCAGCTGAAATAAAGTCTCTAGCTAGCTCAAAAGTCCAGCTCAAGTGAGCTATGAGCTCGGAGGTCAGCTGACAACTTTTTATCATTTGTTCTTCATGATCTCCTGAGTCATCCTATGTAAGATTTCCAAGCTTATTGACTCCAATTCTAGCTTTAAATCAGCAAACATGATGTGGCCGAACATGTACCTACAAAAGAAAGCATTTATAAGCTAAGTAATATAAGATATAAATATGTGGTTCATAACATTAACTTCATACATTCATAATATCATCATCATAACTATAATTATAATGTATGTAAGCTATTATCATAACTATGGTATAAAGAAAGATTAAGTTAAGAAAAATCCCCCTTTGAATATTGAGAAAGGTTGGAGATGCAAGTCCATTTGTGACGCTGAATCGGATCACATCATTAGGTGGGCTGTTTAATTGAGAGATGGAAGTAGAAGATGGTTGATATGGCTATGGTTATGGTTTATGAAACAAATGAATGGTTGTGAGGATAATATCTTAAAGAAGACTCAAAGATGAACCAATGCTATATAGAGCAAAACCCAGACTTTATATTGCTTCTTTAAGGGGTGGTATGAAGTACTTTGACCCACTAGTTATATAGAACTAGGAACAAGAAGTGTCAAGGTAAAAAGAGAAGGGGTTGACGCCACAAGTATAAATTATACTTGATAAGTTGATAAAAGTCACCAAGATTTAAGAAAGGGAATACCTCACTTTAATTAAACAAAAGGTCTGATTACAAATGAATTGTGCTTTCCTATTTATAGGAAATGGAGGGGCATGGCCGAATGGATACATGGTGGTTCGGCCAGCCCTTGTGCCTATATAAAAGGACATAATTAAATGCTAAATGATATAATGTTTCGGTCCTTTATGGAAGGAAATAATCATTGGTCGAATAGTCCTTGTGTCCCCTCAAGTTGGCGCCAAATTGGATGGGAAATGATGCTTGGTCGAAAAGGGTGAGAGCTCTTCATCTTGGCGCCTAAATGAACCACATGCAAAGCACATGGGGGCTGATCATATGCAAAGCACATGGGTGTTCTAGGGAGCCTTGTGGTGCAGCCCTTTGCATGGGATGATGGCAAGTCATGTGTTCCCTTCTTAGGCGTGCATGTGTCTCCTCCAAGCTAGCTTGAGTGTGGAGCTAGCTAGCAAACATGGGCTGTTTTGTGAACAAGCTTCCTAGTCGAATCCTTATGAGCTTCATAACAGCATGTTCAGTTACATTCAGCTACCATTGATATAACCTTTGGCAGCTCAGCTCCAAATAGTCCAACTAGTTGAGTTTAGCTAGCCTTGAGCTCCTCCAGCTGAATTGAGCTTTCCTTAATGTTCCATGAGCTGCCTTGTCCTTTGTGAGCTGCATAGGACGTCCAAATCATCTACCAAGCTATCTCAACGTTCATCACACTCCATTGTACCTATATGTGCAAGGAATTAAGGTAAGTCCATGATATTGAGCTAAGACGAGTAAATACCTTGTTGCCACGTAAGAATATGGTAATGTGAGCTATGATTGCTGTCATGAGCCAAATATCATCTCATATATGTGTAACTAATGTATAAAGCTTAGGAGCTAATATGAATGCATATGATCTAATAAAACGAATTATAATGATGCTGCCTTGATGTATATAATGTAATCATGCTTAATATGATTATAAAACTATCCTAATATGCTTTGATGTGATCCGATTCAGCATCAAAATGGACTTGCATCTCCAACCTTTCTCAATGTTCAAAGGGGGATTTTCTTTAACTTAATCTTTCTTATACCATAGTTTGATAATGGCTTACATACATTATTTATAGTTATGATGATGATATTATGAATGTATGAAGTTAATTATTATGAACACATATTTATATCTTATATTAGCTTATAAATGCTTTCTTTTGTGGTACATGTTCGGGCCACATCATGGGAGCTGATTTAAAGCTAGAATTGAAGTCAATGAGCTAGGAAACCTTACATAGGATGACTTGGGAGATCATGAAGAACAAATGGTGAAAAGTTGTCACTGACCCCCGAGCTCATAGCTCACTTGAGCTGGACTTTTGAGCTAGCTAGAGACTTCATTTCAGCTGGAGAGTTGCACCATCATCTTCACCACACAGACACAAATATGGTCTAGGTCAAATTTTGTGAATTCGTACCTTTTCGCGAAGAGTTGCCAATCCGAGAAGTGACCTTTCACAAGGAGCTGTCCTATGACTCATCTTCATGCAATTCATCTATGGCCAGCTCATCTTCAGCTCAAACTCATGGGAAGTAGCTCAAATGATGAAAGGTTGTTTCACACAAATATGACCTTTCATAATTAGTTGCTGCCCCATTGATGCCAAGTCACCTAGACACATGTTTGATGCCAAGTCACGCCTAAGTTGCTGTTCATCTACACACCATGGAAGAGTCCACGCCTTAAGCATTCAACACCAACCATATGAGTGCCACATGACCAGCCACCCATGTGCTTTGCATGTGAATGAATTAGGCACCAAGAAAAGGCTTCTCTCTATTCGGCCTAAACATCATCATGCTTCAAATTGGCGCCAAGATGAAGAGTTATGGGAACCATTCGGCCAAAGACATCTCCCCTCATCCAAGCATCATTTATTTTTCGTTTTAAGACATGTACTTTGCCGAAAGGGCATCTATTTATTCGGCCAAGCCTTTACAAAACTATAAATAGGCTTTGGCATTCATTTGTAAACGGAACCCTTTGATAATTAAAAAATCCTTTTGTGAGATTATTCTCTCTTCAAGTTCTTTTTAGAACTATATCGATTAAGCAAGCCTTTTCTAAAGCTTGTGGCGTCATTCCCTCATTGATACTTCTGGTTCCTAGTTTAAATAACTAGAGGGTCAAAGTCCTTTAATACCATCCCTTATAGAACTTATAAGAAACGAGTCTTTGCTCCTTTATAGCATTGGTTCCTTCTTAGTTTTATAAGATACTATTTTCATCACCATAATCCATCTCCATTATCACGCCTATATCATCACCATAGTCCATCACCATTATCACGCCTATATCATCACCATATTCCATCACCATATCACGCCAATAACATCATCCTTCCATTACCATTTCATCACCATTAAATCATCCTTCATTCATCAACAAGGCATACTTCATCACCACATTGGAGGCCGAAGTCAACATCACTTGAAGGAGATTTATTCAACACTTCCGCAGCCCATCTTTGATAACTATTCTATCCATTTCAAATCTTTCCATTTCTATTTACATTTCTTAATTATCATATTACTTAATCAATTCTTCTTCTTTTTGTGAATATTACTTTCAATCCAAGGTGTAGCATTTGGTGTCTCTCCTAGATCGGGAAACAACAAGGTTGCCAACTTCTCCATCATTGAAGAAGCCTGGTTAGCCCCACATCATGCTTAAATATCAATGTGTATGCTGTGTTCATACTTAGTTATTCTTTAACTACATAACTAATATTTTTAGCATGATATGTATTATAATAACATATTATAAGACTAGTATAAAGTAAATGCGATATAAGGATGTTCAAGAGTACTCCCTTAATAGATGAAAACGTGCTTGCATCACTAACTCTTTGGTTTCTTCGAGATTGTATGTTGACGAGGTATGATGGAACCTTGAATTAGATTTTTGGTATTGTTTTTCTCTTTTCGGTGGTAATTTGTGAGGTGGATCACCTAACACTTCTCCAAAATCATGTAACAAGGATGAAAACATACTAGAGATTACTCTTAGGATGAATATGATATATGGAGAAAATCAGCCATAAATACCTTCGGTTGCAACTTTTTGAAATTTGGCTTTCTTCTTCTTTTTTTTGCTTCTTTTTTTGTTAAAAAATAGCAATCTAACAAGTAGGATTTGAATACAAACTAAAATTAAATAAAAGAACCTGAAACGATGAATCTTTTGCGAACTAGCTCCGTTGGGGTACCTTGACAGTTTTATGTGCAAGAACAAGCAATATGCTTGCTTCTTTCCAAGAATTGGTCCAAATCTGATACCAATTGATAGCGAAGTGGTGGCGGATTAATGAACGTTGCTCTTGTTAAAGAATTAAACCTAGAAAGCTCTAGACTCGATGAAGAACAATGGGAATGAATAGGGGAAGGTGGAGGCAGCAAGTAGGGTTCTTAGAGTTTCATTTAGGTGCTGGAAATAAGGTAAGAAACAAGATTAAAACAAGATAAAGAAATATAAACTAAATGAAAATAAAGTAAGATAACCAAGAAATCAAAAAATCTCGCTTATGAAAGTGAATGGTGAAGATGATTGATGACATGGACGGATATATGGAAAATCGATGGATAATGTCCTATCGAGCCCTCCTAGTCGCAATGAAAAGGAAAACATGATAATATGGCTCTAACCAACCCTCCTAGTCACGATGAAAAGGCAAATTGGAGTGTGAAGATTAATCTCCCTCACAAGAACTTGAAAGAACTCTCGGAGAAAAGCTTCGAAAGCACAAGGCAATCAACACATGCAAAAATGAACTCTCGTTGTATTATTAATCAAAGAAATCTTATTTACAAAGTTGAATGAAGCCTCCTTTATATAGGGGCTGAGTTCTAAAGGTCCTAATTAACTAAAGAATAAAGTAATAATAAACTAAACATGTCTTAACTCTAATTCCTAATAAAATAATAATAACTAAAAATATTGCTTTAACCCAACCTTAATTCCTAATAAAATAATAAATCTGATCCTAAAAGATAATTCTTCATCATATATTAGATTATATTACAAATAATCAATATAAATATTGAAAATTCGTAATATTTACAAATCACGTATTAATCCCGTATAGGATTTCCTGTATGCACCGTCTTCAGTAAAATGACCATATCTTGAGTTCCTGATATTGAAAAGATAAGAGACAGACGATTGTATATTCAGAAAAAATGCCGACCAAATAAGATCAGGATACTATACAAAAAGTCGTCACAATTCTACTGTTGTTCTGGTCTTCTTTTCCAAGGCTTGGACGAGTGGATCACTTGGAAGAGTTATTACTTCTTCCTTTGATGTGAGCCTTCTGATGCATGTATCATCCTCCCTTTCTTCAAAAAGATTTGACCTCGAATCTGAAACATTAAAGGGAGCAACATTAGAATAGTTTAATAATTCATTCACATTATGCTTACCGAATAGATATGCTTTGAATCTTCGAGACTTTGTTCTTCTAATAGGTTCGAGTAGAAACATTAATCCAAAGAAGCATGTATTATGGACCCTGGTGCATGTATCATTCCCCACTCCTCAAAGGATTCATCCTCGAATCTTTAGACTCTCGTAAATCGTGACTCTTCATTGATATGGCATAGTGATTAGGACTTTCAGGTGGTAACCCGTTAGGAGGGTCACCTAGCACTATTCGATAACTCTTGGCGATGGAAGATGGTGTGGGAAAGTCTCGTGTTGCTTTTAATTTGTCATCATTTACATGGATTCCCTGTGCACGAACTGATACGATCCAAACTAGGTCCAATTTGCTCTCTATAGCATTGGTTCTTCTTTGAGACTTCTTCAAGATAATATCCTCACTACCATCCCTTTTGTTTCATCACCATAACCATATCCATATCAACCATCTTCTGCTTCCATCTCTCATTTCAAATAGCCCTGCTATTCACTAATACGTTTACCACCCATAACCCTCTCTTTTGAGCCATTCACTTATGCAGGTTGTTTTCTTCCTTCCTAGATCCACAATCAATTTGTTAAGGTACAAATGCCTTGCATCACGAACTATAAACCATGTGGAGTTGTTCAAGTCATGTTTTGTCATTAAAATGGCATCATGACTTAGGCTTTTCTGGATTTAGCCTTTTTGTAACAAATCTAACTCTTTGGTTTCTTCGAGATTGTATCTTTGACGAGGTATGATGGAACCTTGAATTAGATTGGTTTGGTGTTGTTTTCATCTTTTCGGTGGTAATTCGTGAGGCGGATTACCTAACACTTCTCAAAAATCCTGTAACAAAGATGAAAACACACTAGATATTACTCTTAGGATGAATATGATATATGAAGAAAATCAACCCTAAATACCTTCGTTTGCAATTTTTTTAAAATTTTGGCTTTTTTGTTTTTTTTTTGCGTTTAAAAAAACAACAAACTAACAAGTAGGATTTGAATCTAAATTAAAATTAAATAAAAAGAACCTGAAACGATGAATCTTTTATGAACTATCTCCGTTGGGGTGCCTTGACGGTTTTGTGTGCAAGAACAAGCAAGATTGCTTGCTTCTTTCCAAGAACCGGCCCACTGATACCAATTGATTGGGAAGCAGTAGCGGGTTAATGAACGTTGCTCTTGTTGAAGAATCAAACCTAGAAAGCTCTAGACTCGATGAATAACAATGGGGAATGAATAAGGGAAGGTGGAGGCAACAAGTAGGGTTCTTAGGATTTCTTTTAGGTGCTGGAAACAAGGTAAGAAACAAGATTAAAACAAGATAAAGAAAAGATAAAGGAATTGCAAATAAAGTAAGATAACTATGAAATCAAAAGATCTCCCTTATAAAGGTGAACAGTAAAGATGATTGATGGCGTGGATGTATATGTGGACTCTTGTGCATGTATCATTCCCCCACTCCACAAAAAGATTTGACCTCGAATCTGAAACATTAAAGGGAGCAACATTAGAATAGTTTAATAATTCATTCACATTATGCTTACCGAATAGATATGCTTTGAATCTTCGAGACTTTGTTCTTCTAATACGTTCGAGTTGAAACATTAGTTCAAAGAAGCATGTATTATGGACTCTTGTGTATTTTTTCAAGTGTTGATTGCCTTGTGCCTTCGAAGCTTCTTCTCCGAGAGTTCTTTCAAGTTCTTGTGAGGGAGATTAGTCTTCACACTCCAATTTACCTTTTCATTGCGACTAAGAGGGTTGGTTAGAGCCATATTATCGTGTTTTCCTTTTGATTGCGACTAGGAGGTCTGGATAGGACATTATCCATCAATTTTCCACATATCCATCCACGCCATCAATCATCTTCACCATTCACTTTCATAAGGGAGATCGTTTGATTTCTTGGTTATATTACTTTATTTTCAAATTCCTTTATCTTTTGTTTATCTTGTTTCTTACCTTGTTTCCAGTACCTAAACGAAACCCTAAAGAACCCTAGCTATTGTCGCCACCTTCCCTATTCATTCCTTATTGTTCTTCATCGAGTTTAGAGCTTTCTAGGTTTGATTCTTCAACAAGAGCAACGTTCATTAATCCACCACCATTTCCTTATCAAATGGTATCAGAGTTCTTAGGGTCCATAATACATGCTTCTTTGGGCTAATGTTTCTACTCAAACCTATTAGAAGAACAAAGTCTCGAAGATTCAAAGCATATCTATTCGTTAAGCATAATATGAATAAATTATTAGACTATTCTAATGTTACTCCCTTTAATGTTTCAGATTCGATGTCGAAACTTTTTGAAGAAATGGAGGATGATACAAGGATCACATCAAAGGAAGAAGTAATAACTCTTCCAAATGATCCACTCGCTTAAGCCTTGGAAAAGAAGACCAGAACAACATCAAACTTGTGATGACTTTTTGAATGGGATCCTGATCTTATTTGGTCAACATATCTTATGTAGATACAACCATCTGTTTCTTATCTTTCTAACGGTTCTTGAATCGCATAAATCTGATATCGGGAACTCAAGATATGGTCATTTTACTGAAGATGGTGCATGCAGGAAATCCTATGCGGGATTAATACGTGATTTTGTAAATATTATGAATTTTCAATATTTATATTGTTTATTTGTAATATAATATAGGATGATGAATTATCTTTTAGGATCATATTTATTATTTTATTAGGAATTAAGGTTGGGTTAAAGCAATATTTTTAGTTATTATTATTTTATTAGGAATTAGAGTTAAGACATGTTTAGTTTATTATTATTTTATTCTTTAGTTAATTAGGACCTTTAGAACTCAGCTCCTATAAGGAGACTTCATTCAACTTTGTAAACAAGATTTCTTTGATTAAAATACAACGAGAGTTTGTTTTTGCAAGTTCTGATTGCCTTGTGCCTTCGAAGCTTCTTCTCCGAGAGTTATTTCAAGTTCTTGTGAGGGAGATTAATCTTCACACTCCAATTTTCCTTTTCATCGCGACTAGGAGGGTTGGTTAGAGCCATATTATCGTGTTTTCCTTTTCATTGCGACTAGGAGGGCTCGATAGGACATTATCCATCGATTTTCCACATATCCGTCCATGCCATCAATCATCTTCACCATTCACTTTCACAAGCGAGATTTTTTTATTTCTTGGTTATCTTACTTTATTTTCAATTCCTTTATATTTTCTTTATATTGTTTTAATCTTGTTTCTTACCTTGTTTCCAGTACCTAAATGAAACCCTAATTACTGCCTCCACCTTCCCTATTCATTCCTTATTGTTCTTTATCGAGTCTAGAGCTTTCTAGGTATGATTCTTCAATAAGAGCAACATTCATTAATCCACTATTGCTTCCCTATCAATTGGTATCAAAGTTCTTAGGGTCCATAATACATGCTTCTTTGCACTAATGTTTCTACTTGAACCTATTAGAAGAACAAAGTCTCAAAGATTCAAAGCATATCTATTCGGTAAGCATAATATGAATAAATTATTAGACTATTCTAATGTTACTCCCTTTAATGTTTCAGACTCGATGCCGAATTTTTTTGAAGAAAGGGAGGATGATACATGCATCACAAGGATCACATCAAAGGAAGAACTTTAATGTTTCAGATTCGATGCCAATTTTTTTTTGAAGAAAGGGAGGATGATACATGCATCACAAGGATCACGTCAAATGAAGAAGTAATAACTCTTCCAAATGATCAACTCATCCAAACCTTGGAAAGGAAGACCAGAACAACATCAGATTTGCAACGACTTTTTGAATTGGATCCTGATCTTATTTGGTCAACATATCTTATGGAGATACAACCGTCTATCTCTTATCTTTCCAACGGTTCTTGAATCGCATAAATCCGATATCGGGAACTCAAGATATGGCCATTTTACTGAATACGAAGCATGCAGTAAATCCTATACGGGATTAATACGTAATTTTACAAATATTACGAATTTTTAATATTTATATTGATTACTTGTAATATAATATAGGATGATGAATTATCTTTTAGGATCAGATTTATTATTTTATTAGGAATTAGAGTTAAGACATGTTTAGTTTATTATTATTTTATTCATTAGTTAATTAGGACCTTTAGAACTCAGCCCCTATATAAAGGAGACTTCATTAAACTTTGTAAACAATATTTCTTTGATTAATAATACAATGAGAGTTTGTTTTTGTAAGTGCTGATTGCCTTGTGCCTTCAAAGCTTATTCTCCTTGAGTTCTTTCAAGTTCTTGTGAGAGATATTAATCTTCATACTCCAATTTTCCTTTTTAATTTGACTAGGAGGGTTGGTTAGAGCCATATTATCGTGATTGACGTTTCATTGCGACTAGGAGGGCTGGATAGGACATTATCCATTGATTTTCCACATATCATCCATCCACGCCATCAATCATGATGTAAGGTACTTGTACCTTAACAAATTGATTATGGATATAGGAAGGAAGCAAACAACCTGCACAAGTGAATGGCTCAAAAAGAGAGGGTTAAGGGTGGTAGATGTATGGTGAATAGGTGGGCTATTTAAAATGAGAGATGGAAGTGGAAGATGGTTGATATGGCTCTGGTTATGGTTGATGAAACAAAGGGATGGTTGTGAGGATAGTATCTTAAAGAAGTCTCAAAAAGAACCAATGCTATAGAGAGCAAAGACCCAGACTTTATATTGCTTCTTCAAGGGGTGGTATTAAGGACTTTGACCCACTAGTTATAAGAACTAGGAACCAGAAGTATCAAGGTAAAAAGAAAGGGGTTGATGCCACAAGTATAAAATACTTGATAAGTCGATAAAAGTCACCAGGACTTAAGAAAGAGAGTGCTCTCACTTATATTAATCAAAAGGTCTGATTACAAATGAAATAGGAAAGCCTATTTATAGTTTTTGAAGGGAATTGGTCGAATAGGTACATATTGGTTTGGCCAGCCCTTGTACCTTCCTAAAATGACATGATTTTTAATGAAAAAACAAGACTTTAATGAAAATACATTCTCTTGGCCGAATGGTTATGTGTTGGTTCGGCCCTAAAGATGATTGGAATGCATTTGGAAGTTATTTAGGCGCCAAAATGAAGAGAAAAGAGTCTTTGGCCGAATAGGAAGCATCCCTTGGTGTTTTGGCACCAATTTGATGTCACATGGAGTGCACATACTTGAATGATGCACATGGCAGCCTACATGAATGCACATGGGTCTTATTGCTATGCTTTGATGAGGTTGCAACCATAGGATGATGTCTTGAAGTCCATGGAATGATGATAGGCAACAACTAGGCGTGAATTAGCTTCCAACATGTATCTAGATGACATGGCATCCATTGGGTAGCCTAGAGATGAACTAGCTTTAAGGTAAGCTAGATGAGTGCCTTGGTAGCTAACTAGGTGAGTTATAGCTTGCTGAACTGAAGCTATTTAGCTTTGGCCTTCTCAACTCCTCAGCTACTCTCCCAGCTAGTTACTGCTACCTCTATTCCACTTTTCAGCAATTTGGTCCAAAGCTCTTCTCCAGCTAAGTTCAGCTACATGCTAGTTCCTCCAGCTAAGTTGAAGCTCCTTATGTGATGAAATGAGCTTCCATAATGTTCACGAGCTAGTGTGAGCTGTTATGCTTGTCCTTTTAGCTAACCAAGCTACCATAATATGCCTTGCTTTGTGTTTTACCTATAGGAATCACCAAACAAATAAAATAAGTAATGTGTGAGCTTATTTAAGGTAAAATGCATGATGCCATGAGGTGTTTGAGTGATATAAGCTGAGAATGCATGTCATGAGCTAAATACATAATGATATAACATATGTAAGTTAATGTGTAAGACCTAGGAGTTAAATGAATGCATATGAGCTAACAAATGAATGATTAAGCATGTTGCCATTTCATTAATGTATTGGATCATGCTTAAATTGATGTAAGATTAATCTAACATACTTATAACATTGTGTATCAATCATAAAGATCTGGGTATATATTGTATGCATGAATATCATATAACATGGTATTCATAAATGATAAATGGAAACATGTAATAATAATATTTTAAGAAATGATATGTATTCATAGCATATATTTGAATGATATGAAAGACTTGATCAACTAAGCATATGATGGAAATAATAATATGATAACTTATACTAACATGTGAATGCATGCTTATGATACAATATAATGTATAAATGATATAATATAAGATAGGGTAAGAAAGAACTCCCTTAGAATCAACAATGAAAAACATCCATGGTGTGATTAAGTCATGGAGAAAATTGGAGCTAGTTTGGATCGTATCAAATCACATTTATCGTTCACTTTCATAAGGGAGATCTCTTAATTTCTTGGTTATTTTACTTTATTTTCAATTCCTTTATATTTTGTTTATCTTGTTTTAATCTTGTTTCTCACCTTGTTTCCAGCACCTAAAAGAAACCCTAAAGAACCCTAGCTATTCCCGCCACCTTCCCTATTCATTGCTTATTGTTCTTGATATCATCACGTTTTCATCTACAAAGGGAGTACTTTTGAACATCTTTATATTGAATTTACTTATTATTAGCTTTATAATATATGTTATTATAATATATATTATGATAAGAATATTAGTTAAGTAACTTAGTATGAATTCATATTACACATTGTTATTTTTAATATGTTAAGCATGTTAGGATAGTTTTATTATCATATTAAGCATGATTGTTATATATACATCAAGGCAGCATACTTATAATGCATTTCATTAGTTTATTTGCATTCATATTAACTCTTAGGCTTTATACATTATCTTACACATATTAGGAGATGATGTACTTAGCTCATGACCATCATACTTAGCTCCCATTACCATAAACAAACATGGCAGCAAGGTATTTAGCTCGTTTTAGCTCAATATCATGAACTTACCTTGTTTCCTTGCACATGTAGGTACATTGGAGCATGGCACACGTTGAGGTAGCTTGGTGAATGATTTGGACTTCATACATAGCTCACAAACAGCTCACAAAGTACAAGGCAGCTCATGGAATGCTAAGGGAAGCTCGGTTCAGCTGAAGAAGCTTCAGGCTAGCTAAACTTAGCTAGTTGGACTATTTGAAGCTGAGTTGCTAAAAGTGATGACAAAGGTAGCTGAATGTAGCTGAACATGTTGTTATGGAGCTCAAAAGGACTCGGCTAGGAAGATCATTCATAAACAGCCCCATTCTTGCTAGCTAGCTCAATACTCAAGCTAGCTTGGAAGGAGACACATGCACGCCTAAGATAGAACCCATGACCAGCCATCATTCCATGCGCAAGGCTACACCACAAGCATCCTAGAGAGACCATGTGCACGCCTTGTGACCAGACCACCATGTGATTGGCGTGTGACTTCATTTAGGCGCCAAGATGAAGAGTCCTCTTACCATTCGGCCAAGCACTCCTTTCTCTCCAATTTGGCGCCAACTTGAAGGGGTACAAGCACTATTCGGCCAAAGGATATTTTCCTCCAATTAAACCGAACCATCCTCTCTATTTGTAATTAAATTATGTCATTTCATAGAGGCACAAGGGCTGGCCGAAACCTCTTGTAATCATTCGGTCATATCCTTCCATTTCCTATAAATAGGAAAGCATATTTCATTTGTAAACAGACCTTTTTATTCAATTAAAGTGAGATTATTCTCTTCTTAAGTCCTGGTGACTTTTTATCGACTTATCAAGTATGTTATACTTGTGGCATCAACCCCTTCCTTTCATCTTGATACTTCTGGTTCCTAGTTCATATAACTAGTGGGTCAAAGTACTTAATACCACCCCTTGAAGAAGCAATATAAAGATTGGGTCTCTGCTCTCTATAGCATTGGTTCTTCTTTGAGATTTCTTCAAGATACTATCCTCACAACCATCCCTTTATTTCATCTCCATAACCATAACCTTATCAACTATCTTCCGCTTCCATTACTCATTATTTAAATAGCCTACCATTTCACCCCTACGTCTACCACCCTTAACCATTCTATTTTGAGCCATTCACTTTGCAGGTTGTTTTGCTTCCTTCCTAGATCCACAATCATTTGAAAAGGTACAAGTACCCTACATCAAGCGGTAATCAGAGCTTTGGTGGAAGAAGCAACGTGCAACAACAATAAAAAAAGAAAAATACAAAAAGAAGTGCAAAAGTGAAGTGCAAAGTCAAAGAAAAAGAAAAAAAAAATCAGCAAAGAAAATTGAAGGACTCAAAAGTCAAAGCACTCAAAAAAAGAAGAAAAAGCAAAGAAAAGAAAGAAAGTTGAAGCACTCATCAACATTTCTCATCACCAAGCCATTCAAGTAAGCCTTTTAAATTGATTGTGGTGATAGAAGGTTGTGAAGTAACTTGTGTAAGTAACCCTTTCATTCTCTTCTTTCTAATTTCTAAGCCACCTTTTCAATTATATTTGCTTTCCATTCCTACTAACCATTTGCAGCCGACGCCAAACAAGTGAAATTACTTGATATAGTCTTGAGTAAAAGTTCATTAGAACTTGAGACAAGAGAATTGAGGAAAAAGGCTGGAGCGTGTGTGAGATCAGAAGAGGACAAGTAAAAGCCATTAAAGTCCTAGAGTGCAAACACGAGCGGATTGAGTGACATCAAGTTTTCTTGGAGTGACTCTTGAGGTTTTGTGAGAGTATATTCTGGTAAGGTCTTTTACACATCTTATTCTTTTCTTATTTATTAACCATGTCTCGGAGTTTAGGACAATCCCCAGAAAGAGATTCCCCTAATTTGCAGACTCAAGCCGTTATGCGTGAAATGGCAAGATTGCTGAAATTAGAATTGGAGCCTTTGCAAGATCGTCTGGATCAATTAGAAGTATCTCTAGGCAATCGGAGAGTAAATCGCCCTAGAATGGAAGAAGACTTAGAAGAGGAAGAGGCTGAAGTAACATCAGTAGCAAGGAGAGATGTTCATCGAAATCAAAATGACAACTTCAGCAACATTAAAGTGACTATTCCTCCATTTCAAGGACGAACTGATCCAGAAGCATATCTTGATTGGGTAATCAAATTGAACACATTTTTGAATGCCAAAACTATACGGAGCAAAAGAAGGTTAGACTTGCTGCTATGGAATTCGTTGACTATGCCTTAGTTTGGTGGGATCAGTTGGTGAGTTCAAGAAGACAAAATGGTGAACGCCCCATCACAACTTGGGAAGAAATGAAGGCTATTATGAGAAAAAGGTTTGTTCCTAATCACTATCACCGAGATCTCTATCATAAGTTACAAAATCTGAAACAAGGAAGCAAGAACGTTGAAGATTATTTCAAGGAGATGGAGATTGCCATGATCCGAGCCAATGTGGATGAAGATAGAGAAGCAACAATGGCAAGGTTCTTATCTGGTCTAAATATTGATATTGCTAACCTTGTTGAACTTCAGCATTATGTAGAAATTGAAGAGATGGTGCATGTGGCCATGAAAATTGAAAGACAGCAAAAGGAAATCCTACACTAGGAGCAGTCCAAATTCGGCCACCAAATGGAAGCAAGAACCTATTACCTTCCGGAAACAAACTCCAATCCAACCAAAGGATCGCATAGAGATACCCAAATCTGCACAAATGGGCGAATCTAGCAAGGGTAAAGAAAAGCAAACCAGCACTTTTGAGAGATCAAGAGACATCAAATGTTTCAAGTGTTTCGGAAAAGGACATGTTGCTAGTCAATGTCCCAACCGAAATGCCATGATGATACTTGACAATGGAGATATTGTATCAGATTCTGATGAGCCTATTTTTGACGAGGAACCTGAAATAATACAAGACGAAGAAACGGAAGAAAATGCAGATCATGGTGAAATGCTTGTTTCAAAGAGGTGCCTACAATCACAAACATCCCAAGAGGATATTCAAAGAAACAATATCTTTCATACAAGGTGCCATGTCAAGGATAAGGTTTGCACAATGATCATCGATGGAGGAAGTTGCACAAATGTAGCCAGCACTCTTATGATTGAAAAACTTGGATTGGCAACGTCAAAGCATCCTACTCCGTATAAACTCCAATGGCTCAATGAAGGAGGTGAGTTAAATGTTACCAAACAGGTTCTAATTCCTTTTTCAGTTGGTAGGTACAAGGACGAGGTGCTTTGTGACATTGTCCCTATGCATGCTAGCCACATTTTACTTGGGAGACCTTGGCAGTATGATAAAAGGGCTATTCATGATTGTTTTCATAATCAATATACTTTTAAGCATGATGGACGCAAGGTGACCTTGATGCCTTTAACGCCCAAAGAAGTGCAACAAGATCAGTTGCATATGAGAAAGAGTGTACAAGCATGGCGCAAAGACAAAACCCCAACAAAGAATGAAGAGGAACAAAACAAGAAACCAAACTTCTTCATAGAGAAACATGATGGTTCAATGCTGGAAAATGAAAGGTTTTCTACGAACAATGGTGATATTTGGGACTTAAAGTCGCAACTCTTCACCAATGGTTTTAATCTTCAAAAGGTAAGTAACCTTTCATATGAAACCTTTTCTTTTCTCACTTTTCAGGACCAACCACGTAAAAGGTCACTTCCAAAAGGGATATCCTTAGATAAAGATCATTCCCAAAAGGTATCTGTTGGTAAATCATATTCCAAGAAAGACCTAAAAGGAAATCTTACAAAAAGGTACCTAATGGAAGAACACAAACGTTCAAAGAATACTTTCTATTAGCAAAGAGGCGTGAGGCTATGCAAGGACAGAATGAACTCGATTTGAGGACAAATCGCCCTAAAGAAGGGGGGGATGATATCATCACGTTTTCATCTACAAAGGGAGTACTTTTGAACATCTTTATATTGAATTTACTTATTATTAGCTTTATAATATATGTTATTATAATATATATATGATAAGAATATTAGTTAAGTAACTTAGTATGAATTCATATTACACATTGTTATTTTAATATGTTAAGCATGTTAGGATAGTTTTATTATCATATTAAGCATGATTGTATATATACATCAAGGCAGCATACTATAATGCATTTCATTAGTTTATTTGCATTCATATTAACTCTTAGGCTTTATACATTATCTTACACATATTAGGAGATGATGTACTTAGCTCATGACCATCATACTTAGCTCCCATTACCATAAACAAACATGGCAGCAAGGTATTTAGCTCGTTTTAGCTCAATATCATGAACTTACCTTGTTTCCTTGCACATGTAGGTACATTGGAGCATGGCACACGTTGAGGTAGCTTGGTGAATGATTTGGACTTCATACATAGCTCACAAACAGCTCACAAAGTACAAGGCAGCTCATGGAATGCTAAGGGAAGCTCGGTTCAGCTGAAGAAGCTTCAGGCTAGCTAAACTTAGCTAGTTGGACTATTTGAAGCTGAGTTGCTAAAAGTGATGACAAAGGTAGCTGAATGTAGCTGAACATGTTGTTATGGAGCTCAAAAGGACTCGGCTAGGAAGATCATTCATAAACAGCCCCATTCTTGCTAGCTAGCTCAACACTCAAGCTAGCTTGGAAGGAGACACATGCACGCCTAAGATAGAACCCATGACCAGCCATCATTCCATGCGCAAGGCTACACCACAAGCATCCTAGAGAGACCATGTGCACGCCTTGTGACCAGACCACCATGTGATTGGCGTGTGACTTCATTTAGGCGCCAAGATGAAGAGTCCTCTTACCATTCGGCCAAGCACTCCTTTCTCTCCAATTTGGCGCCAACTTGAAGGGGTACAAGCACTATTCGGCCAAAGGATATTTTCCTCCAATTAAACCGAACCATCCTCTCTATTTGTAATTAAATTATGTCATTTCATAGAGGCACAAGGGCTGGCCGAAACCTCTTGTAATCATTCGGCCATATCCTTCCATTTCCTATAAATAGGAAAGCATATTTCATTTGTAAACAGACCTTTTTATTCAATTAAAGTGAGATTATTCTCTTCTTAAGTCCTGGTGACTTTTTATCGACTTATCAAGTATTTTATACTTGTGGCGTCAACCCCTTCCTTTCATCTTGATACTTCTGGTTCCTAGTTCATATAACTAGTGGGTCAAAGTACTTAATACCACCCCTTGAAGAAGCAATATAAAGATTGGGTCTCTGCTCTCTATAGCATTGGTTCTTCTTTGAGATTTCTTCAAGATACTATCCTCACAACCATCCCTTTATTTCATCTCCATAACCATAACCTTATCAACTATCTTCCGCTTCCATTACTCATTATTTAAATAGCCTACCATTTCACCCCTACGTCTACCACCCTTAACCATTCTATTTTGAGCCATTCACTTTGCAGGTTGTTTTGCTTCCTTCCTAGATCCACAATCATTTGAAAAGGTACAAGTACCCTACATCAGTTCTTCATCGAGTCTAAAGCTTTCTAGGTTTGATTCTTCAACAAGAGCAACGTTTATTAACCCACCACCACTTCCCTATCAAACAATAACTTGTTTGGTGACATTGGCTTCTCCCACATCATTTAACCATTGCAATTTGTATGGGTGAGGATGCTTGGAAGTCTTGAGGCCTAATTTCTCCATATGTGAGTACTGGCTACATTTGTGCAACTTCCTCCATCAATGATCACTATACATACTTTATATTCCACATGAAATTTGGTATGGAAGACATTCTCCCGTTGTTCATCTTCTTGACTTTGAATGCTTAATGTTCTTTTGACAACAAGGATGATAAATGAAAAAACATGTTAGTGAAAATGTAAAAAGAAATGGGTTTAAGTACCTTACTAGAAAAGCTCTCACAAAGCCTCTCGAGTCACTCCAAATAAACTTGAATGACACTGAATCCGCTCGTGTTTGCACTCTAGGACTTTATAGCTTTTTCTTGTCTTCTTCTAGTCTCTCACGCTCAAGCCTTTTTCCTCTCGATCTCCTTGTCTCACGTTCTAAGTAAACTCTCAAAACTATCTCAAGTAACCTTACTTTTTGTGTGTCGGCTACAAATGGTTAGTAGGTAGGGAAAACAAAATATAATTCAATAAGGTGGCTTAGACATAAGAAAGAAAAGAAGAAAGGGTTACTTACAACACAAGTCAATTTGCAAACTTTATATCACCACAATCAATTTTCAGAATTGCTTACTTGACTTGCTTGGTGATTAAAATTATTTTTTGTGATTTCAAACTTCTTTCTTTTTGAAGTCTCATTTCTTTTCTTTTGATTTGTTTTATTCTTTGCATGTTTGCACCTTTTGTTTGCTACTTTTGAAATTTCTTTACTTGCACTTCAACTTTTTGTGTACTTTCTTTGATGTGTTGTTGCACTTTGATTCTTTCATCAAAGCTCTGATACCACTGGATGTATGGGTGTTAACCTTTGTGATTGTGTATCTAGGAATGAAGCAAAACAACCCAAAAATGTAAGTGAATGGCTTCAAAAAGAATGGCTTGATAGTTGATGTATGTTAAGAATGGTGGGTTGTTTTTGTCTGAATGGAAATGAAATTTGATTAAGTGATGGGAATATGATGGTTTATGAAAGAAAATGGTTAAGGTGATAGTATCTTATAAGACTAAGAATGAACCAATGTTATAGATGAACAAAGACTAGATTTTATAAGTCTTTATATGGGATGGTAGAAAGGACTTGGGTCCACTAGATAATAATCTCAGAACAACAAGTATCAAATGGAAAGAAAGCTTGATGCCACAAGTATGAATACTTGATAAGTCGATAAAAGTCATAAGGACTCTAGAGAGGAGAGTAATCTCACCTGAATTAATAATCAAAGTTTTGTTACAATAGATTAAGCCTATCATATTTATAGGAAATAAAAAGAAAGATAGCCAAAGATATGTGGATATTTGGTCAAAATGAAGAAGTATGCTCCTTAGCCGAATGGTCTTCAGATGGTTCATGGGTGGAATGGTCTTGAGGTGCTCATATGGGGTCATAGGAAATTTGAGATGTGGTCTCGTCCATGGAATGAAGGTAGCCAACAACTAGGCGTGACTTAGTTCCATTCAAGCTAGCAGTAAGCTAGCTAGAAAACTAAGCGTTGGTGATGTAAGTCTAACCAGGCTTCTTCAATAAGCAAGGATTGTACGAATGGTTGGTTATGCCCTTTGGACTAACCAATGTGCCTACTACTTTCATGAGGTTAATGAACCATGTACTCCAGGCAATTATTGGTAAGTTTTGTGTGGTATATTTCGATGATATTTTGATTTATAGCCATACTTTGGATGATCATGTACAACATTTGAGGTCAGTACTTAAAACTCTCCAAAAAGAGAAACTTTATGCCAACCTTCAAAAATGTTCTTTTTTCACTAACAAGCTTACATTCTTAGGATTTATTGTAAGTTCACAGGGACTTGAAGTAGATCCGGAAAAGATTAAAGTAATTCAGGACTGGCAGAGACCTACATCAATAAGCCAAGTCAGAAGTTTCCATGGACCTGCAAGCTTTTACCGGAGATTTGTGCCCAACTTTAGTTCTATTGCCTCTCCCTTAACTGGGGTAATTAAAAAGAATTCCACCTTTGAATGGGGCAAAGAACAAGAAGAAGCATTCACGACCATCAAGGAATGCTTGACTAAAGCACCGCTTCTGGTACTTCTTAATTTCGATAAAACTTTTGAGATAGAATGTGATGTTTCTGGAATTGGTATAGGTGTTGTTTTGACTCAAGAGGGACGACCAATTGGATACTTTAGTGAAAAGTTAAGTGGTGTTTCACTAAACTACCCCATTTATGACAAAAAGATGTATTCTCTTATAAGGGCATTAGAAACATGGCAACACTATCTATGGCCCAAGGAGTTTGTCATCCATACTGATCACGAGGCATTGAAGCATATTAAAGGCCAACACAAACTCAACAAACGACATGGCAAGTGGGTAAAATTTCTTGAATCCTTTCCATACATCATTCATTACAAGAAAGGAAAAGAGAAAGTTTTTGCAAATGCCCTTTAACGAAGGTATGTACTTCTTAACACCTTGAATTCTAAATTACTTGGTTTTTCTTTCCTTAAAGATTACTACGCTAATGATCATGATTTTGGAGAGAAATACAAGTCTTGTGAAAAAGGTGCGGTTGAGAAGTTCTATAGACATGAAGGGTACCTATTCAAGGAAGAAAGGTTATGTATTCCACAAGGTTCCTTCCGAGAAGTATTGGTAAGAGAAGCCCATGAAGGAGGACTTATGGGACATTTTGGAACCAACAAAACGTTGAAAATCTTGAAAGAATATCTCTATTGGCCTAAGATGAAAAGGGATATTGAAAGGGTTTGTGAAATATGCATTGTTTGCAAAAAGGCTAAGTTAAAGGTCATGCCTCATAGACTTTACACACCTCTTCCTATTCCTACAACACCATGGGTTGATATTTCCATGGATTTAGTGATGGGTCTTCCAAAAACAAGAAATAGACGAGATTCAATATTTGTGGTGGTTGATCGGTTCTTCAAAATGACCCATTTTATACCATGTCACAAAACTGATGATGCAACCCATGTGGCTAATCTATTCTTCAAGGAAGTTGTGAGGTTACACGACATACCAAGTGATGTGATCCTGTCTAGCTCCAATTTTCTCCATGACTTGATCACTCCATGGATGTTATTCAAAGCTAGTTCTAAGGAGTTCTACCTTACTTTATCTTATATTTACTCATTTATGTGTTATCTATTATTTTGAGCATACATTGGCATATTATACTATACTTGAATTATCATAACATGAGCATTCATTCATTATACGGTTTGCATCATTGATTGATATTCAAGCATATAATCTATAGTTATAATAATAATATTTATTCATTATCATATGATGCATGAGTTATTATTATAATCTATAGTCAACATCTTTATATTATAAGTTAGTTACTTTAAATACTTAGCTTATATTATGCTTTCTTTTGTAGGTGCATATTCGACCACATGATGGGAGTTAAATTTAAGCTTAACTAAGGATAAGGAGCTAGGAAAACATACATAGGATGACTTGGGAGATCATGAAGAACAAATGGTGAAAAGTTGTCAGCTGACCCCCGAGCTTATAGCTGAATTGAGATGGATTTTTGAGATAGTTGGAGACCTCATTTTAGCTGGAGAGTTACACCATCATCACCACCACACAGAGTACTTCAAATATGGTCAAGCTCATTTTTTGTGGATTTGTACCTTTTCGCGAAGAGTTGCTATTCCAAGAGGTACTTTTTCACAAGGAGCTAGCCAAAGACTCATCTTCATGTAATTCACCTATGACCAACTCATCTTCAGCTCATACACATGGGAAGTAGCTCAAATGATGAAAGGTTACCTTCTACACATGTGACCTTTCATGACAAGTTGCTGCCCATTGAAGACTATGACACCTAGATGCATGTTGGAAGCTAAGTCACGCCTAGTTGCTGCCTATCTTCATTCCATGGACTTCAAGACATCATCCTAGGGTTGCAACCTCACCAAATCCGTGAAAGAAGACCTATGTACGTTCAAGTAGGCTTCCATGTGCATCACTCAAGCATGTGCACTTCATGTGAAATCAAATTGGCACCAAAACACCAAGGGATGCTTCCTATTCGGCCAAATATTCTTTCCTCTTCATTTTGGCGCCCAAGTGACTTCCAAATGCATTCAAAACATCCTTAGGGCCGAACCAACACATAAGTATTCAGCCAAGAGCATTTATCTTCATTAAAATTATGTATTTTCATTAAAAATCATTTGTTTTCAAAGGGGTTTCAACCGTAGCCGAACCATCATGTGTCTATTCGGCCTAAATCCTTTGAAAAATATAAATAGGCTATTGTATTTCCATTGTAAACAGAACCCTTTGATAAATTAAAGATTTTGTGAGATTAATCTCTCTTTAAGTTTTTTTAGAACTATATCGATTAAGCAAGTTTTTCTAAAGTTTGTGGCATCAATCCCTTCCTTGATACTTCTAGTTTCTAGTTCCTATAACTAGTGGGTCAACGTCCTTTCCTACCATCCCTTATAAGACTTATAAGAAACGAGACTTTGTTCTTTATAACATTGGTTCCTTCTTAGTTTTATAAGATACTATTTCCTTCACCATTATCCATCACCATTTTCACGCCTATAACATCACCATCTTCTATCACCATCCCATTACCATATTCATAACCATTCCTTAACCATTGAACTATCCATCAATATTCATCAAGAATCACGTGCATCATCGCCAATGATGGCCAAATTCATCAACATTTGAAGGACAATTCAACAACTCTTCCACAGCCCATCTTTTATAACATTTCTATCCATTTCCTTTCTTATCATTTCCTTTCTTCCTCCATATTCCATTTTCATCATTTCTTTCTTTTAATTTTGCAGATTACTTATCAATTTAAAGTGTAGCATTCGGTGTCTCTCCTAGATCGAGAAACAACAAGGTTTCCAACTTCTCCATTATTAAAGAAGCCTGGTTAGCCTTACATCAAGCGGTAATCAGAGCTTTGGTGGATTGAAATCAAGTGTTGTAACAAAAGCAACAATAAGAGAAAAAAAAGAAGAAAAACAAAAAGAAAAGAAAAGATTCCTACCTCAAATTTGGAGTGAAAAAGAAAGAAAAGAAAAGAAAAAATTCAAAGCAAAAGAAAAAGTGAAGCAAAGTTGCAAAGTACACTCAAAGAGAAGCATATTACAATCTACCCAACATCAAACTTGAAGGAGGTATCCTTGTTGTTTCTTGTGAATGAAGATAGTAAGTGTTGCAACTTGAGTTGTAAGTTATCTTCACTTTCTTACTATTTCATTTCCTTTTCTTTCATCTTTTCTTATTTCATTACCATATCCTTTTCTTACCCTTTTTCTTTCCTACCTTATATCATAACCATTTCTATTCCTAACCATTCTAACTGACACACAAACTAAAGGGACTTGCTCAATCTTGAGTTAGTTCTTAAAAAGGACCCACAAGAGAGAATCGAGTGGAAAAAGGCATAAGAGAGGGTGAGATCAGAAGGGGGATCAAGAAAAAGCCAAGATATATATCTCCAAGTGCAAACACGAGTGTGAGTGGAGTGCAAACTGAAATTTTCTTTGGAGTGATCTAGTGAGGTTTTGTGAGTGTGCTGGTAAGGTTTTCAATTTATTTTATTTTACTAACCATGTCACAAGAATTATTTGATTTCCATTTAGTTTCAAGATAAGTTTTGTCATTAAAAAGGCTTTAAGCACTCAAATTCTATAAGATGACCAAAGAGTTTCTTCCATACTCGTTGTCATGTCAACAATAAAGTTTGTTTCATGATCATCGATGGAGGAAGTTGCACAAACGTTGCAAGCACTCTTATGGTGGAAAAACTTGGCCTGAAGACTTCCAAACATCCAAATCCATATAAACTTCAATGGCTAAATGACGGTGGAGAAGTTCGGATCACAAAGCAAGTTGTCATTCCATTTTCAATTAGAAAATATCAATATGAAGTCCTTTGTGATGTTGTAACAATGGATGTTGGACATATACTTTTAGGAAGATCGTGGCAATTGGACAGACGACCTATCCATGATGGGTTTACGAATAGATATACTATCACCCATAATGGCAAGAAATTCATTTTGACGCCACTTTCTCCTAGTCAAGTGCATGAAGACCAAACTCATTTGAGAAAAATCATTGAAACAATGAAGGAGCAACTTGAAGAATAACGTTTGGCAGAAAGTTCGAATGAAGAAGACATTGGAGTTGCGAATGAAAGAATTGAAAAGAATGAATTTGGAGACAAGGAGGATAAACAACTGATTTTATCTAACGATTCTTTTTCTCCTATTCTTGATTTTTCTTTGATGCAGGATAATGAAAATACTTCAAAGGATGAACTAATATAATTGTCCATCATGAACAAGCGTTCACTTCCATTCATAAGCATTAATGGGTTTGTTTTCTCTACTCTTTTGAAATTGATTTTTTATTTTCTACTAATCTGATTGTGGATATAGGAAATGAAAGAAGACATAAGTTTGAGAAAGAGTTGCACCGGAAGATGAGAGGAAACAAAGAAGATGATTCAAAATTTGATCCTACCATGCCTAGCTCTTTAATGGTTGTTTCCATTGAATCAAAGGTGATCAATTGGAAAGATACAAAGGCAAAAGCACATGACGTTTCCTACCATCACCAAAGAGAAGTTAAAGTGATAAGCAAAGTTCAGAAGACACATCCATGTACCAAATGATATGTTGGTTACAAACAACACCAAGGAGACATTTAAGAAACTAGTGTCTTTACAAAATGACATGAGGTTTCAAAATAGTACCAAGGAGTTGACGTGATTTACCTACTTGAAGGATTTCAAGGGTTAAGAATCTTCACCAACCATCATAATGATTCAAAGAAAGAAGAAGAATAGTTATATACCTTCTTCAAAGGATGTTTTATTTCAAGTAAAAAGATTGATCAAAAGACATTCTTCATCGATGAAGGATACGATGTTTCCAAAGGACATCAAAGAGGACTCCAAGAGAAGCAAGTCTTTACAGTGAGAAATGTTGAACCAAAGCATCACAAATGAGATGGAACAATGAATTTGAACATTTCATGGGGAGAATCTTCTAAAGGAGAACAAAATGATTTTTCTGCCTATCTTCATTCCATGGACTTCAAGACATCATCCTATTGTTGTAACCTCACCAAAGCCTTGCAAGAAGACCCATTTGCGTTCAAGTAGGCTGCCATGTGCATCATTCAAGCATGTGCACTCCATGTGAAATCAAATTGGCGCCAAAACACCAAGGGATGCTTCCTATTCGGCCAAAGACTCTTTCCTCTTCATTTTGGCACCCAAATAACTTCCAAATGCATTCAAAACATCCATAGGGACGAACCAACACATAACCATTCGGCCAAGAGCATTTATCTTCATTAAAATTATGTATTTTCATTAAAAATCATGTGTTTTCAAAGTGGTTTCAACCTTAGCTGAACCATCATGTGTCTATTCGGCCTAAACACTTTGAAAATATAAATAGGCTATTGTATTTCCATTTTAAACAGAACCCTTTGATAAATTAAACTCTTTGAGAGATTATTCTCTCTTTAAGTTCTTTTTAGAACTATATCGATTAAGCAAGCTTTCTAAAGGTTGTGGCGTCAATCCCTTCCTTGATGCTTCTGGTTCTTAGTCCCTATAACTAGTGGGTCAAAGTCCTTTCTTACCATCCCTTATAAGACTTATAAGAAACGGGTCTTTGTTCTTTATAACCTTGGTTCCTTCTTAGTTTTATAAGATATTATTTCCTTCACCATTATTCATCACCATTTTCATGCCAATAACATCACCATCTTCTATCACCATCCCATTACCATATTCATCACCATTCCTTAACCATTGAATTATCCATCAATATTCATCAAGAATCACGTGCATCATCACCAATGATGGTCGAATTCATCAACATTTGAAGGACAATTCAACAACACTTCCGCAGCCCATCTTTTATAACATTTCTAACCATTTCCTTTCTGATCATTTCCTTTCTTCCTCCATATTCCATTTTAATCATTTATTTCTTTTAATTTTGCAGATTACTTATCAATTTAAAATGTAGCATTTGGCGTCTCTCCTAGATCAAGAAACAACAAGGTTGCTAACTTCTCCATTATTGAAGAAGCCTAGTTAGCCTTACATCACCAAGGACCATTGTTTCGGACCGAGATGTTAAGTTCCTTAGTCATTTCTGGAGGACATTATGGAACAAGCTTGGAACTAAATTGTTGTTTTCAATAACTTGTCACCCCAAACTGATGGTCAAACAGAGGTTGTCAATAAAGTATTATCAACATTGTTGAGAGCCATCATCAAGAATAATATAAAGACGTGGGAAGAATCCCTTCCACATGTGGAATTTGCCTATCGTCAGTCAGTTCATTCAGCCACAAAAACTTCACCATTCGAGGTAGTGTATGGATTCAATCCCTTAACTCCTTTGGTTCTTATTCCTCTACCTTAAGAACAATTGGTTAACAAGGATGGTAAGAACAAGGTCGAGTTCAACAAGAAGTTACATGAACAGATTCGGCATAATAATGAGAGAAGAACAAAGCAGTAAGAACAACAAGCTAATAAGGGACGCAAACCACTCCATTTGGAAGTTGGAGATTGGGTATGGGTAAATTTGCATAAGGAAAGGTTTCCAACTAAAAGGAAGTCTAAGTTGTTACCAAGAGGTGATGGTCCCTTTCAGATTATTGAGAAGATTAATGACAATGCATACAAATTGGATTTTCCCAGAGAATACATTGTAAGTGCCACCTTCAATATAGCATATCTTTCTCCAATCAAGGATGATGATGATTTGGGACAAATCGTGTAAAAGAAGGGGGATGATATGAGCACACCAACGCCATCTTCAAAGGATTTGGAAGTAATGCCACAAGGACCAATCACTCGATCAAGAGCCAAACTTTTCAGGGAAGCTCTTACAACCAAATGCATTAAAACCTTTGAATCATTTAGAAATGCATCCCCAAATAATAGATTATATACTATGTTTTGTGTTGACATATAATATAATCTATGAACCACATAGTTATATGATTATATCTTATATTATTTAGCTTATTATATGCTTTCTTTTGTAGGTACATGTTCGGCCACATGATGGTAGCTGACTTAAAGCTAGCATGGGAATCAATGAGCTAGGAAAACTTACATAAGATGACTCGGGAGATCATGAAGAATAAATGGTGAAAATTTGTCAGCTGATCCTTGAGCTCATAGCTCACTTGAGCTGGATTTTTGAGCTAGCTAAAGGCCTGATTTCAGCTGGAGAGTTACGCCATCATCTTCATGACACAGAGCACTACACATAAGGTCTAGGTTGAATTTTGTGGATTCGTACCTTTTCGCGAAGAGTTACCTATCCGAGAAGTGCCTTTTCACAAGGAGCTGTCCTAAGACTCATCTTCATGTATTTCATCTATGGCTAGCTCATCTTCATCTCATACACATGAGAAGGAGCTTAAATGATGAAAGGTTTCCTTCCACAAATATGACCTTTCATAATTAGTTACTGCCCCATTGATTCCATGTCACCGAGATGCAAGATGGAAGCCAAATCACACTTAGTTGTTGCTCAACTTCACGCCAAGGAGAAGACACACCATAAGAACCCTATGCCACCCATGTGAGTATCTTATGACCAACCCACACATGTGTTAGGCATGTGGATGAAATGGGTGCCAAAATGAAGAGGGTTCTCTCTATTTGGCCAAAGCATCACCTTGCGTCAAGTTGGCACCGAGATGAAGAGACAAGGTAACCATTCGGCCAAAGACATCTCCCCTCATCGAAACATCATCTATTTGTTTTAAGACATGTATTTCCATTAAAAGTCATGTATCAAGCCGAATGGACACCTATTTATTAGGCCAAACCTATACAAGCCTATAAATAGGCTTTGGCATTTCATTTGTACACAACAGTTTGATAATATAAAATCCTTGTGAGATTATTCTCTCTTTAAGTTCTTTTTAGAACTATATCGATTAAGCAAGCTTTCATAGTTTGTGGTGTCAAACCCCTTTCATTGATACTTCTGGTTCCTAGTTCATATAACTAATGAGTCAAAGTCCTTCCTTCCATCCCTTATAAAACTTATAAGAAACGGGTCTTGTTCTTTATAACATTGGTTTCTTTTTAGTTTTATAAGATACTATTTCCTTCACCAACTTTCCATCACCATAGTCCATCACATTCACGCCAACTCCATCACCATTCCATTACCATCTTCATCTTTTCACCATTAATTATCCTTCAATCATCATTAAGGCATTCGTCCATTAACATTATTTGGAGGCTGAATTCATCAACTCTTGAAGGATTCTTCTATAACACTTCCGCAACATACTTTGATATCATTTCTATCCATTTCAATTTTTATAATTTCCTTTCTTCTTCCATTTCCTATTTATATTTCCATCTTAATCATTTCTTTCTTTAATTTTTTTGCAGATTACTTATCAATTCAAAGTGTAGCATTTTGAAGTCTCTCCTAGATCAGGAAACAACAAGGTTGCACACTTCTCCATTATTGAAGAAGCCTGGTTAGCCTTACATCAAGCGGTAATCAGAGCTTTGTTGGATTGACAATCAAGTGCTGCAACAAAAAATTAAAAGAAAGAAGAAAAACAAAAAGCAAAATAAAAGGCTCCTACAACAAATTTGGAGTGCAAAATAAAGAAAAGAAAAACAGAAATTCAAAGAAAAAAAGCAAGTTGCAAATACACTCAAAGAGAATCACAATACAATCTGCCCAACAACAAACTAGAAGTAGGTATCCTTGTTGTTTCTTGTGAAGGAAGATAGTAAGTGTTGCAACTTGGGTTGTAAGTTATCTTAATTTTTCTCTTTATTTCATTTCCTTTTCTTTCATCCTTTCTTATTTCATTACCTTATATGTTCTTAATCTTTCAATCCTACCATAACCATTTCTAAACCTAACCATTTCTTTAAAGCCGAAGCACAAACGAAAGAGACTTGCTCAATCTCGAGTTAGTTCTTAAAAAAGACCCACAAGAGAGAATAGAGCGAAAAAAGGCATAAGAGAGGGTGAGATTAAAAGGGGATAAAAAGCCAAGAATATATCCCGAGTGCAAACACTAGTGTGAGTGGAGTGCAATCTAAAACTTTCTTTAGAGTGATCAAGTGAGGTTTTGTGAGTGTGCTGGTAAGGTTTTAATTTATTTATATTTTACTAACCATGACACAAGAATTGTTTTATTTCCATTCAGTTTCAAGACAAGCTCTTGTCATTAAAAAGGCTTTAAGCACTCAAATCATAGAATATGATCAAAGAGAAAACATCTTCCATACTCGTTGTCATGTAAACAATAAAGTTTGTTTTATGATCATTGATGGAGGAAGTTGTACGAACGTTGCAAGAACTCTTATGGTGGAAAAACTTGGCCTGGAGACTTCCAAGCATCCAAATTCATATAAACTTCAATGGCTAAATAACGGTGGAGAAGTAAGGATCACAAACCAAGTTTTCATTCCATTTTCAATTAGCAAATATCAAGATGAAGTCCTATGTGATGTTGTACCGATGGATGCTGGACATATACTTTTGGGAAGACCATAGCAATTCGATTGACGAGCAATTCATGATGGGTTTACCAACACATACACTATCATTCATAACGATAAGAAATTCACTTTGACGCCATTATCTCCTAGTCAAGTGAATGAATGTTAGATTCATTTGAAAAAAAAAGCATGGAGTAATTCAAAAATAATGAAAAAGAGACGATTAAAGCATTGAACATATATGCTGGAAGAAAGGAGATCGGAAACATTTGCTATCACATAAGTGATGTAAGGCATTTGTACCATAACAAATTGATTGTGGAACTAGGAAGAAAGCAAACAACCTGCACAAGTGAATGGCTCAAAAAGAGAGGGTTAAGGGTGGTAAACGTATGGTGAATAGGTGGGCTGTTTAAAATGAGAGATGAAAGCGAAAGATGATTGATATGGCTATGGCTATGGTTTATGAAACAAAGGGATGGTTGTGAGGATAATATCTTAAAGAAGACTCAAAGAAGAACCAATACTATATAGAGCAAAGACCCAGACTTTATATTGCTTCTTCAAGGGGTGGTGTTAAGTACTTTGACCCACTAGTTACATGAACTAGGAACCAGAAGTATTAACGTGAAAGTAAAAGGGTTGACGCAACAAGTATAAAATACTTGATAAGTCGATGAAAGTCACCAGGACTTAAGGAAGAGAATAATCTCCCTTATATTAATCAAAAAGTCTGGTTACAAATGATATATGCTTTCCTATTTATAGGAAATAGAGAGGCATTGCCGAATGGTTACAAGGGGAACCGGCCAGCCTTGTGCCTTCCTATAGAGACATAATTAATTACAAAATAGAGACGATGGTTCAATTTAAATGGAGGATGATAACCCATGGTTGAATAGCTCTAGTGTCCCTTTATGTTGGCGCCAATTTGGATGGGAGATGATGCATGGCCAAATAGAAAGAAGGCTTTCCATCTTGGCACCTAAATGAGTCCACATGCAAGGCAAATGGGGCTGGTCATATGGCACGCACATGGGTGTTCTAGGGAACCTTGTGGTGCAGCCCACTCCATATAAACTCCAATGGCTCATTGAAGGAGGTGAGTTAAACGTTACCAAACAGGGTCTAATTCCTTTTTTAGTTTGTAGGTATAAGGACGAGGTGCTTTGTGACATTGTCCCTATGCATGCTAGCCACATCTTACTTTGAAGACCATGGCAGTGACAAAAGGGCCATTCATGATTGTTATCACAATCAATACATTTTTAAGCATGATGGACGCAAGGTAACCTTGATGCATTTGACGCCAAAAGAGGAACAACAAGATCAGTTGCATATGTAAAAGAGTGTACAAGTATGGCGCAAAGACAAAACCCCAATGAAAAATGAAGAGGTTCCTACGAAAATTGGTGATGATTGGAATTTAAAGACATAACTCTTCACCAAGGGTTTTTATTGCCAAAAGGTAAGTAACCCTTTATTTGAAACCTATTCTCTCCTCACTTTTCAGGACCAATCACGTGAAAGGTCACTTCCAAAAGGGATATCCTTAAAGGAAGATCACTCTCAAAAGATACCTGTTGATAAATCAAATTCCAAAGAAAGGCCTAAAAGGAAATCTTGTGAAAGGATACCTAATGGAAAAATACAATCGTTCAAAGGATGCTTTCTTTTAGCAAGGAGACGTGAAGCTATGCAAGGACAGAATGAACTCAAATTGAGGACAAATCGCCCTAAAGAAGGGGGGATGATGCAAGCACGTTTTCTCCTATAAAGGGAGTACTCTTGAACACCTTTATATTGAATTTACTATATATTAGTTATATACTATATGTTTTTATAATACAATTCATAATAAGAATTCTTATGTAGTTAAAAAATAACTTAGTATGAACACAGCATGTACATTGATATTTAATCATGTTAGGATAGTCTTATAATCATATTAAACATGATTACCTTATATACATCAAGACAACATCATTATAATTCATTTAATTAGTTCATATGCATTCATATTAGCTATTAAGCTTCATGCATTATCTTACACATATTATGAGATGATATATTTAGCTCATGACCATCAAACATATCTCACATTACCATATTCTTACATGGAAGCAAGGTATTTAGCTCATATCAGCCCAATATCATGGACTTACCTTGTTTCCTTGCACATATAGGTACATTGGAGTATGATGCACGATGAGGTAGCTTGGTGGATGATTTGGATGTCGTATACAGCTCACAAACAGCTCACAAATTACAAGGCAACTCATGGAACAGTAAGGAAAGCTCAATTCAGCTGGAGGAGCTCAAGGCTAGCTAAACTCAGCTAGTTGGACTATTTGGAGTTGACTTGTCAAAAATGATATCAATGGTAGCTGAATGTAACTAAACATGCCGTTATTGAGCTCACAATGATTCAGCTAGGAAGTAACATCAGTAGCACGAAGAGATTTTCATCAAAATTAGAATGACCACTTCAGCAACATCAAAGTGACCATTCCTCTATTTCAAGGACGAACTAATCCTGAAGCCTATCTTGATTGGGTAATCAAAATTGAACATATTTTTGAATGCCAAAATTATACAGAGCAAAAGAAGGTCAGACTTGCTGCTATGGAATTCTTGGATTATGCCTTAGTTTGGTGGGACCAATTGGTGAGTTCCAGAAGACGAAATGGTGAACGTCCCATCAATACATGGGAAACAATGAAGGTCATTATGAGGAAAAGGTTTATGCCTACTCACTATCACCGAGATCTTTACCATAAATTACAAAATCTGAAACAAGGAAGCAAGAGCGTTGAAGATTATTTCAAAGAAATGGAGATAGCCATGATCCGAGCCAATGTTGATGAAGACAGATAAGCCACTATGGCAAGGTTTTTATCCGGCCTAAATCTTGATATTGCTAACCTTGTTGAACTTCAATATTATGTAGAGATTGAAGAGATGGTACATGTGGCCATGAAAATTGAAAGACAACTCAAAAGGAAATCCTACACTAGGAGCAGTCCAAGTTCGGCCACCAAATGGAAGCAAGAACTTATTACCTTCAGGAAACCAATTCCAGTACAAGTAAAGGATCATATAGAAGTTACCAAGACTAAACAAGTAGGCGAATCTAGTAAGGGTAAAGAAAAGCAAACCGGTACTTTCGAGAGATCCAGAGACATCAAATGTTTCAAATATTTTGGGAAAGGACATGTTTCTAGTCAAAGTCCCAACCGAATTGCTATGATGGTACTTGACAATGGAGATATTGTATCGGACTCTAATGAGCCTATTTTTGATGAGGAACCTGAAACAAAACAAGAAGAAGAAACTGAAGAAAATGCAGACCATGGTGAATTGAGCTTTCCTTAGTGTTCCATGAGTTGCCTTGTACTTTGTGAGCTGTTTGTGAGCTTCATAGGGCGTCCAAATCATCCACCAAGCAACCTCATCGTGCATCATACTCCAATATACCTACCTATATGTGCAAGAAAACAAGGTAAGTCCATTATATTGAGCTGTTATGAGCTAAATATCTTGCTGCCATGTAAGAATATGGTATATGCTATGTTTGAAGGTGATGAGCTAAATATATCATCTCATAATATGTGTAAGATAATGCATGAAGCTTAATAGCTAATATGAATGCATATGAACTAATGAAATGAACTATAATGATGATGTCTTGATGTATATAAGGTAATCATGTTTAATATGATTATAAGATTATCCTAACATGCTTAAATATCAATGTGCATGCTGTGTTCATACTAAGTTATTTTTTAACTAAATAACAAGAATTCTTATTATGAATTGTATTATAAAAGCATATAGTATATAAATGATATATTAGTACAAGGAAAGTCTACTTTTAACTAATCTCCAAGAAGGCTTGCCTTCTTCTGTTGTTTCTCTTTTACAGGAATTCGAAGCCATGTTTCCAGAAGATATACCGAGATGACTTCCACCCCTTCGAGGAATTGAACATCAAATCGATTTTATTCCTGGGGCTACCATTCCAAATAAACCAGCCTATAGAAGCAATTCGGAATAAACAAAGGAACTTCAAAAACAGGTTGGTGAGTTAATGGAAAATGGATACATTCGAGAAAGCTTAAGTCCATGTGTTGTTCCTATTTTTCTTGTACAAAAGAAGGATAGTTCGTGGAGAATGTGTGTAGATTGCTGAGTAATTAATCACATTACCATCAAATACCGACATCCAATTCCAAGGCTTGATGATATGCTGGACGAATTAAGTGGTGCCACCATCTTCTCCAAAATTGACCTTAAAAGTGGATATCATCATATTAGGATGCGAGAAGGAGATGAATGGAAAACCGCTTTCAAGACAAAGCATGGATTGTACGAATGGTTGGTTATGCCCTTTGGACTAACCAATGCGCCTAGTACTTTCATGAGGTTAATGAACCATGTACTCCGGGCCTTTATTGGTAAGTTTTGTGTGGTATTTCGATGATATTTTGAGTCATACTTTGGATGATCATGTGCAATATTTGAGGTCAGTACTTAAAACTCTCCAAAAAGAGAAACTTTATGCCAATCTTCAAAAATGTTCTTTTTGCAATAAGATACTTACATTCTTATGATTTATTGTAAGTTCACAGGGACTTGAAGTAGATTCGGAAAATATTAAAGCAATTCAGGACTGGTCAAGACCTACATTAATAAGCCAAGTCAAAAGTTTCCATGGACTTGCAAGCTTTTACCGGAGATTTGTGCCCAACTTTAGTTCTATTGCCTCTCCCTTAACTGGGTATTAAAAAGAATTCCACCTTTGAATGGGGCAAAGAACAAGAAGAAGCATTCACGACCATCAAGGAATGCTTGACTAAAGCACCGCTTCTGGTACTTCCTAATTTCGATAAAATTTTTGAGATAGAATGTGATGCTTCTGAAATTGGTATAGGTGCCATTTTGACTCAAGAGGGATGACCAGTTGCATACTTTAGTGAAAAGTTAAGTGGTGCTTAACTAAACTACCCCATTTATGACAAAGAGGTGTATTCTCTTATAAGGGCATTAGAAACGTGCAACACTATCTATGGCCCAAGGAGTTTGTCATCCATACTGATCACGAGGCATTGAAGCATATTAAAGGCCAACACAAACTCAACAAACGACATGCCAAGTGGGTATATTTCTTGAATCCTTTCCATACGTCATTCATTACAATAAAGGAAAAGAGAATGTTGTTGTAGATGCCCTTTCACGAAGGTATGTACTTCTTAACACCTTGAATTCTAAATTACTTAGTTTTTCTTTCCTTAAAGATTACTACGCTAATGATCATGATTTTGGAGAGAAATACAAATCTTGTGAAATGGTACAGTTGAGAAGTTCTATAGACATGAAGGTACCTATTCAAGGAAGAAAGGTTATGTATTCCACAAGATTCCTTCCGAGAAGTATTGGTAAGATAAGCCCATGAAGGAGGACTTATGGGAAATTTGGAATCAGCAAAATGTTGGAAATCTTGAAAGAATATCTCTATTGGCCTAAGATGAAAAGGGATGTTGAAAGGGTTTGTGAAAGATGCATCATTTGCAAAAAGGCTAAGTCAAAGGTCATGCCTCATGGACTTTACACACCTCTTCCTATTCCTACAGCACCATGGGTTGATATTTCCATAGATTTCATGATGGGTCTTCCAAAAAAAAAGAAATGGACGAGATTCAATAATTGTGGTTGTTGATCGGTTCTAAAATGGCCCATTTTATACCATGTCACAAAACTGATGATGCAACCCATGTGGCTAATCTATTCTTCAAGGAAGTTGTGAGGTTACATGGCATACCAAGGTCCAATGTTTCGGACCGAGATGTTAAGTTCCTTAGTCATTTCTGGAGGACATTGTGGAACAAGCTTGGAACTAAATTGTTGTTTTCAATAGCTTGTCATCCCCAAACTGATGATCAAACAGAGGTTGTCAACAGAGTATTATCAACATTGTTGAGAGCCATCGTGGAATTTTCTTACAATTGGTCAGTTTATTCAGCCACGAAAACTTCACCATTCGAGGTAGTGTATGGATTCAATCCCTTAACTCCTTTAGATCTTCTTCCTCTACCTCAATAACAATTGGTTAACAAGGATGGTAAGAATAAGGCCGAGTTCATCAAGAAGTTATATGAACAGATTCGACACAATATTGAGAGAAGAACAAAGCAGTACGAACAATAAACCAATAAGCTACGCAAACCACTCCATTCAGAATTTGGAGAATGGGTATGGTGCATTTGCGTAAGGAAAGGTTTCCAACTAAAAGGAAGTCTGAGCTGTTACCAAGAGGTGATAGTCCCTTTCAGATAATTGAGAAGATTAATGACAGTGCATACAAATTGGATCTTCCCGGAGAATACAATGTAAGTGCAGCCTTCAATATAGCAGATCTATCTCCAATCATGGATGATGATGATTTGGGGACAAGTCACATAAAGAAGGGGGATGATGTGAGCACACCAACGCCATCTTCAAAGGATTTGTAAGTAATGCCACAAGGACCAATCACTCGATCAAGAGCCAAACTTTTCAGGGAAGCTCTTATAACCAAATGCATTAAAACCTTTGAATCATTTAGAAATGCATCCTCAAACAATAGATTATATACTATGTTTTGTGTTAACATATATAATCTATGAAACACATATTTACATGATTATATCTTATATTATTTAGCTTATATGCTTCCTTTTGTAGGTACATGTTCGGCACATGATGGGAGCTGACCTAAAGCTAGTATGGGAATCAATGAGCTAGGAAAACTTACATATATGACTCGGGAGATCATGAAGAACAAATGGTGAAAAGTTGTCAGCTGATCCCCGAGCTCATAGCTCACTTGAGCTAGCTAAAGGCTTCATTTCAGCTAGAGAGTTGTGCCATCATCTTCACCACACAGGGCACAACAAATTTGGGTTATGTTAAATTTTTTGGATTCGTACCTTTTCGCGAAGAGTTATCAATCCGAGAAGTGCCCTTTCACAAGGAGCTATCCTAAGACTCATCTTCATGTATTTCATCTATGCCCAGCTCATCTTCATCTCATACACATGGGAAGGAGATCAATGATGAAAGGTTGCCTTCCACAAATATGACCTTTCATAATTAGTTGTTGCCCCATTGATGCCATGCCACCGAGAAGCAAGATGGAAGCCAAATAACACCTAGTTGCTGCTCAACTTCACACCAAGAAGAAGCCACACCATAAGCACCCTATGCCGCCCATGTGAGTGTCTTATGACCAACCCACACATGTGCTATGCATATGGATGAAATGGGCGCCAAAATGAAGAGGGTTTTCTCTATTCGGCCAAAGCATCACCTTGCTTCAAGTTGGCGCTAAGATGAAGAGATAAGGGAACCATTCGGCCAAAGACATCTCCCCTCATCGAAGCATCATCTATTTTCATTTAAGACATGTATTTCCATTAAAAGTCATGTATCTAGCCGAATGGACACCTATTTATTCGGCCAAACCTATACAAGCCTATAAATAGGCTTTAGCATTTCATTTGTACATAACCCTTTGATAATATAAAATCCTTGTGGGATTATTTCTCTTTATGTTCTTTTTAGAACTATATCGATTAAGCAAGCTTTCATAGTTTGTGGTGTCAAACCCCTTTCATTTATACTTCTGGTTCCTAGTTCATATAACAAGTGGGTCAAAGTCCTTGCTACCATCCCTTATAAACTTATAAGAAACGAGTCTTGTTCTTTATAACATTGGTTCCTTCTTAATTTTATAAGATACTATTTCCATCACCATCTTTCCATCACCTTCACGGCAACTCCATCACAATTCCATTACCATCTTCATATTTTCACCATTAAATTATCCTTCAATCATCATCAAGGCATTCGTCCATCAACATTATTTGGAGGCTGAATTCATCAACTCTTGAATGATTCTTCTACAATACTTCCGTAACATACTTTGATATCATTTTTTCCATTTCTTTTCTTATCATTTCCTTTCTTCTTCCGTATTCCATTTTAATCATTATTTCTTTTAATTTTGTGCAGATTACTTATTGATTCAAGTGTGCTATCCTTGAATTTGGTGTTGGTGTGTTTCAAGCTTGCTAGCCGTGACTTCTTATGCTCCCTATCATTTTCTTTATCTACTTTCAGCTGTACTTGACATCACTTTTTAGTAACTTGGTTTCAAAAGGTTCATCCAGCTAGGTTCAACTACATGCTAGCTCCTCCAGCTGAGTTGAGCTTTCCATAAGTTTCCATGAGCTGCTTGAATCCTTTTGAGCTAATTTTGGGCTGCATGTTAAGGAAAAATAGTTCACCAAACTAACATAATATGTGATGGTCATTGATGTACCTACATGATGCAAGCACGTTTTCACATACAAGGGAGTATTCTTGAACATTTCTATGTTATATTTACTTTATATTAGTTTGATCATATATGCTATAATACATATCATGTTAAGGTTACTAGTTATGTAGATAAAAAATAACTTAGCAAGTCCACATCTTTACAATTGATGCATGTTAAGCATGATAGAATAGTCTTGCATTCATATTAAGCATGATTCGTTACATTTGTGAAATGACAACATACTTATTATTCATTTGTTATCTCATGTGCATTCATTTTAGCTCTTATCCCTTATACATTAGCTTATATATATTATATGATGATATACTTAGCTCATGTCATGCATTCATAGCTCACAAGGATCATGATCATCAACGGCAGCAAGGTAATTAGCTCATACGAGCTCAATACCATTGAATTACATTGTTTTATTTGCATGTAGGTGGAACTCATTGGGACAGCTTGGTGGAGTATTTGGAAGCCATATACAGCTCACAATCTGCTCAAACATCATGGAAGCTCGTGGAACACTAAGGAAAGCTCAACTCAACTGGAAGAGCTCAAGGCTAGCTAATATCTTATAATTTGACTATTTGAAGATAAGTTGCTAAAGGTGACATCAATTGTAGCTGAATGTACCTGATGGTGCTGTTATGAAGCTTGGGAGGTCATGGCTAAGGAGTTCATTCACCACCAGCCTTTACATTGTTAGCTAGCTAAGCACATGCAAGCTTGAAGGTAGCTCAACTCATGCCCAAGGCTGCCCATGCTTGGTCTCCATCCTATGCATAAGGTTGCACCACAATAATCCTAGAAAGCCATGTACATGCCTTGTGACCAGCCAGGCCATGTGCTATGTGTGTGACTCCATTTAGACGCCAAGATGAATGGCCACATAACCATTCAGCCAAGCATCATTCCTCCTTCAATTTGGTGTCAATTTGAAGGGATTCAAGTGCTTTTCACCCATGAGACATGCCACAACATTCTAACCGAACCATCACCTAAATTTTTCATATTATTATTATTTAATTATGTGATTATAGAGAGACAAAAGGGCTGACCGAACCATCATGTACCCTTTCAGCCAAGTCCCTTCAAAAACTATAAATAGCTAGTCCTATTTTATTTGTACTTACACCTTTATTATCAATTAAAGTGAGATTATTCTCTTGCTTAAGTCCTCGTGACTTTTATCAACTTATAAAGTAATTTATTTACTTGTGGCATCAACCCCTTTCTCCCTTGATACATGTGGTTCTTATCTCTGATGTAAGGCATTTGTACCTTAACAAATTGATTGTGGATCTAGGAAGAAAAAACAACCTGCATAATTGAATGGCTCAAAAGAGAGGGTTAAGGGTGGTAAACGTATGGGTGAATAGGAGGGTTGTTTGAAATGAGAGATGGAAGCAAAAGATGGTTGATATGGCTATGGGTTATGGCTATGAAACAAAGGCATAGAAGTGAGGATAGTATCTTGAAGAAGTCTAAAAGACGAACCAATGCTATAGAGAGCAAAGACCCAGACTTTATATTGCTTCTTCAAGGGGTGGTATTAAGTACTTTGACCCAGTAATTATATGAACTAGGAACCAGAAGTATCAAGGTGAAAAGAAAAGGGTTGACGCCACAAGTATAAAATACTTGATAAGTCGATAAAAGTCACCAGGACTTAAGGAAAGAATAATCTCACTTATATTAATCAAAAAGGTCTGGTTACAAAAGATATATGCTTTACTATTATAGGAATGAGAGGAATGGTCGAATGGTTACAAGGGGATTTGGCCAGCCTTGTGCCTTCCTATAGAGACATAATTAATTACAAAATAGAGATGATGGTTCGGTTTAAATGGAGGGTGATAACCCTTCGTCGAATAGCTCTAGTGTCCCTTCATGTTGGCACCAATTTGGATGGGAGATTATGCATGGCCGAATAGAGAAAAGGCACTTCATCTTGGTGCCTAAATGAGTCCACATGAAAGGCACGTGGGGGCTGGTCATATGGCAGGCACATGGGTGTTCTAGGGAACCTTGTGGTGCAGCCTTGTGCATGGAATGATGGCTGGTCATGTGCTCCATCATGGACGTGCATGTGTCTCCTTCCAAGCTAGCTTGAGTGTGGAGCTAACTAGTAAGTAGGGCTGTTTGTGAACAATCTTCCTAGCCGAATCCTTGTGAGTTATAACAGCATGTTCAGCTACATTCAGCTACCATTGATATCATTTTTGACAACTCAACTCCAAATAGTCCAACTAGCTGAGTTTAGCTAGCCTTGAGCTCCTCCAACTGAATTGAGCTTTCCTTAGTGTTCCATTAGCTGCCTTGTGCTTTGTGAGTTGTTTGTGAGCTGCATAGGACGTCCAAATCATCCACCAAGCTACCTCATCATGCATCATACTCCAATGTACCTATATGTGCAAGGAAACAACGTAAGTCCATGATATTGGGCTGTTATGAGCTAAATACCTTGCTTCCATGTAAGAATATGGTAATGTGAGCTATGTTTGAAGGTCATGAGCTAAGTATATCATCTCATAATATGTGTAAGATAATGCATGAAGCTTAATAGCTAATATGAATGAATATAAACTAATGAAATGAATTATAATGATATTGTCATGATGTATATAAGTAATCATTTAATTGATTATAAGCTATAACTAATATGTAAATTAAATATCATGTCCCATAGTGTTCTACATTATTTTTTACGACTAAATGAATTCTATTTGCATAGCTGAATGTCTCCTTGCTAAAAGAAAGCATACTTTGAACGTTTATTTTCTTCCATTAGGTATCCTTTCATAAGATTTCCCTTTAGGCCTTTCTTTGGAAATTGATTTACCAACAGGTACCTTGTGAGAGTGATCTTCCTTTAAGGATATCCCCTTTGGATGTGACCTTTTACATGATTGGTCCTGAAAAGTGAGGAGAGAATAGATTTCAAATGAAGGGTTACTTTCCTCTTCATTTTTATTGGGGTTTTGTCTTTGTGCCATGCTTGTACACTTTTCGCTTATGCAACTGATCTTGTTGTACCACTTTTGGCGTCAAAGGCATCAAGGTTACCTTGCGTCCATCATGCTTAAAAATGTATTGATTGTAATAACAATCATGAATGGCCCTTTTGTCATACTTCCATGGTCTTCCAAGTAAGATGTGGCTAGCATCCATAGGGACAATGTCACAAAGCACCTCGTCCTTGTACCTACCAACTGAAAAAGGAATTAGAACTGTTTGGTAACTTTTAATTCACCTCCTTCATTGAGCCATTGGAGTTTATATGGAGTGGATGCTTTGATGTTGCCAATCAAGTTTTTCAACCATAAGAGTGCTGGCTAAGTTTGTGCAACTTCCTCCATCGATGATCATTATGCAAACCTTGTCCTTGACATGGCATCTTGTATGGAAGATATTGTTTCTTTGAATATCCTCTTGGGATGTTTGTGATTGTAGGCACCTTTTCGAAACAAGCATCTCATCATGGTCTGCATTTTCTTCAGTTTCTTCTTGTTTTGTTTCAGGTTCCTCGTCAAAAATAGGCTCATCAGAGTCCGATACAATATCTCCATTGTCAAGTACCATCATAGCATTTTGATGGGACATTGACTAGCAACATGTCCTTTCCTAAAACATTTGAAACATTTGATGTCTCTGGATCTCTCGAAAGTACCGGTTTGCTTTTCTTTACCCTTTGATTCACCCACTTGTTTAGTCTTGGTAACTTCTATATGATCCTTCGGTTGTGTTGGAATTGGTTTCCTGAAGGTAATAGGTTCTAGCTTCCATTGGTGGCCGAACTTGGACTGCTTCTAGTGTAGGATTTCCTTTTAAGTTGTCTTTCAATTTTCATGGCCACATGCACCATCTCTTCAATCTCTGCATAATGCTAAAGTTAAACAAGGTTAGCAATATCAGGATTTAGGCCAAATAAAAACCTTACCATGGTGGCTTCTCTATCTTCATCAACATTGGCTCGGATCATGGCTATCTCTATTCTTTGAAATAATCTTCAACGCTCTTGCTTCCTTGTTTCAGATTTTGTAATTTATGGTAAAGATCTTGGTGATAGTGAGTAGGTACGAACCTTTTCCTCATAATGGCCTTCATTTTTTACCATGTATTGATGGGACGTTCACCATTTCGTCTTCTAGAACTCACCAATTGGCCCACCAAACTAAGGCATAATCCATGAATTCCATAGCAGCAAGCCTGACCTTCTTTTACTCCGTATAATTTTGGAATTCAAAAATATGTTTAATCTTGATTACCCAATCAAGATAGGCTTCAAAGATCAGTTCCTTGAAATGGAAGAATGGTCACTTTGATGTTGCTGAAGTGGTCATTCTGATTTTGATGAACATCTCTTCGTGCTACTGATATTACTTCAGCCTCTTCTTCTTTGAATTCTTCTTCCATTCTAGGGCGATTACTCTTCGATTGCCTAAAGATGCTTGAAATTGGTCCATACGATCATGCAAAGGCTCCAATTCTAATTCAGCAATCTAGCCATTTCATGCATGATTGCTTGAGTTTGCAAATTAGGGTCATCTCTTTCAGGGGTTTGTCCTAGACTTCGAGACATGGTTAGTGAAATAATAAAAGAATAAGATATGTAAAAGACAATACTAGAATGTAATCTCACAAAGCCTCACGAGTCACTCCAAGGAAACTTGAATGTCACTCAATCCACTCATGTTTTGTACTCTATGACTTAATGGCTTTTACTTGTCCTCTTCTGATCTCACACACTCTTCAGCCTTTTCCCTTTCGATTCTCTTATCTCAAGTACTAGAGAACTTTACTCAAGATTGTATCAAGTAAATTTTACTTGTTTGGCGTCGGCTGCAAAAAGGCTAGTAGGAAGGGAAAAACAAATATAATGAAAGGGTGCCTTATAATAGAAAGAAAGAACAAAGGGGTTACTTACACAAGTCACTTATTCACAACCTTCTATTACAATAATCAATTTAAACGGCTTACTTGACTTGCTTGGTGATGAGAATTATTGATGAGTGGTTCAACTTCTTTCTTTTCTTTTCTTCTTTTTGAGTGCTAGATTTTTCTTTCTTTTGAGTGCTTTACTTTGTTTTCTGATTTTTTTCTTGATTTCTTTGACTTTGCACTTCTTTTTGTATTTTTCTTTTCTTGTTGTTGCACGTTGCTTTCTTTCCACCAAAGCTCTGATTACCGCTTGATGTAAGGCATTTGTACCTTAACAAATTGATTGTGGATCTAGGAAGGAAGCAAACAACCTGCACAAGTGAATGGCTCAAAAAGAGAGGGTTAAGGGTGGTAAACGTATGGTGAATAGGAGGGTTATTTGAAATGAGAGATGGAAGCGGAAGATGGTTGATATGGCTATGGCTATGAAACAAAGGGATGGAAGTGAGGATAGTATCTTGAAGAAGTCTCAAAGAAGAACCAATGCTATAGAGAGCAAAGACTCAGACTTTATATTGCTTCTTCAAGGGGTGGTATTAAGTACTTTGACCCTAGTATATGAACTAGGAACCAGAAGTATCAAGGTGAAAAGAAAGGGGTTGACGCCACAAGTATAAAATACTTGATAAGTCAATAAAAGTCACCAGGACTTAATGAAGAGAGTAATACTTATATTAATCAAAAAGGTCTGGTTACAAATGATATATGCTTTCATTTATTGGAAATGGAGAGGCGTGGTCGAATGGTTACAAGGGGATTCGGCCAGCCTTGTGCCTTCCTATAGAGACATAATTAATTACAAATAGAGATGATAGTTTGGTTTAAATGGAGGGTGATAACCCTTGGCCGAATAGCTCTAGTGTCCCTTCATGTTGGCGCCAAGTTGGATGGGAGATGATGCATGGCCGAATAGAGAGAAGGCTCTTCATTTGTGCCTAAATGATTCCACATGAAAGGTACATGGGCTGGTAATATGGCACGCACTGGGTGTTCTAGGGAACCTTGTGGTGCAGCCTTGCATGAAACGATGGCTGGTCATGTGCTCCATCATGGGCGTGCATGTGTCTCCTTCCAAGCTAGCTTGATTGTGGAGCTAACTAGCAAGCATGGGCTGTTTGTGAACAAGCTTCCTAGCCGAATCCTTGTGAGCTCCATTACATCATGTTCAGTTACATTCAGCTACCATTGATATCATTTTTTGACAACTCAGCTTCAAATAGTCAAACTAGATGAGTTTAGCAGCCTTGAGCTCCTCCAACTGAATTGAGCTTTCCTTAGTGTTCCATGAGTTACTTTGTGAGCAATTTGTGAGTTGCATTGGATGTCCAAATCATCCACCAAGCTACCTCATCGTGCATCATACTCCAATATTCCTCTATGTACAAGGAAACAAGGTAAGTCCATGATATTGGGATGTTTATGAGCAAAATACCTTGTTGCCATGTAAGAATATGGTAATGTGAGCTATGTTTGAAGGTCATGAGCTATATATATCATCTCATAATATGTGTAAGATAATGCATGAAGCTTAATAGCTAGTATGAATGCATATGAACTAATGAAATGAATTATAATGATATTGTCTTGATGTATATAAGGTAACCATGTTTAATATGATTATAAGACTATCCTAACATGCTTAAATATCAATGTGCATGCTGTGTTCATACTAAGTTATTTTTTAACTACATAACAAGAATTCTTATATGAATTGTATTATAAAAGCATATAGTATATAACTAATATATAGTAAATTCAATAAAGGTGTTCAAGAGTACTCCCTTTATAGTTGAAATGTGCTTGCGTCAATCTCCATATAGATAGTGGGTCCAAGTCCTTATTATCACCCCTTAGGAAAGATTTGTAAGGTTGGGTCTTTGCTCTCTATAGCACTGGTTCTTCCTTGGTCATTTCTAAGATACTATCCTCACAACCTTCCATTGTTTCATCACCCATACCCTAGCCATAACAACATACTTCCGCTTCAATTTCTCATAACATAAATAGCCTACCATTTAACCTTTACATCTACCACCAAACCATCAATTTGATTCATTCACTTATGCAGGTTGTTTTGCTTCCTTCCTAGATCCACTTAATTAGAAGGTAGGAGTACCTTACATCAAGCGGTATTCAAGCTTTGGTGGAAGAAGCAACGTGAAACAACAGTAAAAATACAAAAAAAAAGAAGTGCAAGTGAAAGAAATAAAAAAACAACAAAAAAATTGCATGCACTCCAAAAGAAGAAAACAAAAAGAAGAAAAAGAAAAGAAAAGAAATAAAAGTTGAAAGCACACAACAACAATTCTCATCACCAAGCCATTTAAGTAAGATTTCAAAATTTATTGTGGTGATAGAAGGTGGTGAAATGACTTTGTGTAAGTAACCCCTTTATTCTCTTCTTTCTATTTCTAAGTCATTATTATTTGCTTTCCATTCTTACTAACCTTTTACAGCCAACACACAACAAGTAAATTTTACTTGGTAAAGTTTTGAGTAAAGTTACTTAGAACTTGAGATAAAGAGAGTTAGAGGAAAAAGACTTGAGAGTGTGAGATCAGAAGCGGACTAGTAAAAGCCTTGAAGTCCTAGAGTGTAAACACGAGCAGATTCAGTGACATTCAAGTTTCCTTGGATTGAACTCATGAGGCTTTGTGAGAGTATTATCTGGTAAGGTATTTCACACTTTTTTTCCTTATTTCACTAATCATGTTCGGAGTCCAGGACGAACCCCTGAAAGAAGCCCCTAACTTACAAACTGAAGCAATTATGCATGAGATAGCAAGATTGTTGAAACTAGAGTTGGAACCTTTACATGATCGAATGGATCAATTTGAAGCATCTTTGGGCAACCGAAGGATTTTTCCTTAGAATGGAAGAAGAATTTGAGGAGGAGGCTGAAGTAACCCCTGAAGCAAGAAGATATGTCCATAGAAATCAAAATTATAACTTAGAAACATCAAGGTAACCATTCCTCCATTTCAAGGATGACTTGATCCTGAAGCCTATCTTGACTAGGTAATCTAGATCAAACATATTTTTGAATGTCAAAACTACACGGAGAAAAAAGTAAGGCTTGTTGTTAAGAGTTTGTGGACTACGCCCTAGTTTGGTGAGATCAATTAGTAAGTTCAAGAAGAAGAAATGGTGAACGCCCAATCAATACTTGGGAAGAAATGAAGGCCATTATGAGGAAAAGGTTCGTGCCTACTCACTATCACCTAGATCCTTATCATAAGCTTCAAATTCTCAAACAAGGAAATCAGAGCGTTGAAGATTACTTCGAGGAGATGGAGATAGCCATGATTCGAGCCAATGTTGATGAAGACAGAGAAGCAACCATGGAAAGGTTTTATCTGGCTTAAATCATGAAATTACTAACCTTGTTAAACTGCAAATTATGTAGAGATTGAGGAGATGGTACATATGGCCATGAAAATCGAACGATAAATTAAAAGAAAGGTCTTCAACTAGAGTAGCCCAAATTCGGCCACCAAATGGAAACAAGAGCCTAACACTTTCCAGAAGCCAACTCCAGTCCAAGCAAAGGATCATGTTGAGGTAACCAAAACTATACAAGTGGGTGAATCCGGCAAGGGTAAAGAAAACCAAACAAACACTTTTGAGAGGTCCAGAGACATCAAATGTTTAAGTGGTTTGGAAAAGGAATGTTGCCAGCCAATGTCCCAACCGAAATGTTATGATAGTAATTGATAATGAAGATGTTTGTCTCAGATTCCGAAAACCTATCTATGATAAGGAACCTGAAGCAATCCATGAAGAAGAACCAAAAGAGAATCAATCATAGAGAAATGCTTGTTTTAAAAAGGTGCCTCCAATCACAATCATCCAAAGAGGATCTAAAAATAAACATTATTTTTCATACAAGGTGCCATGTCAAGGACAAAGTTTGCACAATGATTATTGATGAAGGGATTTGCACAAATGTAGCCATCACTCTCATGGTTGAAAAACTCGATTTGACAACATCAAAGCATCCCACTCCATATAAACAACAATGTCTCAATGAAGTAGGTGAGTTAAATGTTTACTAAACATGTTCTAATTCCTTTTTCAATTGGTCGGTACAAGGATGAGGTACTTTGTGACATTGTCCTATGCATGCTAGCCACATTCTACTTGGTAGGCAATGGCAATATAACAAAAGGGCCATTCATGATTGTTATCACAACCAGTATTCCTTTAAGCATTAAGGATGCAAGGTAATTTTGGTGCCTTTGAGCCTAAACAAGTTCAACAAGATCAATTGCATATGTGAAAAAGTGTCCAAGCCTGGCGAAAAGACAAACTACCAATGAAGAATGAAGATAGACAAAACATGAAACCAAACTTCTTCATGAAGAAGCATGATGGTTCATTGCTGGAAAATGGAGGGACTCCTATGAAAAATAGTGATGGTTGGGATTCAAAGTCACAACTCTTCATCAAGGGTGTTGATCTTCAAAAGGTAAGTACCGCTTCGTTTAAAACCTCATATCTCTTCACTTTTTAGGACCAACCAAATGAAAGGTCACTTCCAAAAGGGCTATCCTTAGAAGAAGATCATTCCCAAAATGTACCTGGTGGTAATTTATATTCCAAAGAAAGGACTAAAAGGAGATCTTGTTAAAGGGTACCTATTGGAAGAAACACATTTATTCAGAGGATGCTTTCTATTAGCAAAGGGATGTGAAGCTATGCAAGGATAGAATGATAACACTTCAAAGGATTCGATTTGAGGATAAATCACCCTAAAGAAGGGGGAATGATGCAAGCATGTTTTCACATACAAAAGGATTATTCTTGAACATTTCTATGTTATATTTACTTTATAGTTTGATCATATATGCTATTATAGTACATATCATGTTAAGGTTACTAGTTATGTAGCTAACAGATAACTTAGCAAGTCCGCATCTTTAATTTTGATGCATGTTAAACATGATAGAATAGTCTTGCATTCATATTAAGCATGATTCATTACATTTATCAAATGATAGCATACTTATATTAATTTGTTAGCTCATGTGCATTCATTTTAGCTCTTATCCCTTATACATTAGCTTATATATATTATATGATGATATACTTAGCTCATGTCATGCATTTATAGCTCACAAAGATCATGATCATGCACGAAAGCAAGCTAATTAGCTCTTACAAGCTCAATACCATTGAATTACATTGTTTTCTTTGTACATGTAGGTATATTAGAGCATGGCACACATTGGGACAACTTGGTGGAGTATTTGGAAGCCATATGCAGCTCAAAATCAGCTCACATCATGGTAGCTCGTGGAACACTAAGGAAAGCTCAACTCAGCTGGAAGAGCTCAAGGCTAGCTAATCTAAGTTAGTTGGACTATTTGAAGATAAGTTGATAAAGGTGACATCAATTGTAGCTGAATGTGTGTTATTAAGCTTGGGAGGTCACGACTAAGGAGTTCTTTCACCACCATTCTTTACATTGTTAAATAGCTAAGTACATATAGCTTGAATTTACCTCAACTCATGCCCAAGACTGCTGCCCATACTTGGTCTACATCCTATGCATAAGGTTATACCACAAGCATCCTAGAAAGCCATGTACACGCATTGTGACTAGCCAGGCCAAGTTCTATACGTGTGACTCCATTTAGATACCAAGATGAATGACCACATAACCATTCGGCCAAGCATCATTCCTCCTCCAATTTGGTGCCAACTTGAAGGGCTTCAAGTTCTATTCGACCATGAGACATGCCCCTACATTCTAATCGAACCAGGACCTAATTTTTTCATATTATTTAATAATTATTATGTCATTATGGAGAGACATAAGGGTTGGCCGAACCATCATGTACCCATTCGACCAAGTCCCTTCAAAAACTATAAATAGGCTAATCCTATTTCATTTTTACTTACACCTTCTGATGTGATCACAACTACACAAATAGATCCTGAAGTCATGCCCATTGGACCTATCACTCATGCAAAGGCAAAATAATTCAGGGAAGTACTTTCTCATAAGTGACTTAATCTTTTAAAATCTTTTAATGAGAAAGAACCATTAGATAATAGGTTGTTTAATATGTTACATATTGAATATTAAATAACCTATAGTCCACATTATTATACTACATTGCATAAGTTCATTTACTTAGTTATTTCTTTATGTTACGCATGTAGGCACATTCGGCCAACACTTGGGAGCTAAATTGGAGCTAAATGGAGCATGTAACAGCAAGGAAACTTACATGGGATCGATTAAGAGAGCAAAAGGAACAATTGGTGAAAAGTTGTCCGGAGGCCGTGAGCTCATAGCTGGATTGAGCTGAAGATTTGAACTACAAGATGAACTCATTTCAGCTGGGGAGTTACACCATCATCATCACCACTTAGGACACTTCAAATATGTCCTAAGTCAAAATTTGTGAAATGGTACCTTTTCGCGAATAGTTGCTACCTCGAGAGGTACCTTTCCACAAGGAGTGCCCAAACGTTCATCATGTTACAAGTCATCTAAGGCCAGCTCACCACCAGCTCATTCACACCTTAAATAGCTCAAACATGAAGGGACACCTTTCTCAAACATTGTGACCTTTCATGAATGATGCTGCCCATGAAGATGCCTTTTCATCTAGGAGCACGTTGGTGAAAAGTTTGCTAGCATTGGAGGTTTAAATCACCAAGAGACATGAGATAAAGTCCCATGCCTATTCGGCCACATCACATGCCATGCATATGAGAACATTTGGCGCCAACTTGAGGAGATACAAACCCATTCGGCTAAAGAGAAGAGAAATGGCGCCAAGATGAACCAACATCACCATTCGGCCAAGGGAGATTTCTTCCATCCTTAGCCGAATCATCAAGTCCCTTTATGAAGGGTTAGCCGAACCATCACAAGCCCAAATGACTTGATCTTTCATTTTAAAACATTATGTATCTTCCTAAAGTCATGTATTTAGCCGAAACATCATGTAACCATTCGGCCAAGCCCTCTCATTTCCTATAAATAGAGTGGCTTGCCTTCATTTGTAGCCATCTCATCTCATATATAAAATTACTCTTGTGAGTTATTTCTCTTCAAAGTTCTTTGTGAACTTTATCGATTAAACAAGTGTAGTTCCTATACTTGTGGCGTCATTCCTTCCATTTTGATTCCTAAATTCCTAGATTGTTATCTAGTGGGTTGAAGACACTATCACCACCCCTCAAGCAAGTTTGTGAAGACCGGGATTGTGTTCCTTAGCACTATTTCATCTTTGGCATGTTTGAGATACAACATCACCACTATTGCCATTTCATCATCAACATCATCCATCGCTTCCATTAATTCCGCAGCCATCTCTATCTTTTTATTTATTTCATTTCATTCTTATTATTTATTTTCATTACTTATATTATTACGCTTTATTAAGTCCATTATTAAACATATTTTCTTATCTTATTTTGCAGCCCAAACTTATAATTTCGAGGACATCAGTACTTGTCAATCCTAGATCGGGGCACAATAAGGCTATCTACTCTTCTCACCAAAGTGTGTAGATTCGCCTTACATCAAGCGGTAATCAGAGCATAGTTGGATTGACAACAAAAGTGTCATTGGCGTACAAAGCAAAAGAAAAGACTCCTACATCAAAATTGGAGTACAAAAAGAAAGAAAGACAAAAGAAGAAGAAGAAAAGAAGAAAAGAAAAGAAAAAGAGAAGTTCAAAAAGAGAAAGCAAGCCAAGGAAAGAGTTCTACCATAGCAAAGTACATCAAAGAGGCCATCTACACTAAGAGAAGATAACCTTATTGTTTCTTGTGAAAGGTTGCAGTAAGTGTTGTTTCTTGAATTGTAAGTCACCTCTTCCTTTTCTATCCTTTCATTTTCCTTGTCTTCAACCATTTCTTTCTTTTAAATACCTTTGAATCCTTTCTTCTACCTTTCCATTTCTATTCTTTCTACCTTAACCATATTTGCAGCCGACGCACACAAGGAAAGAATTAACTTGTTCTAATCTTGAGTAAGTTCTTCAAATGACTTAGCAAGAGAAATTGAGTGGAAAAAGGCTATTGAGAGAGTGAGATCAGAAGGGGAATTGTTAAAAGCCAAATATATATATACATTCCTGAGAGTAAACACGAGTGTTGAGTGGAGTGATCTTATCTTTTCTTTGGAGTGAACTTGTGAGACTTTGTGAGTGTGCTGGTAAGGTTAATTTTGTTTTATTTATCTACTAACAATGTCTCAAGTTTCAGGACAAGCTTATGTAGTAAAAAGAGCCTTGAATATTCAGTCCATGGAGAATAATCAACGAGAGAACATTTTTCACACTAGATGTCATGTAAACAACAAGGTTTGTTTCATGATTATTGATGGAGGAAGTTGTACCAATGTTGCAAGCACTTTAATGGTGGCTAAAATTGGACTCAAGACACTTAAACATCCTACACCATACAAGCTACAATGGCTAAATGATGGAGGAGAAGTTAAAGTCACCAAACAAGTCAACATTTCCTTTTCAATAGGGAAATACCAAGATCAAGTCCTTTGTGATGTCATTCCAATGAATGCGTGCCATATACTTCTAGGGAGGCCTTGGCAATTTGATAAGAAGGCTATCCATGATGGTTTCACAAACCGGTACTCTTTCTATCACAATGAAAAGAAATTCATTTTGACTCCTCTTTTACCAAATCAAGTGTCTGAAGATCAAGATGCTTTGAAGAAAAGCATTGAAGCTTTCAAATCTATCAAAAAGAGGAACCAACGAAGATGAACATATATATTGGAGGAAAAGACATTAGGAAACATTTGTTATCCTACAAAGCTCTAATTGTACTTAGGTACAAGGAAAGCTTAATTTTGACTAATATTCCAGAAGGTTTGCCTTATTCTCTTTCATCTTTGTTGCAGGAATTTGAAGAATTATTCCCAGAAGATATTCCTAGTGGATTGCCACCTATTAGAGGGATCGAACATCAAATTGATTTTATACCGGGTGCATCCATTCCAAACCGACCAGCATATAGAAGTAACCCTGAAGAAACCAAGGAACTTCAGAAACAAGTTGAAGAATTGATGGACAAAGGATACATACGAGAGAGTTTGAGTCCATGTGTTGTTCCGGTGTTACTTGTGCCCAAAAAGGATAGTTCATGGAGAATGTGTGTAGATTGTCGTGCTATCAATCAAATTACCATCAAATACCGACATCCTATACCAAGACTTGATGATATGTTAGATGAATTGAGTGGAGCCACTATGTTCTCTAAAATTGATTTAAAGAGTGGATATCATCAAATCAGAATGCGAGAAGGAGACGAGTGGAAGACCGCATTCAAGACAAAGCAAGGATTGTACGAATGGATGGTGATGCCTTTCGGATTAACAAACGCACCAAGCACCTTCATGAGGTTAATGAATCATGTACTCAGGCCATTCATCGGTAAGTTTTGTGTGGTTTATTTTGATGATATTCTTATTTATAGTCATGACTTGGAATTACATGTGCAACACTTGAGGTATGTTCTTGAAACCCTTCAAAAGGAAAAGCTTTATGCAAACATGAAGAAATGTGTCTTTTGCACTAACAGTTTAACCTTCTTAGGCTTTATTGTAAGTTCACAGGGACTTGAAGTTGATCCTGAAAAGATCAAAGCCATTCAAGAGTGGCCTACACCTACTTCAATTAGTCAAGTCGAAGTTTTCATGGTCTTGCAAGTTTTTATAGAAGGTTTGTGCCTAATTTTAGTTCTATTGCCACCCCTTTAACAGGGATTATTAAAAAGAATTCAATCTTTTCATGGGACAAAGAACAAGAAGATGCCTTTAACGAAATGAAGGAATGTCTAACCAAGGCACCTTTACTTGCATTACCTAACTTTGATAAGACTTTTGAAGTGGAATGTGATGCTTCTGGAATCGGAATTGGAGCTGTTTTGCTCAAGAAGGACGACCCATTGCATATTTTAGTGAAAAGTTGAATGGTGCCTTGCTAAACTATCCAACTTATGATAAAGAGATGTATCTCTCATAAGGGCACTTGAAGTTTGGCAGCATTATCTTCTACCAAAGGAATTCGTCATACACACCGACCATAAAGCCTTAAAGCATATCAAGGGCCAACATAAGTTAAACAAGCGGCATGCCAAATGGGTGGAGTTTTTGGAGTCGTTCCCTTATGTCATTCATTACAAGAAAGGTAAAGAAAATATTGTAGCCGATGCTCTATCTCGAAGGTATGTTCTCCTTAATGCTCTTGATTCAAAGTTAATTGGGTTTTCATATATTAAAGATTGGTATGCTACTGACCATGACTTTGAAGAAAAGTATAAGGCTTGTGAGAAAGGTGCATATGAAAAGTTTTATAGGTATGAAGGATATCTATTCAAAGAAGGGCGTCTATGCATTCCTCAAGGATCCCTTCGAGAAGTGCTTGTTCGAGAAGCACATGAAGGAGGTCTCATGGGTCATTTTGGAGTAAGCAAAACATTGGAAATTTTGAAACAACACCTTTATTGGCCTAAGATGAAGAGAGACGTTGAAAGGGTATGTGAACGATGTGTCACTTGCAAAAGGGCAAAATCAAAGGTTATGCCTCATGGACTTTACATGCCTCTACCTATTCCTCAAGCACCATGGGTTGACATATCAATGGACTTTGTTATGGGACTACCAAGGACCAAGAATGGATGAGATTCAATATTTGTTGTTGTAGATCGTTTTTCCAAAATGGCACATTTCATACCATGCCACAAGACAGATGATGCAACATATGTGGCTAACTTGTTCTTCAAAGAAATTGTGAGATTACATGGTGTTCCAAGAACTATAGTTTCTGATAGAGATGTCAAATTTATTAGCCATTTTGGAGGACGTTATGGAGTAAGATT